>NC_138809.1:3768260-4112902 GCF_965178545.1 Coloeus monedula | reverse complement strand
GGAGGTTTGGAGTGCCCACCCCTGGGAGTGCTCCAACACCTGTGGCTGTGGCATGGACGGACGTGGGCAGCGGTGGCCGTGAGGGTGCTGGTTGCACTCAGTGATCTCCGAGGTCTTTTCCAACCTTGATTCCGCTCTCAAGGCAGCCCCACGGAGGACTAGCACAAAAGGCACCCCCAGGCTGGGCCCCCCACCCCACTGCGCATGCGCGGGAGAGCTGGCCCTACCCCCCCCCCCCCACTGCGCATGCGCGGGCGCCCTGGCCGGGACCCCACCCCACTGCGCATGCGCGGGAGAGCTGGACGGCCCCCTCACCCCACTGCGCATGCGGCGCGCGGCGCCCCCCCCCCAGCCACTGCGCATGCGCGGGCGCTCTGGGCCCCCCCCACCCCCCCACTGCGCATGCGCGGGCGCGCCTGCCGTCCCCCCCACCCACTGCGCATGCGCGGTGCGCCTGCCGGCCCCCCCCCCCCGCCCCTCCCACCCACTGCGCATGCGCCGGTACGCTGGGCCCCCCCCACCCCCCACTGCGCATGCGCGGGCGCGCCTGCCGTCCCCGCCACCCACTGCGCATGCGCGGTGCTCCTGCCGGCCCCCCCTCCCCACTGCGCAGGCGCCGACGCGCTGGGCCCCCCCCCCCCCCCCCCCCCCACCCCACTGCGCATGCGCGGGCGCTCTGGGCCCCCCCCAACCCCCACAGCGCATGCGCGGGCGCCCTGGCCGGGCCCCCACCCCACTGCGCATGCGCGGGAGAGCTGGACGGCCCCCCCACCCCCACTGCGCATGCGCGGTGCGCCTGCCGGCCCCCCCCACCCCCACTGCGCATGCGCCGGCACGCTGGGACCCTCCCACCCCCCACTGCGCATGCGCGGGCGCCCTGGCCGGGCCCCCACCCCACTGCGCATGCGCGGGAGAGCTGGACGACCCCCCCAACCCCCACTGCGCATGCGCGGGCGCCCTGGCCGGGCCCCCACCCCACTGCGCATGCGCGGGAGAGCTGGACGGCCCCCCCACCCCCACTGCGCATGCGCGGTGCGCCTGCCGGCCCCCCCACCCCCACTGCGCATGCGCGGGCGCCTGCCGGCCCCCCCCACCCCCACTGCGCATGCGCCGGCACGCTGGGCCCCCCCCCCACCCCCCACTGCGCATGCGCGGGCGCGCCTGCCGTCCCCCCCACCCACTGCGCATGCGCGGTGCTCCTGCCGGCTGGGCCCCCACCCCACTGCGCAGGCGCCGACGCGGTGGCCCCCCCCACCCCCCACTGCGCATGCGCGGTGCGCCTGCCGGCCCCCCCCCCACCCCCCACTGCGCATGCGCGGGCGCCCTGGCCGGGACCCCACCCCACTGCGCATGCGCCGGCACGCTGGGCCCCCCCCACCCCCCACTGCGCATGCGCGGTGCGCCTGCCGGCCCCCCCCCACCCCCACTGCGCATGCGCCGGCACGCTGGCCCCTCCCACCCCCCACTGCGCATGCGCGGGCGCGCCTGCCGTCCCCCCCCACCCACTGCGCATGCGCGGTGCGCCTGCCGGCCCCCCCCCACCCCCCACTGCGCAGGCGGTGGCGCCTGCCGGCCCCCCTCCCCACTGCGCATGCGCCGACACGGTGGGCCCCCCCCGCCCCCCCACCCACTGCGCATGCGCGGTGCGCCGGCCGGCCCCCTACCCACTGCGCATGCGCGGGAGAGCAGGACGGCCCCCCCCACCCCCACTGCGCAGGCGCGGTGCGCCTGCAGGCCCCCCCCACCCCCACTGCGCATGCGCGGGCGCGCTGGGCCCGTCCCTGTGCTGGCACTGCTGGGGCACCTGCAGTGCTGGCAGCACCTCTGGGACAAGAGGGACACGGAGGGGCTGGAGCGAGTCCAGGCAAGGGAACGGAGCTGGCAAGGGGCTGGAGAGTTCCTGAGAGAGCTGGGAAAGGGGTACAGCCTGCAGCAAAGGAGGCTCAGGCGGGACCTTGTGGCTCTGCACAAGCCCCTGACAGGAGGGGGCAGCCGGGGGGGTCGGGCTCTGCTCCCAGGGAACAGGGACAGGAGGAGAGGGAACGGCCTCAGGCTGGGCCAGGGGAGGCTCAGGGTGGATATTGGGGAAATTCCTCCATGGAAAGGGCGCTCAGGCCTTGGCACAGCTGCCCAGGGAGGTTTGGAGTGCCCACCCCTGGGAGTGCTCCAACACCTGTGGCTGTGGCATGGCATGGACGTGGTCAGCGGTGGCCGTGCTGGTGCTGGTTGCACTCAGTGATCTCCGAGGTCTTTTCCAACCTTGATTCCGCTCTCAAGGCAGCCCCACGGAGGACTAGCACAAAAGGCACTCCCAGGCTGGGCCCCGCCCCCCACTGCGCATGCGCGGGGCTCCTGCCGGCCCCCCCCTCCCCACTGCGCATGCGCCGGCACGCTGGGCCCCCCCCCACACCCCACTGCGCATGCGCGGGCGCGCCTGCCGTCCCCCCCACCCACTGCGCATGCGCGGGGCTCCTGCCGGCCCCCCCCTCCCCACTGCGCAGGCGCCGACGCGGTGGGCCCCCCCCCCCCCCACCCCACTGCGCATGCGCGGGCGCTCTGGGGCCCCCCCCCCACCCCCCACTGCGCATGCGCGGGCGCCCTGGCCGGGCCCCCACCCCACTGCGCATGCGCGGGAGAGCTGGACGGCCCCCCCCACCCCCACTGCGCATGCGCGGTGCTCCTGCCGGCCCCCCCCCACTGCGCAGGCGCCGACGCGGTGGCCCCCCCCCCCCCCCCCCCCCACTGCGCATGCGCGGTGCGCCTGCCGTCCCCCCCACCCCCCACTGCGCATGCGCGGGCGCCCTGGCCGGGACCCCACCCCACTGCGCATGCGCGGGAGAGCTGGACGGCCCCCCTCACCGCACTGCGCATGCGCGGGAGAACAGGACGGCCCCCCCCCACCCCACTGCGCATGCGCGGTGCGCCTGCAGGCCCCCCCCACCCCCACTGCGCATGCGCGGGCGCGCTGGGCCCGTCCCTGTGCTGGCACTGCTGGGGCACCTGCAGTGCTGGCAGCACCTCTGGGACAAGAGGGACACGGAGGGGCTGGAGCCAGTCCAGGCAAGGGAACGGAGCTGGCAAGGGGCTGGAGAGTTCCTGAGAGAGCTGGGAAAGGGGCACAGCCTGCAGCAAAGGAGGCTCAGGCGGGACCTTGTGGCTCTGCACAAGCCCCTGACAGGAGGGGGCAGCCGGGGGGGTCGGGCTCTGCTCCCAGGGAACAGGGACAGGAGGAGAGGGAACGGCCTCAGGCTGGGCCAGGGGAGGCTCAGGGTGGATATTGGGGAAATTCCTCCATGGAAAGGGCGCTCAGGCCTTGGCACAGCTGCCCAGGGAGGTTTGGAGTGCCCACCCCTGGGAGTGCTCCAACACCTGTGGCTGTGGCATGGACGGACGTGGGCAGCGGTGGCCGTGAGGGTGCTGGTTGCACTCAGTGATCTCCGAGGTCTTTTCCAACCTTGATTCCGCTCTCAAGGCAGCCCCACGGAGGACTAGCACAAAAGGCACTCCCAGGCTGGGCCCCGCCCCCCACTGCGCATGCGCATGCGCGCTGGGCCCGTCCCTGTGCTGGCACTGCTGGGGCACCTGCAGTGCTTGCAGCACCTCTGGGACAAGTGGGACACGGAGGGGCTGGAGCGAGTCCAGGCAAGGGAACGGAGCTGGCAAGGCGCTGGAGAGTTCCTGAGAGAGCTGGGAAAGGGGTACAGCCTGCAGCAAAGGAGGCTCAGGCGGGACCTTGTGGCTCTGCACAAGCCCCTGACAGGAGGGGGCAGCCGGGGGGGTCGGGCTCTGCTCCCAGGGAACAGGGACAGGAGGAGAGGGAACGGCCTCAGGCTGGGCCAGGGGAGGCTCAGGGTGGATATTGGGGAAATTCCTCCATGGAAAGGGCGCTCAGGCCTTGGCACAGCTGCCCAGGGAGGTTTGGAGTGCCCACCCCTGGGAGTGCTCCAACACTTGTGGCTGTGGCATGGACGGACGTGGTCAGCGGTGGCCGTGAGGGTGCTGGTTGCACTCAGTGATCTCCGAGGTCTTTTCCAACCTTGATTCCGCTCTCAAGGCAACCCCACGGAGGACCAGAACAAAAGGCCACCCCCAGGCTGGGCCCCCCCCCCCACTGCGCATGCGCGGGCGCGCTGGCCCCCACCCCACTCCCACTGCGCATGCGCGGGCGCCCTGGCCGGGCCCCCACCCCACTGCGCATGCGCGGGAGAGCTGGACGACCCCCCCAACCCCCACTGCGCATGCGCGGGCGCCCTGGCCGGGCCCCCACCCCACTGCGCATGCGCGGGGGAGCTGGAAGGCCCCCCCCCACCCCCACTGCGCATGCGCCGGCACGCTGGGCCCCCCCCCACCCCCACTGCGCATGCGCGGGCGCGCTGGGCCCGTCCCTGTGCTGGCACTGCTGGGGCACCTGCAGTGCTGGCAGCACCTCTGGGACAAGAGGGACACGGAGGGGCTGGAGCGAGTCCAGGCAAGGGAACGGAGCTGGCAAGGGGCTGGAGAGTTCCTGAGAGAGCTGGGAAAGGGGCACAGCCTGCAGCAAAGGAGGCTCAGGCGGGACCTTGTGGCTCTGCACAAGCCCCTGACAGGAGGGGGCAGCCGGGGGGGTCGGGCTCTGCTCCCAGGGAACAGGGACAGGAGGAGAGGGAACGGCCTCAGGCTGGGCCAGGGGAGGCTCAGGGTGGATATTGGGGAAATTCCTCCATGGAAAGGGCGCTCAGGCCTTGGCACAGCTGCCCAGGGAGGTTTGGAGTGCCCACCCCTGGGAGTGCTCCAACACCTGTGGCTGTGGCATGGACGGACGTGGGCAGCGGTGGCCGTGCTGGTGATGGTTGCACTCAGTGATCTCCGAGGTCTTTTCCAACCTTGATTCCGCTCTCAAGGCAGCCCCACGGAGGACTAGCACAAAAGGCACTCCCAGGCTGGGCCCCGCCCCCCACTGCGCATGCGCGGGCGCGCTGGGCCCGTCCCTGTGCTGGCACTGCTGGGGCACCTGCAGTGCTTGCAGCACCTCTGGGATAAGTGGGACACGGAGGGGCTGGAGCGAGTCCAGGCAAGGGAACGGAGCTGGCAAGGCGCTGGAGAGTTCCTGAGAGAGCTGGGAAAGGGGCACAGCCTGCAGCAAAGGAGGCTCAGGCGGGACCTTGTGGCTCTGCACAAGCCCCTGACAGCAGGGGGCAGCCGGGGGGGTCGGGCTCTGCTCCCAGGGAACAGGGACAGGAGGAGAGGGAACGGCCTCAGGCTGGGCCAGGGGAGGCTCAGGGTGGATATTGGGGAAATTCCTCCATGGAAAGGGCGCTCAGGCCTTGGCACAGCTGCCCAGGGAGGTTTGGAGTGCCCACCCCTGGGAGTGCTCCAACACTTGTGGCTGTGGCATGGACGGACGTGGTCAGCGGTGGCCGTGAGGGTGCTGGTTGCACTCAGTGATCTCCGAGGTCTTTTCCAACCTTGATTCCGCTCTCAAGGCAGCCCCACGGAGGACTAGCACAAAAGGCACCCCCAGGCTGGGCCCCCCACCCCACTGCGCATGCGCGGGCGCGCTGGCCCTACCCCCCCTCCCCACTGCGCATGCGCGGGCGCGCTGGCCCTACCCCCCCCCCCTCCCACTGCGCATGCGCGGGCGCCCTGGCCGGGCCCCCACCCCACTGCGCATGCGCGGGAGAGCTGGACGACCCCCCCAACCCTAACTGCGCATGCGCGGGCGCCCTGGCCGGGCCCCCACCCCAATGCACATGCGCGGGAGAGCTGGACGGCCCCCCCCACCCCCACTGCGCATGCGCGGTGCGCCTGCCGGCCCCCCCCCACCCCCCACTGCGCATGCGCGGGCGCCCTGGGCCCCCCCACCCCCCACTGCGCATGCGCGGGCGCGCTGGCGCCCCACCCCCCCTCCCCACTGCGCATGCGCGGGCGCTCTGGGCCCCCCCCCCCCCCCCCCACCCCCCACTGCGCATGCGCGGGCGCGCCTGCCGTCCCCCCACCCCCACTGCGCATGCGCGGTGCGCCTGCAGGCCCCCCCCTCCCCACTGCGCATGCGCGGGCGCGCTGGCCCTACCCCCCCTCCCACTGCGCAAGCGCGGGCGCGCTGGGCCCCCCCCCACCCCACTGCACATGCCCGGGCGCGCTGGGCCCGTCCCTGTGCTGGCACTGCTGGGGCACCTGCAGTGCTGGCAGCACCTCTGGGACAAGAAAAACACGGAGGGGCTGGAGCGAGTCCAGGCAAGGGAACGGAGCTGGCAAGGGGCTGGAGAGTTCCTGAGAGAGCTGGGAAAGGGGCACAGCCTGCAGCAAAGGAGGCTCAGGCGGGACCTTGTGGCTCTGCACAAGTCCCTGACAGGAGGGGGCAGCCGGGGGGGTCGGGCTCTGCTCCCAGGGAACAGGGACAGGAGGAGAGGGAACGGCCTCAGGCTGGGCCAGGGAAGGCTCAGGGTGGATATTGGGGAAATTCCTCCATGGAAAGGGCGCTCAGGCCTTGGCACAGCTGCCCAGGGAGGTTTGGAGTGCCCACCCCTGGGAGTGCTCCAACACCTGTGGCTGTGGCATGGGCGGACGGGGTCAGCGCTGGCCGTGCTGGTGCTGGTTGCACTCAGTGATCTCCGAGGTCTTTTCCAACCTTGATTCCGCTCTCAAGCCAGCCCCACGGAGGAGCAGCACAAAAGGCACCCCCAGGCTGCGAGCGGAGGGTTCAGAACACGCTGCGGCAGCAGGAACGAAGCTCTGCAGGATGAAACTGAAAAGGGGAGAAGTGCCGGGCTCGTTGAAAGGGAACAACTGAGAGAGCCACAAACGAGCCACCAAACTTCTCACAGGGGACACCACCAGCAGCACAGGTGTGAAGGGACTTCTTTTTGCCCCAGAATTGTGAATCCACAGCCCAAGCCACGTGCACACACTGCAGATGTGAAGTGTATTTTTACTGCCAGCAAGCACTTGGGAATAAAAAAACCTCAGCCCCAAAGCTTGATGTCTAAACAGCAACACACAAGTTCTAAGCCAGCTGTCGAGAGAAACAAAACACAGCAAAAACAAAGCAGAAAGGGAGCAAAACCTTGTCACACTGGCTGCGTTTCCGAGCGTGACAGCTTCTGCCATGCTGGGAATGCAGCACCAAACACAAAAATCCTCCTGCAACTCCTGGATCCCATAGCAGGAAGGACATGGAGATTCCCCGTGGGAATCAGGGATGCAGGACTCGGCTGTGCTGCCATCACTCCCTCAGGAATAGCCAGGTTTAGCTCATTCTGTCTGCCCAGAGAGGGGGATTTGCCCCTGGATGCCCTGGAATGTTCCAGGCCAGGCTGGACACTGGGACTGGGAGCAGCCCGGGACAGTGGGAGGTGTCCCTGCCCGTGGCAGTGCTGGCACTGGATGAGCTTGAAGGTCCTTCCAAGCCCAAATGGTTCTGTGAGTCTTAGAGCCCTGAAATTCTCATGACAGAGGTGGAACTGCAAGAGCTTAAGGTCCCTTCCCAAAAAAACCCCATTGCACGACTCTGCAGCTTCTGGAGCCCTGGGTCCATGGAAATGCAGTTGCAGAGGAGCTCCGAGGAAATGGGTGTTTTGGGGAGAGCAGAGTGGCTGGAACAGAGGAACAGGAACAGTCTCCTCGAGCAAGCCCTTGTGTCTCAGGGAGCGGGATCGGCTCGCTCCTAACGCACCTGGTGACTCCCAGAGCGGGGGATGGAAATGCAGCCCTGGTCCGAAAGAAACCTCTGCGCATGCGCGGGCGCGCTGCCCACTACTGCCCACCCTCTGTTTTTCACATTTGGGGTGAAAAATCGGGAATTTGGGGTTAAAAAGGGGGGATTTGGGGTGAAGTTCAGGAATTTGGGGTGAAAAATTGGGAATCTGAGGTGGAAAAAGGGGATTTTGCGGTGAAAAATCGGGTATTTGCAGGAGATAATTAGGAGACAACAGCAAAAAAGGGTGTTATGGCCGGGCGCTTCGGCAGAGATCCAAAGGCACAACTCTACATCCAAAAGATCGTCTTTAAAAGTACATGGCTTATTTCGGATTCATCACCTCTCGGGATCTCCTCCCCCCACCATGGAGCCCTGGGAGAGGGGTCCTGAGGGGAGGCACGGGGTTTCCCTGCTCCTTAGCCCCTGCCAAATGCTCCGACCGTCGTTTCTGGAGGAATGCTCGGGATGCCCCCGTTGGCCCCTCTGGATTAGCAGCTCCCTGTGCGGGTGTGCCCGGGTAACCCTCTGAAAGCAGCTGGTCACACCTGGATTTTGGTGCCAAAGGAAACTCTGAGTTAAGAATAATCAAAACATGAACCGGTTCTCATGAAACTCAGCTTTCCAAACCTTTATTTGGGCTAAAAAAAAAAAAAAAAAAAAAGGTGGGAATGCCCTTCGCAGAAAAGCAGCTGTGAAGTAAAGCAGGCTTTAAATGCCTGTCAGCAGGAAATTCAGGAGAAATGGGCTGCTGGCTCCTGGCATCCTGGGCTTTCTAGGCAGGTTTTGTACTGGATTGCAAGGCAGTTTTCCTGCCTCTGGCGAGTGGCACCTGCATCCCACTGGAAAGGGAAAATGTGGGGAGAGGGGCAAGAGGGAAGACCGTTGCTGACCTGTGTCCTTGGATCGCAGTTCTTCCTGGTGGGTTTGTGCTGCCAGAAGTACAGAGGAGATCGGTCTTCGAGTACCTGTTGGTTCACCTGTGGGGCTTGGAGGAGATGCTGGACATGAAATTCCAGGGAAATTCCCCTCGCTGGGGTGAGCAGCAGGGAAAGCTGTTTGCTGTCTGCTTCTTTATCACCTTCACCACCATCCCCTGGGGCTCCAGGTAATCCCACCTCCCCTTTGCTTTTTCCAAGGGTCTCTAAATGAGGGCCTGAGCTTTGCTGTAGCTCCTGTTTATAGGGAGGATCTGTTCCAGGAAATGTCTCATGGTGTGGACCGATGAAAGTGCAGGGAAAGCAAAAAATCCCACAGCTCCTGAGGCTCGCTTGTCTGAACTGCCTCCAGGCAGCGAGGATTGTTCCCAAATACCATCCCCTGGCTCTGGAACTCGGTAAGGTTGCGTTCCCCCAAAGCGCAGGGACTGCATCTTGGTGCTGTGTACCTCTTGCCTTTGCCTGCTGTTAACAGCTTTGTGGTGCAGCTCAGTGAAATCCAGTTCAGTGGTTTCTACACAAAAAACCTCTGTAGTGAGCAATTAAAAGAGAGGTGTGAAATTGGTGATCCTTTGACTTCTGCAGTGTGCTTAGGGTTTTTTTTTTTTTTATTCTCCTCTCTTTCAGGAAAGGAAAATCCATTTAAGTGGGCCCAGTGATGCCAAAAGCTTTGGTGTTTGAGCAGCGAAAGCCAAGGGGCACCGGCGCCGGGGGCCTGTGGTGGAGGGCCCGTGGTCTTGCCTGCGCTGTGGGGTCAGAGGGACGCAGGGTTCCTCTTTTCCTCTCTGCTGGGATTAAGTGCCATGGGAATGACATTTCTGACAGCCCGGTCCTACTGCATGTCTGCTGCAAACGGGCAGAGGCGAAGAGGCAAATGCCAGAGTTCCTTGGGGGTGATGGAGTTGTGGCGTTTGGCTGTGCCAAGAGAGGCAGGTTGGGCATTATTCGTGCGTCTAAGGACTGGTTTGGGGGTATGGGAGCCCGGGGAGCAGAGCTCTCGGTGGATTCCCAGCTCTGTCAGGGATGTCAGCTGGTGCGGGGCTGGGTGACAACCTCTGGTTGGGCTCGGGCAAACGCTGGCACTGGCCCCAGCACAGACGTGGGTGAGGTTTGGGAGCAATGGGAATAAAATGAGGGATGGTGCTGGGCAGAGCGATCGGCCTGTGCTCGTGTCAGCGCAGCCATGCAGGCCGCTGGGATGCAGATAAGACTCCAGTTCTCCTGGTGTTCAGGGATGCAAGGTCTGAGGACCTGAATTTACCTGTGGGGTTTCCAGGACAGCAGGAATAAGAGGAAATGTGGTGCCAGAGCTGCATCACATCAGGTCGTGTTTCCCTCTGAGGACAAAGAGTCTCTGGCCTGAGGTGAGATTGCTGTGAGTGCTTGGATGAGCAATCGAGGGAACAGGGAGCTCAGAACTCCGGTCACTTTAGGTCTGTTTGGTTTGTGTCTGTGAGAACTGGGATCTGAGCTGCAGAGGTGCTGTTGGGAACAAAGGATGGAGTAAATCCACTCCCTAGATGCACAGTGAAGGACTGAGTAGCAGGCAATGGGAGTATTTATAAACAGTATCAATATTTCACTGAAACTGGGGCCAGAGCAGTGATGAGGGTAGTTGGGTTTGGCCTGGGCCTGTCAAGATGAGCCATAAACAACTTAACCAAACCCCTGACCCCTCAAGGGATGTGTCAAACACTTCCACAGAAAGCCAAGTCAGTAATGATTCCAGAGAAAAAGGTATTGGAAATTGCTTATGATCAGTGGGGAATTTCCTTTGGAATTATCAACCAGAGAGTTTATCAAAGAAGAAGATTTCTTTTGGCTCTCTTGCTGATTTTCTCTCTGGCTTAAATTAGTTTTGTGTGCTTCCATTATGGAGGCGGCGTGTTTTCACCTTGAAATTTGGTTTGGGGTTTGAATAGTCCACATTGTTATACATGACTGCTTTGGTTATGGGTCAGAGAGAGGGAAGGGAAATTAGTTTTTATTATCTTGAAACTTTTCCAAACAGAAGATGTTGTCTTGCCTCTCCCCAAAGCACTCTAGACACATGGGAGTAACTCAAAAAACAATGCTTGAGAGGTTTAAGCATTAATAACAACTCTATTGTGTCTCGGTTGCAAGGATTCAGTCCTACAGTCCCAGACCGATGAGGAAAATAAAAGGAACTTCTGTTGTTCGTGAAAAATCTTCCATTATTCCTTGTGTGGTCTTTTCATTGTGTTACATGATTTACTGTCCAGTATCTTTCTAACAAAATGTGTTAGAAACTTGGATTAAGAATTTGAGTCTCTTCACTACCAAATCCTGCCAAGCTTGAAGGACTGGGGTGATGACTGCTCTCAGCAACGGTTATTTATTAATATTCCGTCAGATTTCCCTCAGCTCTGGGCAGAAAAGCCAAGGGTTTGTGTTAGGAATTCTGCAAGCAGGGCCTCTGTGGCCATTGGCTTATTGTGCGCGTCAGTGAGCCAGGGCTGGGACAAAGACTCATGCAGGTACTTGAGCTGGCACTGGAGCTGTTGCCCTTTGGAGTCATTTAAAATGTATGATTATTGCACATTTTGGAGGCTATTTCCAGAATTCCATTTGTAGCCAGATCTCACTCCAAGTGCAGCAGTCCAGGTGAGGGTTTTTACATCTCCGGCCCAATGCCGTCTGCTGAGCCCCAAAAATGTTCATTTTGTCCCCTACAAATTACCTCGGATTTCACTCCCAACACATCCTCTGACTAGACTAAGTTTTACCCCCAAACTGTCCCTACTTAATACTTCTCTTTTACCTCTGAATGCTTTTTCTGTTCCCTACTGATTGCCCTTCTTATATTAAAACCAAAATTTTCACTCTGTCCCCTGTAGTTTTCCTCGTATGTACCTTCAAAATGTTCATTCTGTCCCTCACAGATTAGCTCAGGTCTTTTCCCTCAAATTGTCTCTGTCTGTCCCCTACCGATAAGAACCTCAATTTTCATCCCAAAATGTCACCTACTAATTGCCTCGATTTTACCTCAAAACGTTCATTTTCTCCCATACAAATTAACTCACATTTTACCCCCAAAACGTTCGTTTTATCCCCTACAGAACGTGCCCAGCATCCGAGCAACAGGACCGCAAATGCCTGGCGGCAGCAGCGCCACCGCTCCGCGATTTGCGCTCTGGCCACTGAAGCCCCACACGGCCGGGACAAGCATGAGGCGGCGGCACCCACGGAAATCGTGAGGTCGTGGCCTGCGGTACGGGATGTTACCCCCTGAGCGGCAGCACTGAGCGTAAAAAGCCGCTGCGCCCGCACGGCCTTCCCGCGGCGCTGCACGTGGGTAGCTGCGGCCGCTCCCTGCACACGCGCAGCTTTCTTCAGCCGGCATCGTTGGGCCAATGCGCGCATGCAGCTGCTCCCCGGGGTGGCTGTAGTGCCTCCTGTGCACCAGCAGGTGGAAGCAGTGAGCAGCACCACGCAGCTCTCCCGCTTCCCTGCGCGCACGTCGCTTTCTGTCATTGCACCGGTGCGGTTTTCCGCGTTACTGCACGGGCACGGCTTCTCAATTTACTGCGCGTGTGCCGCTCTCCAAGTCGTTGCTCATTCCTTTGCTTTTTTGAGTTCTGCCGCTTATGTGCAGGTATTTTTGCTGGGGTTTTTTTATGTTTGAGGAGTTTTATTACTGCTTTTTAACTGCACGTGCACGGCGCTGCTGAGTTCACATGCACGGGTGGGATCTTCTGTACTGCACGTGTGCGGTGTTCTTACTTGCAGTGTTAGCGAGAAGAGCCCAGCCCATGCTTGGGTTTGGGAGGAGTGCAGCAATGCGCAAGACGAACGTTTGAAACAACGCAGGTCAGCGCGGTGCAAACGACCTGGCAGGTGAGGGTAGCGCACAGAGAAAGGCTACTACGCGCACAGTAGCAGAAGTCACAATTGTGACATGGAAAAACATGCTTTCCTTCTCGCCCCCGATACAGGAGTCCAGGATGGACGCTTGGAGCACGTCCATCAGAGCACCAAGGACCTCTCCAGGAGCCACAGCCCTAAAGACTCACGATGGCACTGAACACCTCTGTGCTCTGTTAACCAAAGACGGGGCGAGTTCAGTGGTTTTTCCTGTCCTGAAAGAGAGCAGAAAAGGGAAGTTAATCCCACTGTGGAATCCAAGACTCCTGCATTTCCTATTTCTGCTCTGATTGCTCACCGTGGAGTTTTAGCTATGGAAAAAAAAAAAGGAGAATGACACCATATCAAATAAAAAGTGCCCTTTTCCAGCATTTTTATTCCAGGCATTAAAAGGATGATCATTTCTCTTCTAGCATTGTTTCCCTCATTTTAGGAGAACCGTTTTCATCCCAGGCCCCACTCGTCAGTTGTTCGATCCTCTGGCACTGGATTTGGACAAAAGAAGGGACGCACCTGGACTGCAGGAAATCACTGAGAGAAACCCTTCCAAAACGTGACAGAGAAAAACAACAGGAGATGCAGGAAGACACGTCCCTCATTTGCACATCTGCAACGCTTTTCTAAAGACTTCTCTGCATCTGGATGCTCTTTGCTCTTGGCTTTCTTTACAAGAATGCATTTGCTGCTAAACACGTCTCAGACCCTTACTTGATCGGGATAAGGTGGGATGGAGATGAAGACTCCCACAGGGAATAGCCAGGGAGATGCAGGGCCTGGGAACATCAAGGACGAAGAAGAGAAGGAACAGGGATTGTTTTTCTTGTTTAGAGCCAGCAGTGCTGTGAGCTTGGAGAACACACGGCACCGCAGGGATCCAGGGCAGGAGCGGGATAACTGCGGGATAAGGGGAATCTGCTCCCACTCCAGGGCTGTGCCACGGAAGGAGGGGAATTTTTTAGTGCCTTCATTGCACACAAAAACCAAACCCAGCACCACCGAGCTGGACTTTCGTGAGCCGCAAAACAAAGCGGCCCCTGGCCTTTGGGGGAACACAACCTCACCGAGTCACGGAGCCAGGGGATGACACTTGGGAATGATCCTTGCTGCCTGCAGGCAAATCAGATGAGGGAGCCACAGGAGCTGTGGGGTTTCCTGGTCTTCCTGCAACGCCATCGGTCCAGACCAGGAGACCTTTCCTGGAACAGATCTTCCCTGTAAAGGGAGCTGCACCAAAGCTCAAGCCCTCATTTAGAGACCCTTGGAAAAGCAAAGGTGAGAGGGGATTACCTGGAGCCCCAGGGGACCGAGGCGAAGGCGATGAAGAAGCAGACAGCAAAGTGCTTCCACTGCTTCTCACTCCAGCAAGGGGAACATCCCTGGAATTTCATGGCCAGCGTCGCTCCCAAACCCCACAGGTGAACCCACACGTACTCCAGGACTGATCTCCTTCAAACTTCCAGCAGCACAGACTCACCGGGAGGAACTGCGATCCAAGGACACACATCAGCAACTGTCTTCCCGCTTGCCCCTCTCTCCACATTTTCCCTTTCCGGTGGGATGCAGGTGCCACCCCCCAGAGGCAGGAAAACTGCCTTGCAATCCAGTACAAAACCTGCCTGAAAAGCCCAGGATGCCCAGAGCCAGCAGCCGTTTCTCCTGGAGCTCCTGCTGACAGGCATTTGAAGCCTGCTGTGCCTCACAGCTGCTTTTCTGCCAAGGGCATTCCCATCTTTTCTTTTTTAGCCCAAATAAAGGTTTGCAAAGCTGAGTTTTGTGAGAAGTGCTTCATATTTGGATTATTCTTAACTCGGAGTTTCCCTTGGCACCAAAATCAGGGGCTCACCTTTTGCTTGGAGCTTGGCTGAAGTCCTCAGCAATGCCAGGGAATGTGGCCGTTGGAGGCTTTGGGCAGATCTGGCTCATCTGCCTTTTTAGGCTTTGTTTCTTTCTCTCAGCCTTCCCACCAGATTGTGGCCTCCGAGGAATACGTAAAATCCCATTCCATTCCTATTCTTTCGGACAATTTTTTGTACCGTTCCTGTACAAAACGAGGCCCCCTGTTCGGATGCTTTTCCCCACCGTTCCCCGGCACTTTTATCTGCCAGTGCATTCCCTGCGTTGGTCGGGCTCTTCCCAGATCTCTGAGCTCCTTCACAAGGCAGGAGATCGATTTGGCCCAGGAACTAAACCCTCCCGAGGAATTGTCTGATGCCATCTCCACATTTGACACCTGATCCTTGTGCTCAAAGGATCCCTCTTTCTTCCCTTCAGCCAATTCCAAGGCTCGCTGCCCCCAGCTGCGATCAGGCCCCAGCCTGATCCCTGCAGTCTTCCCTGCCGGGATCCTGCTCAGGAATCCCTGGGCTACAAATGTAAGAATTCATTCTTCCCACCCCTGCCCAGTTCCAAAGGATTTGGTGTCTGCCTTACCCGGCTGGAGCCTGCTTCCAACTCTGTTCTTGCTGCTTCTGCTGCTTTCCAGTTCCCAGGAATTCCACCGACGAAGCGACAGCGTTTTCCAGCTCCGCCAGGATTCCCTCTGTTGCGTTTGGGTGCTGGAAGGATATCAAAACCAGGGTCTCTGGGGCTTTACTATCAGGAAATTACATCCCCGGATTTGTTCATTTCCAAATATTATCTCTTCCCAACAAAGCACTGGGCATCCAAGGAATACAGAAAGTGATGGGCTGACCACTGCTTACTCCTCTGGAATGTCAGAGCTTGGAAAAAAAGGGCACTTGAGGCTTCTCCTGGTGCTGCCCGTGAGGTGCATTTTACTTGAGAGCCCCTTCCCGTGTCTTTCCCTGTATCCACCAAAAAATCCACCCCTTCATTCCCCAGCTGCTTGCTTCCTCCCTCTTTTCCTGTATCCAACAGAATTTTAACAGGTCAATAGTCCCCTCTGCAAGAGCACCTTTCATTCCAAACCTAAGAACAAACGAATCACTTCCCTTCCACCGTCCTTATTAGGATTCCACTGAGAGCAGTGGATGGAAAATGATCCTCTCCTGGTCCCTGCTGGATTCCCGGAGCAGGGATCCTTTCCCTCTTTCCCCCCACCACGGTGCCCTCCTCCCCCCTCCCGCCCCACCCCACACCCTTTTCAGGCTTTGTTCCACAGCTTTTGCCTCCAGGCCTCAGATCCTTTCGTTCTCCACGAGCTCCCAGCAGCTCCACAGCCTTTCCTCTCCCATCTCGACCATTTCTCCGGGAATGGAGCTCCGCATTTCAATTGCCTTCTCTTTTCTCTGACAATTCCCACCAATCCAGAAGACCTAAAGCTGACACAAGGAACACTCGGTGCCCACAAATCCAAACCCAGACCCGGCCATCCCCAAACCAGCAACTCCCGGACAGTTTGCGTTCATTCCAACCTAACACTGAGGACTCACCCAATCCTTCAAAATTCCCAAGAAATATCCTGTTGCCTTCACAGCTCCCAGAGGATTCTGCTTCGTGCTCACACGGATTTGGGACTTCCCTGAAAAAACCCGTGCAGGGCACGCTAGAATCCCTGATCCCGTGAATCCGGGGGAGTGTTAAAAGCTCGGTCCAGCCTGGGCCCCCGGAAATTTTTGCGAAATATCCCCCAAGTCCTCGGGATAACAGAACTCTCCGGTACTGCATTTTTGGCGTTGTAAAGCTAGGAATTCCTTTATTCCTAGTGCTGGGCTCTGCATATGGCCGAGAAAATCCCGGCTTTGTGGTTTTCTGAACCCTAACCCTGGGCATAAACCTAACCCTAACCCTAGACTGAGCCAGAAATCGGGCATTGGGCTGTGGTGAGCTCCGAGCAGAATGACGAAGAGGGAGCAAGGATTTGGATGTGCTACTCTCAACTTGGCATGCCTTTTGCATGGTGAGTATCCCTGGAGCTCCTGGCTTTGTGGTTTCATGAACCCAAACCCTAGGCATAACCCTAACCCTAGCCCTAACCCTAACCCAAGACTGAGGCAGAAATCGGGCATTGGGCTGTGGTGAGTTCCGAGCAGAATGACGAAGAGGGAGCAAGGATTTGGATGTGCTGTGCTCAACTTGGCCTGCCTTTTGCATGAGGAGTATCTCTGGAGCTCCTGGCTTTGTGGTTTTGTGAAACCTAGCACTAGGAATAACCCTAGCCCTAACCCTAACCCTAGACTGAGGCAGAAATCGGGCATTGGGCTGTGGTGAGTTCCGAGCAGAATGACGAAGAGGGACAAAGGTTTTGGATGAGCTACGCTCAACTTGGCCAGCCTTTTGCATGGTGAGTATCGCTGGAGCTCCTGGCTTTGTGGTTTTCTGAACACTAACACTAGGCAGGACCCTAACCCTAACCCTAACCCTAGCCCTAACCCTAGACTGAGGCAGAAATCGGGCATTGGGCTGTGGTGAGTTCCGAGCAGAATGACGAAGAGGGAGCAAGGATTTGGATGTGCTACGCTCAACTTGGCCTGCTTTTGTATGGTGAGTATCCCTGGAGCTCCTGGCTTTGTGGTTTTCTCAACCCTAACCCTAGGCGTAACCCTAACCCTAACCCTAACCCAACCCTAACCCTAACCCTGACCCTGACCCTGACCCTGACCCTAACCCTGACCCTAACCCTGACCCTGACCCTGACCCTAACCCTAACCCTAACCATAGATTGAGCCACTAATCGGGCATCGGGCTGTGGTGAGTTCCGAGCAGAAAGAGGAAGAGGGAGCAAGGTTTTGATATGCTGTGCTTAAGTTGGCCTACCTTTTGCATGGTTAGTGTCCCTGGGTTTCCTGGCTTTGTGGTTTTCTCAATCCTAACCCTAAGCAAAAACCTAACCCTAACCCCTAATCCTAACCCTAACCCGAGCCCCTAACCCTGACCCTAACCCTTGCAGAAAGAAGAAGAGGGAGCAAGGTTTTGGATGTGCCGTGCTTAACTTGGCCTGCCTTTCGCATGATCAGTGTCCCTGGAGCTCCTGGCTTTGTGGTTTTCTCAACCCTAACCCTAGGCGTAACCCTAACCCTAACCCTAAACCAAACCCTAACCCTAACCCTAGGCCGACCCAGAAACTGGGCATTGGGCTGTGGTGAGTTCTGAGCAGAAAGAAGAACAGGGAGCAAGGTTTTGATGTGCTGTGCTTAACTTGGCCGGCCTTTTGCATGGTTAGTGTGCCTGCGTCCCCTGGCTTTGTGGTTTTCTCAATCCTAACCCTAGGCAAAACCCTAACCCTAACCCTAACCCCTAACCCTAACCCGAGCCCCTAACCCTAACCCTTGCAGAAAGAAGAAGAGGGAGCAAGGTTTTGGATGTGCCCTCCTCACCTTGGGCTGTGTCCTCCTCACCTTGGTATGCCTTTTGCATGCTGAGTATCCCTGGAGCTCCTGGCTTTGTGGTTTTCTCAACCCTAACCCTAGGAGAACGCCTAACCCTAACCCTAACCATAGATTAAGCCACTAATCAGGCATCGGTCTGTGGTGAGTTCCGAGCAGAAAGAGGAAGAGGGAGGAAGGTTTTGATATGCCATGCTTAAGTTGGCCGGCCTTTTGCATGGTTAGTGTCCCTGGGTCTCCTGGCTTTGTGGTTTTCTCAATCCTAACCCTAGGCATGACCCTAACCCCTAAGCCTAACCCTAACCCGAGTGCCTAACCCTAACCCTAACCCTTGCAGAAAGAAGAAGAGGGAGCAAGGTTTTGGATGTGCTGCAGTCACCTTGGTATGTCTTTTGCATGGTGAGTACGCCTGGAGCTCCTGGCTTTGTGGTTTCCTCAACCCTAACCCTAGGAGAACGCCTAACCCTAACCCTAACCATAGATTGAGCCACTAATCGGGCATCAGGATGTGGTGAGTTCCGAGCAGAAAGAGGAAGAGGGAGCAAGGTTTTGATGTGCCGTGCTTAAGTTGGCCTGCCTTTTGTATGGTTAGTGTCCCTGGGTCTCCTGGCTTTGTGGTTTTCTCAATCCTAACCCTAGGCATAACCCTAACCCCTAACCCTAACCCTAACCCTTGCAGAAAGAAGAAGAGGGAGAAAGGTTTTGGATGTGCTGCGGTCACCTTGGTATGTCTTTTACATGGTGAGTACGCCTGGAGCTCCTGGCTTTGTGGTTTCCTCAACCCTAACCCGAGGCGTAAGCTAACCCTAACCCTAACCCTAAACCAAACCCTAACCCTAACCCAAGGCCGAGCCAGAAACTGGGCATTGGGCTGTGGTGACTTCCAAGCAGAAAGAGGCAGAGGGAGCAAGGTTTTGATGTGCTGTGCTTAACTTGGCCAGCCTTTTGCATGGTTAGTGCCCCTGGGTCTCCTGGCTTTATGGTTTTCTCAACCTTAACCCTAGGCATAACCCTAACCCTACCCCTAACCCTAACCATAACCCTTGCGGAAAGAAGAAGAGGGAGCAAGGTTTTGGATGTGCCACGCTTAACTTGGCCTGCCTTTCGCATGATCAGTGTCCCTGGAGCTCTTGGCTTTGTGGTTTTCTCAACCTTAACCCTAGGCGTAACCCTAACCCTAACCCGAGGCATAACCCTATCCCTAACCCTACCTTGAGCCAGAAATCCGGCAGAGGTTTGTGGCAAGTTCTGAGCAGAAAGAAGAAGACGGAGCAAGGTTTGGGCTGTGTCCTCCTCACCTTGGTATGCCTTTTGCATGGTGAGCACGCCTGGAGCTCCTGGCTTTGTGGTTTGCTCAACCCTAACCCTAGGAGAACGCCTAACCCTAACCCTAACCATAGATTGAGCCAGTAATCGGGCATCGGTCTGTGGTGAGTTCCGCGCAGAAAGAGGAAGAGGGAGCAAGGTTTTGATATGCCATGCTTAAGTTGGCCTGCCTTTTGTATGGTTAGTGTCCCTGGGTCTCCGGACTTTGTGGTTTTCTCAATCCTAAACCTAGGCATAACCCTACCCCTAACCAGTGCCCCTAACCCTAACCCTAACCCTAGCAGAAAGAAGAAGAGGGAGCAAGGTTTTGGATGTGCCGTACTTAACTTGGCCTGCCCTTGTCATGATCAGTGTCCCTGGAGCTCCTGGCTTTGTGGTTTTCTCAACCCTAATCCTAAGCCTAGGCGTAACCCTAACCCTAACATTTGCTCGAGCCAGAAATCCTGCAGAGGTTTGTGGCGAGTTCTGAGCAGAATGACAAAGACGGAGCAAGGTTTTGGATGTGCTGCGGTCACCTTGGTATGTCTTTTGCATGGTTAGTGTCCCTGGGTCTACTGGCTTTGTGGTTTCCTCAACCCTAACCCTAGGCGTAACCCTAACCCTAACCCTAAACCAAACCCTAACCCTAACCCTAACCCTAACTCGAGCCAGAAACTGGGCATTAGGCTGTGGTGACTTCTGAGCAGAAAGAGGAAGAGGGAGCAAGGTTTTGATGTGCTGTGCTTAACTTGACCTGCCTTTTGCATGGTTAGTGTCCCTGGGTCCCCTGGCTTTGTGGTTTTCTCAATCCTAACCCTAGGCATAACCCTAACCCTAACCCCTAACCCTAACCCTATACCGAGCCCCTAACCCTAACCCTTACCCTTGCAGAAAGAAGAAGAGGGAGCAAGGTTTTGGACGTTCCGTGCTTAACTTGGCCTGCCTTTCGCATGATCAGCGTCCCTGGGGCTCCTGGCTTTGTGGTTTTCTCAACCTTAACCCTAGCCGTAAACCTAGCCGTAACCCTAACCCTAACCCTACCCTGAGCCAGAAATCTGGCAGAGGGTTGTGGCGAGTTCTGAGCAGAATGACAAAGAGGAAGCAAGGTTTGGGCTGTGTCCTCCTCACCTTGGTATGCCTTTTGCATGCTGAGTATCCCTGGAGCTCCTGGCTTTGGGGTTTTCTCAACCCTAACCCTAGGAGAACGCCTAACCCTAACCCTAACCATAGATTGAGCCACTAATCGGGCACCGGGCTGTGGTGAGCTCCGAGCAGAAAGAGGAAGAGGGAACAAGGTTTTGGATGTGCCGTACTTAACTTGGCCTCCCTTTCGCATGATCAGTGTCCCTGGGTCTCCTGGCTTTGTGGTTTTCTCAAACCGAAGCCTAGGCATGACTGTAACCCTAAACCTAACCCCTACCCAAAACCAACCCTAACCCTTACCCTTACACTAACCCAAACCCCGAATCCTAAACCTAGCCCTTTCGCACGGTAAGTATCCCACGACCTCCTACTTTTGTGGTTTTCTCAACCCTAACCCTAAGCGCAACCCTAGCCCTAAGCGTAACCCATTACCCTAACCCCTAACCCTAACACCCTAACCCTAACCATAACCCCTAGCCCCCAAACCTAACCCATAACCCTAACTGTAACCCTAACCCAACCCTAACCCCCTAACCCTAACCCCTAACCCCCTAACCCCCTAACTCCTAAACCTAACCCCTAACCCTAACCCTAACCTTCTAGTGCCCCATAGAACCCAATGGAACCCCACAGAGCCCCACAGAATTTTCTAGAGCCCCATAGAACCCCATAGAGCCCCACAGAATCTTCCAGAAGTCCATAGAACCCACTGGGGCCCCACAGAACACAATGGGACCCCACAGAACCTTCTAGAGCCCCACAGAGACCCACAGAACCTTCTGGAGCCCCATAGAAACGCACAGAGCGCCATAGGACTCCACAGAATCTTTTAAAACCCCACAGCGCCCCACAGAACCTTCTAGAGCCCCACAGCACCCTATAGAACGGCATAGAACCCAACGGGACCCCACAGCGCCCCATAGAACCTCCTGGAGCCCGATAGAACCCAATGGGATCTCATAGAACCTTTTGGATTCCATAGAACCCAATCGAACCCCACAGAACCTTGTAGAGCCCCATGGAACCCAATGGGACCCCACAGAACTTTCTAGAACCTCACAGAGGTCCATAGAACCCCATAGAACCTTCTGGAGCCCCACAGAGACGCACAGAGCCCCATAGAACCCCACAGAACCCAACAGGACCCCATAGAAACTTCTCGGGCCCCACAGGACACCACAGAACCTTCTGGAACCCCGCAGCGCCCCACAGAACCTTCTGGAGCCCCATAGACCCCAATAGAACCTTCTAGAGCCCCGTAGAACCCCACAGAACCCTCTGGAGCCCCACAGCGCCCCATAGAGCCCCACAGCACCATCTGGAGCCCCATAGAAGCCAATGGAACCCCATAGAACCTTGTAGCGCCCCACAGAACCCCAGAGTGCCCCATAGAACCTGGCAGAGCACCACAGAACCTCCTGGAGCCCCATAGAACCCCATGGAACCCCATAGAACCTTCTGGAGCCCCACAGAGCCCCATACACCTCCATAGAACCCAATGGGACCCCACTGATCCCCACAGAGCCCCACAGAACCTTCTGGAGCCCCATAGAGCCCCACAGAACCCAATGGAACTCCGTAGAAGCTTCTGGAGCCTCACAGCGCCCCACAGCGCCCCACAGAACCCCCACAGAACCTTCTGGTACCCCACAGAACCCAATGGGACCCCGTAGAACCTTCTGGAGCCCCACAGAGCCCCATAGAACCCCTTAAAACCTTCTAGAGCCTCATAGAACCCAATGGGACCCCACAGAACCTTCAGGAGCCCCACAGACCTGCATAGAACCTTCTAGAGTCCTACAGACCCCCATAGAACCCCACACAACCTTCTAGAGGCCCATAGGACCCAATGGGACTCCACAGAACTTTTTAGAACCCCACCGAGCTCCATATAACCCCACAGAACCTTCTGGAGCCCCACAGTGCCCCATAGCAGCCCTATAGAGCCCCATAGAATCTTCCAGAGCTCCATAGAACCCAATGGAGCCCCAAAGAACCCAATGGGACCCCACGGAACCTTCTGGAGCCCCACAGAACCCAAAGGGATCCCATAGAACTTTCTGGAACCCCATAGGGCCCCCCAGAACCTTCTGGAGCCCCATAGAACCCAATGGGACCCCACAGAACCTTCTGGAACCGCATAGAGCCCCACAGAAGCCAATGGGACGCCACAGAATCTTTTGGAGCCCCATAAAACCCCAGAGCCCCCCAGACCCTTCTGGAGCCCCACAGCGCCTCACAGAACCTTCTGGAGCCCCACAGAGCCCAATGGGACCCCACAGAACCTTCTGGAGCCCTATAGGACCCAATTGGACCCCACAGAACCTTCTGGAACCCCGTAGAACCCCATAGAGCCCCCCCCAGAACCTTCTAGAGCACCATAGGACCCCACTGAGCCCCGTAGACCCCTGTAGAACCCCATAGAACCTTCTGGATCCCTACAGCGCCACATACCTCACCTGCACCTGCACCCCTACTCTGTGTTCCTACCCTGCACCTGTGCCCCTAACCTGTGCTCCTCATCTGCACCTCCACCCCTAACCTGCACTCCTTCCCTGTGCCTGCACCCCTGGCCCCTGCTCCTCACCTGTGCCTCCACCCCTAACCTGCACTCCTTCCCTGTGCCTGCACCCCTGGCCCCTGCTCCTCACCTGTGCCTGCACCCCTAACCTGCACTTGAGGCCTGCACTCCTACCCTGCACCCCTAACCCGTGCTCCTTGCCTGCATGTGCACCCCTGGCCTGCACCCCTGACCCATGCTCCTCACCTGCACCTGCACCCCTAACCTGTGCTCTTCACCTGCACCTGCACCCCTAGCCTGCACCTGCGCCACTAACCTGTGCCCCTGGCCTGTACCTGCGCTGCTGCCCTGCAACCCTAACCCTGACCTGGATACTGGGACGTGACCTGTGCCTGGACCCTGACTGGGTGCCTGGGTCCTGACCTGGACCCTATGCCTCAGAAACCCTCAGGGAAACCCACCTGGAAAACCCTAAATGTTCACCTGGCGGGTGCGTAGGGATTCCTAGAGGTAGGGGGTGGGGTTATGGGAGAGGGGGGGTGTGGCACGAGGGGAGGGGCCTGAAACCTGACACCTGGCGCTGTCACCTGACCTGAAACCTGACACCTGTAACCTGACATCTGGCAGTCATCTGACCTGAAACCTGACACCTGGTGCTGTCACCTGACCTGGAATGTGACACCTGGCACTGTCACCTGACCTGACACCAACACCTGGCACTGTCACCTGATCCCTACCTGTGTCACCTGGCCCCTGATACCTGGCACCTACTGCTGACCCCTGACCCCTACTGTGGTCATCTGGCCCCTGCTACCTGGCTTCTACTCCTGATGGTGGTGTGTGGCACCTAACGTGGCACTGGCCCCTGGCCCTGTGCCTCTGTGCTCCCTGCCCCTGTCCCTCTGCCCCCTCCACCCTATGTACTACTGTCCCACTTGGCCCCTGAACTTTACCTGCTGGTCTCTGGCCTGCGTGCGTTGTCCCTTGTGTGGCAGGCTCCTGGCGTGCTCCTGGCACTGTATTGGTATTGGGGCTATAGGGTTAGGGTCAGGGCTAGGGCTATGGGACCTCACGGAACCTTCTGGAGCCCCATAGAACCCAAAGGGATCCCATAGAACTTTCTGGAACCCCATAGGGCCCCCCAGAACCTTCTGGAGCCCCAGAAGGTTAGGGGGTTGGGTTAGGGTTGGGGGTTAGGGGTCACGGTCAGGGCTAGGGGGCTAGGGGTTAAGGTTAGGGTTTGGGGCTAGGGTTAGGTGGGGAGGGTGCTGGCATGGGCTCAGCATTTGGGATTATTGCCTCCAGCTGTGGGGAGGGTGCTGGCATGGGCTCAGCATTTGGGATTATTGCCTCCAGCTGTGGGGAGGGTGCTGGCATGGGCTCAGCATTTGGGATTTTTGCCTCCAGCTGTGGGGAGGGTGCTGGCATGGGCTCAGCATTTGGGATTTTTGCCTCCAGCTGTGGGGAGGGTGCTGGCATGGGCTCAGCATTTGGGATTATTTCCTCCAGTTTTGGGGAGGGTGCTGGCATGGGCTCAGCATTCAGGGTGATTGCCTTCGGCTCTGGGGAGGGCTGCTGCCTGTCGCTGCTTTTGGGGAGAAAGGGGTGTTGTTTGGGGTCCTGGTTAAGGTTAGGTTTAGGGAACAGGGCTTGTGTGTCATACCCCTTGTGTTTGTTGTGTAGTGTGTGATTTTTGAGCCCTTTCTCTTTATTCCCTGGACTCCCCCCGGGCTCTTGGCCTTTATTACGTTTTCCTGCTGCCTCCCCCTTGGGCTCTTGGCCTTTATTATGTCCCCCTGGAATGTCCCCCTGGGCTCTCGGCCTTAATTGTGTCCCCCTGCAGTGTCCCTCCTTGGCTGCCACCCTCTGTGTGTTTTTCTAACCTTTTTTGTGTGGGTGTTGTCCTTCCATGGGGGCTGCGGTGTTCTCCTGGTGCTGGGGGGTCTGCCTGCTGCGGCTGGGTGGGCTAAAATGGCGCCCTGAGGGGTGCTGTGGGGTGGTGCATAAATGACGGGAAGGGGGGGCTTGGGGGGGGCGCCCTGAGGGAACCCGCAGTGGTGGAAGAGGGGCCGTGAGGCGGCGGGGGCTGCCCTGAGGGGACCCGGGGGTGGCAAGGGGCAGGGTGTCCCCTGAGGGGACCCGCAATGGCGGAAGGAGTGCCGCGGGCGGCGGCAGGGGTCCGTGAGGCGGCACGGGGTGGGGGATGCCCTGAGGGTACCTGCAATGGCGGCTGGGGGGAGCGGCGGGCAGCGGGGAGGTGCGGTGGGGTGGTGTGAGGCCGCGGAGCCGTGCGGGACCGGCCCAGTGCCGGCGGGGGGACGGCGGCGGCTCACGGGGGGCTGGCGGGTGGCTGCAGGCGGCGGCGGGTAGCTGTAGGCGGCGGCGGGTGCCGGACCGCTGGGGTCCAGGCGGCGGCAGGTGCAGGAGCGGCGCGGGACTGGCGGGGGGTCGGTGCCGGGGGCGGGAAACGCCGTGAGGGGAGAGGGGCGGGGCTGGGGGCGGGGCGAGAGGCGGGGCCACATTGCTCGCGCGATGGAAGGGGCGGAGCCACGTGACGCGGGGGCGGGGGCGGGGCCGGGGCGGAGCCTCGTGACGCGCGCGAGGGCGGCGGTGCCCGGGGGCGGGGGGTGGGAGCCTGTGATGAATCGGGGGTAGAGCTTAGGATGAGTGATAGGTGTGGGTGGTGTGTGTGTGCACGCAAAAAATTGGCTAATTAACTAATTATCCAATTATCTAATTCAATTAGTGCTCCAGATGGGAGTAGCTATGTAATGATTAATCAATTCAATTAGTTACTCCCATTTGGAGTGCTAATTAGGGGCCCTATATACTATATATAAAAAGAAGAAAAAATAACAAGTCTGGTGCAGCAGTAGAACTTTTAAAGCTCCCTGGGAGTAAAAATTTTATATGTAAAACTTTTTTTTTTTTTACTCCCAGGGAGCATTACAAGTTCTACTGCTGCTTTTTTTAAATTTAAGCTATAAATAAAAATAAACTTTATTTCTAACATAAAAGTTAGAAATAAAGTTAAAGTGAGAGGGAAAGAGAAAAGCAAAGCTAAAGAGTTAAAGTTAGAGAGAAAGAGGAAAGTAAAGTCGAAAAGTTAAGTTAGAGGGAAAGAGAAAAGCAAAGCTAAAGAGTTAGAGAGAAAAGAGGAAAGTAAAGTTAAAAAGTTAGAGAGAGAAAGTAAAGTTAGAGAGAAAGAGAAAATAGAGAGAAGAGGAAAGAGAAAAGTAGAGAAACACAGGAATAAAGACAAACAGAGGAACAAAGAAACAGAATTAAAGAGAAAAATAGAGAAGGACAGAAAGAGAGTAAAAGAGAAAAAGAGAGAAAGCAATAAGGAGAAGTAGAAAAGCAAAGAAACAGAGTTCTAGAGAAGCAAAGAAATGGAGTCAAAGAAAAACAAGGAAATAGTTAAGGAGAAATAGGAAAATAAACCTAGAGAGAAACATAATTGGAGAAAGTGAGAAGAAGAGAAACTGAGAGACAGAGGTAGAAACAGTGAGAAAAACAGACACAGAAATAAAGATAGACAGAGAAAAGTAAAGTGAGGAATAGACTAAAAAGTAAAGCAAAGCAAGAAATACAGTGAAAAAATGACTAAACCACACCAAAGAAAGACAGGAGCCAAGGCGGGGGGGGGGGGGGGGGGGGCTGGGTATCTTTTTTACGGTTTATTCAACTTTATTGAATGGATTTTTGTATTTACACTCTAGCAAAATATACAGAAACAACAATGTATACAAATAAAGTACAACTACAATCCATATACACACTGGTAAAAGTCCACTTTGCATACAGAGCAATACCTGGAAATGCAGCAGCAAACACAAATACAGACCAATACAGAGCAACACAAGCCAAATACATATCAACACAATATAACAATTTTTCTATTTCTGGAAAACTTGCTACGTTTTGTTTTATTGTTAGAGGAAACCCAAAACAACAGCACCACGTAACACTCATCCACCACACACACCTCTTTCAGCTTCCACACAACCCCACCATCGCTCTCATCTCGACCGCTCTCCTCACCCCGGCCCCTCGGGAACGGGGTTCCTGGGAGCCTCCAAATCGTCCTGCCTGACAAAACCCCCAGGACACAGCAGGTTTTTCCGCAGCAGCGCTCGTCAGTCTGGAGGGGAGCTGATAGTTGCTCAGCTCCCGGAGCAATGGGCTGCTGGACAGAGGTGCAGTCCACCAAAAATGAGCAGCAGGGCCCACGATGAGGGAAGAGGAAGATGGGGACAGCTTGGAGGGGGTGTAGTGGGAAAGCAGAAGCTTAGGAATGGAACACAGAAAGACAGAAAAAGGAGAGGAACAGCAAGAGAGGGGGGAAAAAAACAGGGAGCAGGACGCACATAAAGAACCATAGAAGCATTTAAGCTGGCAAAGAACTTTGAGATCGTCAAAGTCCACCTATTAACCCAGCACTGCCAAGTCCACCACTAAACCGTTATCGCTTGAAGGTAGCACCGGCTGCCCCTTGGGGAATTGCACCTGGAAGCACAGAGGAGGAGAGGAAGAAAGAGGGAGCGGGAGCAGGACAAAGGAAAATAAGGACAGGGTGAGGATGAAAATAAATAAAATGGGATGGGCAGTACAATGGCGAGGGATTAAAAATAATAGGGGCATGGAACAAGATAGAAAGATACAGTGAGAAACAATGGCACAGAGCAACGGAATAAAAAAGGAAGAGGGAGTCTGAGAGAGGCACCGAGGACAGATGAAAGGGAAGAGCAGGTAAGGATGGACAGATAAATGGACAGCGCAACAGGGAAAGAGCATCGGGGAATAGGACGGTGGGACAGAATAAGAAAATGAGGGGCGGGGAGCAGGACAGAGTGGTAAACATGCACTCTTTTTATTTCTTTCATATAGATAATGTTGTCTCACATTTTTCAAGCCTTCAATGGCTTAATCTATATATACAAGTTATATTTGTACGTGCGATGTCATGTGAGTTACGGCAAATTATCTTGAGCATGGCACTGTAAGTTTCTTCCAGAGCCGCCGTCCTAAGTGCGATGGCACGTACCTAATGCTAACCCTAAACCTGGCCAAAATTTGGATTCCACCTTCAAAATTCAAAACATTCAAGGATTGCTCCCAGATGAAATCTGCCAGGATGGACAGGTCACGCCGGGGACGGCGTCACCCTCGGTCTGTCACGGGAGACAGGACCGGTCCTGAGGGACACAAGCACAGTTCTGTGTGTCCCCCACGTCCTGCCTGTGTCCCCATGTGACCTGTGTCCCCTGTGTCCTGTGCATCCATGTCCCATGTGTCCCCGTGTCCCCGCACGCAGTTGACACACAGGTGCATTAGCAGCTGTTGCTTTATTCTCCTCAGTAGCACAAGCACCGTGGGCAGAGGCATCCGGTGCCTGTCCCCATCCACGTCCCTGTCTGTATCCCTGTCCTTATCTGCATCCGCGTCCTTGTTCCAGGCCTGTTCCCTCATGGCCTCTTCATGGTGCTCTCGATGAACGACTCCAGCACAAAGATGGTCTCATCCACCTGGTTCTCACTGGCATCAATCCTAGGGGACAGACAGCGATGGGCAGCCCCCACAGGGGGTCCCCAATGCCCATCTCCATCCCTGTTTCCGTCCCCCTCACTTGTTGACGTTGCGTTTTAGGGTCTCGAGCTGCTGCCGCTCGGGACCCGTGATCATCTCCTCGACCTCATGCAGCTGCGCCGCCTCAGCGCCCGTGGCCTGCATGGAGGCCAGGATGGCCTCCACACGCTGGGACTTCTCTAGGAGCCTCCTAGGAGGGAATGTGGACGTGGCAGTGGCGGCTCTGGACCCACCATAATGGGCCACCCCCAGACACAGCACTCACTTGTTCTCCCGCATCTCGTGCTGCCGTCGCTCCATCAGGTTAGCCACGCTCTGGGGAAGAAATGGGTGAGTACCCAGTACGGGTGTGTTGGGGAGCACTGAGGAGCTCCATGGGAGGACATGGGCACTGTCACTGCCACCCCTGTGGCACCACAAGGGAGGGGGCTGTGAGACCTGGACCCCGGAGCAGGAAGGAGCTCTGGAGGGACAGAACCAGATGAGCCCCCGGCCCAGGTGTATTGGGGGGCACCGAAGGACCCTACGCTCCCAAAAACCCAACAGGGGAACACACAGAGGACCATGCCGCTGCCATCGGGATTCCTCGGGATTCACCTTGTAGCATCTGTGAAGCAGCATCCGAGCAGCGGCCATCACGTTCACCGTGTACAGGTAGAAGGTGCGGGACGGAGCGTGGTCCGGAGTCTTGGGAATCTCCTGTGGAAGGGCAGAGGGGCAGATGTGGTGGGAACTGAGTGGGGGTATCCCCTCCCCCAGAGGTGTCCCTATGTCACCTTCCCCGTAGGATTCCCCCTTCCCAAAGGGTTCCCTGTGCCCAGATTCCAGGTGGGATCACTTGGAAGTGCCCGGAAGTGCCTGTCACCTGGACAGCTGTTCCACCCAGGGAATCTCTGGGATCCCAGAGCTCCCTCACCTGTGGGGACAGAGAGTTCTCCAGGATCCTGGAGATCCCTCACCTGCAAGGACACCAGGTTCTCTGAGAGCATCCTGTAGAGCATGTCCTTGGCTTCCTTGGCTGGGATCATGGCAAAATCTTCCACCTGCTTCTGCTCCAGGTGCTTCTTGCGCAGGAGCAGGCGGAATATCCTGGCACAGCGGGAGCCAAACCTGTGCAGGAGGAGTGGGATGAGGGAGGGACATTGGAAGGGGCTGGGAGGAGCCTGGGAGGCTCCAGGTCTCCGTGTCACCTCTCCTCCACGATGGACTCCAGTGTGGCCGTGGCCAGGGACACCAGGGCCTTGTGCAGGTCTGTAGGGGCTGAGGTCAAGGACAATTTGGGAGCTCGGGAATGCTTCTGGCCTGGGAACGCCAAGTTCCCCCCAAAGGATACTGACGGTGTAGGTGCCCCCGCCGCTGTCCCCCGACTTCCCCACGAACTCCAGCTGCAGGGAGAGACAACAGGGAAAAGTTCAGGACGTCCCCTGAAGGAAGGAAAATACAGATTTTTTTCCTTACAATCTGTAGTGAGAAGAGTAAGAAGATTTTAGGGAACAAAGATCAGTGACTTTAGCAGCCTAAAAACATGGACTGGGTCTTAGTGACCCTTCCAGGGGCTTTTGAACATCTTGAATATCTCTTAAATACCTTCAGTGTCAGAATTTTAGGCTGACTTTGAATGAAATCATTTTCAGTATTTTTCAAATAACTTTGGTATCTTTTAACATCTACAATATATTTTACATGTCTCCAGTATCATCGATATTTGTTAAATAAGTTATATATCTGCTAAATAACTCAAGTATTCTTAAATAACCTCAGCATCTGTTAAATATCTTCAGTGTCTGTAAAATAACTTTAATACCTGATAAATAATTTCAATATCTGTTCCATGTCTTTGATACCTGTTCAATAACTTAAAAAATCTTCAGTATCTGTTAAAAACCTTCCTTAACTCTCAGCAAATCCTGCTTTACCCTCAGACAGATAGAGAAACAACCAAGGAATCACGGAATCGACGGAGACTGGAAGAGCCCTGGGGTCCCCCCAGCCCTGCGTCCAGTGTCCCCAGCCTCACCGGATCGTCGGCCAGGAGCGCCAGGTACTGGTCCAGCACCTGCTTCCCAATGTTGTACCCCGCAGGAAGAGATCGGAATATCTACGGTGGAAAAAACAGAGAACATCGAGGGATTCCGAGGGATGCCAGCTTCCCAGAGGCTTCCAAGGACGCACCTCATTGGAGGAGAGCGGCTGCGTGTGGGATGCACCCGAGGCTGTGGTCACCTCGCTCATGCGCAGCATCGTCCGCACCACCTCGCTGCTGGTCTGTATTGGGAAAACCGGGAATTAGAGTGGGAAAAGCTCAGTTCCAGGCTAGGAACGGAGGTGGGAACCACAGACCTGGTCCATGCGGCTGGCCACGGCGCTGACCAGAGCCTGGTCACGGAAGTGCTGATGAAAGCGCTCCAGGTTGACTTGCCAGTAAATGCCGTCATCTGGGGGAGTCTGGGGGGACCGAGGACAAAAAGTGAGGGGAAACGGGGCAGGGAAATGGAGGGAAATGGGGCAGAAAACTGAGGAAAAGGAGACACGAAACTCAGGGATGGGAGCCAGAAAAATGAGGAAAAACAGCCACAAAAAATGAGGAAAGGGGGACCACCTTGTTTCCCCAGAACACGTTTGGGAATTAGGATCCCACCCTTCCCATGTCCCGATTCCCAGGCCAGAGCACCGAGGGCACCATCACTCCAGCATTCCCAGTACCTCTGAGGTTCCTCCCTCCTGCTTCTGCCTTTTGGCCTTGTGCTCCCCCTCCTCTTCCTCGTCACACGAGTGTCTCCGCTTCCCTTTCCCTGTCAACCCAAGACACTATTTCCCATCAAACCCATCACTGTGGCCTCAACACATGGCTGAGTGCTTCCTGAGGCCCCCCAAGCGCCAGGATCCCCGGGGCTCTCACCGACAAGGCTGAGCCGAGGCACGACGTACATGTCCTTCTCAGCAATGGCCAGGGCAGGTGCAGGGGGTGGCGGCGCCTTGGCGCCCCGAGGGATTTCCGGGACCATCGGGCACCTCTGGATGAAGTGGGTATCTGCCAGGCGCACAAACGTGCTGGACACTTCCGAGTAATCCATGGTTTTCCCATCTAGGTGGGAGGAGAGACACGGTGGATGGATCTGGGATGTTCCCGAGGCTTCGGAGAATGTGGTCATGCCGTGCTCGCTGCCACGACGGTGAGCACCCCACAGACCCTTTGGGACCACATTCACTAACCCAATCCCAAATCCCTATTTCTTAAGAAGCTTCCCACCCTCCGTGGTCTCCATCAGCCTGTCCGAGACCAGATCCTGGATGTTCCTGAGGCTCAGGAGTACACGGTGACACCGTGGCCACCACCACAGCCTACGGTGCCTCTGATCCCATTCACCAACTAAACCCGCTCCCAGATCCCATTTTTTTGAGGGAGGAGCTTCCTTCCCACCTTCCATGGTTTCAGTGAGGCGATCGGCGACCCTGGCAACGGCGCAGCTCATGGAAAGGTGCCCGTGGAGCAGAAGCTCCTCCACCAGCAGCTCCCCCGGGTCCCCGTAGAGCGTCTTGGCTGTGTAGATGTAGCGGGGGTAGCGCAGGATCCGCAGGATCCGCTCGCTCCGTGCCTCATATTCCACGGACCCCCGGGGCTGCACCTCATACCGCACTAGGTTGTGCTGGATTAGGACACAAAGGGCCTTTTTCACCTGTGGGAGAGAGTAGGAGGGTCGGACTCTGCCTTGTACGGGGGGGTAATGGCCCCGTCCCAGTCTTCCTGGGTGTTCCGTCCCTGCCCAGATCCGAGTCTCCCTATGGAGAATCAGAATTTCCCTGCTCCTTCCAAGATTAGTTTTTCAGAGAAATACAAGCCACCTGCTCCATTAAAATATTCCTCCCTGATTTATTAAAAATTCCTTGTCCTTTTCCAGGTTTTCCTCCAAATCTCCCCTCCTGGACCCCTCCCATCCCGTACCTGATCCGGGAGCAGCCCCGCGTCCCCCGCCAGGAGCCGCAGCGGCCGCGGTCCCGTCCGGAGCAGGGAGTTCCCGACTTTCTCCACGATCTCCCCGAAGTGCTCCTGGAGCAGGAGGGAGCAGAGCCGCAGCTCCGCCTGCGTCATCCCGGCGGCTCCGGAATCTCAGGAACGGAGCGGGCGGAAAGAACAGCTGGGGGACAGAGAGGGGGCAGATGCTGACCCTGTCACAGGGGTCCCGTATCCCCTCCCGGGGGAGGATCAGACCTGTCACAGGGGTCCCGTATCCCCTCCCGGGGGAGGATCAGCCCTGTCACAGGGGTCCCCGTTTTCCTCCAGGTGAGACCTCCCCCCCGCTCTCACCACCAGCTCTGGCCCAGCCCCCACCGCCGCCCTGAAAACGGCCACGTTTTGCGGCCACTTCCTGTGGCGCCACTTCCGCTGCCGCCACCCGGTTCCCCAGTGGGAGGCTTACACCAGGGGGCGCGCCGGCCGCTCCCCGCCCCGCGGAGCCGCTCTATCCGCTCACCCGCGCTGTCTGGACTAGGCGCGGAGCAGACGAGCTCGCCGGAAGCGTGGGGCCTCTCTGGGCCGCGCTCGCTGCCCCGGGAGGAGTGACGGCAACGGCGGCAGTGGGGGAAGATGGCGGAGGCGGCGGCGGCGGTGCCGCAGCACCGGTTTTTTTGCCACAGCTGCAAGGGCGAGGTCAGCCCCAAGCTGCCGGTGAGCCCCGGGCAGGGAGGGTCGGAGAGGGGGAGCCCCGAGCTGCCGGTGAGCCCCGGGCGGGGAGGGCCGGGGCGGGGAGCCCCGAGCTGCCGGTGAGCCCCGGGCGGGGGTAGGGGCAGGGGTGATCCCCCAATCCCTTCCTGAGCCCCGAAGGAAGGGGCGACCTCCAGCCCCCGAAGTTGTTGCCATATGGAACAGGTGATACCCCCCCGCCCCCCATCCCAGTTCTCAGACAGGAAGGGGACTGGGGGAAGCTCCTGTTCCTCGTGGAAGGGGATAATCCCATTCCCATCCCGCTCCATGAGCGGCCCTTGCAGCGTCTGCTCCTCCGACAGGGTGGGAGTTGTCCATCTGCGCCTAAGTTATCTCAGTTCCTATTCCTTTGAACTGGGAGCATCCCAGATTTTTCTTTCTTCCATGTCCATTCCACGCTGAATGATCCGGTTTTTGCCTCCAGCATTCCCAATCCCACTTTTTAAGAAGGACGCATTGTCCAGTTCTCGCTCCAACCCCTCCATCCCCAAAACCTGAGTTTTCCTGGTGCCTCCATCATCTTCCTTGTTTATCCTGGGAGGAAAACTCCGGCCCTGCTCCCCGGGGAACACCAGGGAAGCACCTGAGATTTCATTTCCTGGGATTCTCCACTGGCTGTTGCTCCAGTTCCCATTTCAGGAACCCCCCAGACTCCTGGCAGTGGAGGGACATGGCCCTGTGGCTCTGCCCAGGGATCCCACTGGGAGCTGCTCCCCATGGATTTGTACTTTGAGAATCCGAACCCAAAACGCCTTTTTGGCCCAAAATTTCCTGGTTTGGGTCATTGAGGGGGATTAGGGATAAGGGCATGGAAAGTGAGGCATTCCCAAGCAGAACTTCTCCTGCACCTCCCAACACCCAAGGTGGAGATGTTGGGTCAGAGAATCCCAATCCCCTGGAAAGTCATCTGGAGACTTTCTAAGGAGACTTTATGCCTCTTCCCCATCCACATGGTATAAAGGAGGGTCTTTCCACGTGAAAATCCCTGTGGATTGAGAAGTGGAGCCTCAGCGGTGCCAGGGAGATTTTTTATTTTTTTTCTTGCTTTCCACGTGAGGAATGTGGGGATGACAGGAGGGATATGGAATTGCACAAGGTATCAACCCAATGCTAGGGTGAAGAAGCCGAGTTATCCTGACTGGAGACAAGGGAAAAGGGGAAATTCAAATTGGGATTTGAGCCGTGGAGGAGGTGCTGGATGGAGCAAGAGCCGAGGAGAACTTCTCCACGGTCCCATTTGTCCCACACACCTTTCTTTGGGATTCCATTTGCATCTTTCCATCATTTTTGGGTGGGGATCACCTGGAAAACCACCTAATCCAACTTTTCTGCCCGGATTTGGGATCAAGTCCAGGCTGGACGTGGATGTGCCGCACAGTTCCAGCTGCCTCACGAATGATCTGAGCGCAAAGCAAATGCTCCTGGTGGGATTCCAGTTTGTTTTTCTTCTGGGAATCACAGACCGCCAGGCTGGAGGGGGGTCAGAGCCATGGGATGCCCCTGGATTCCTTGGAAAATCTGTTTTTCTTTGTACCATGGCTGGGTCCTGCTTAGGGAACGAGATCCCTGTGCAGATCCCAGGATGTGAGCACCCAGGAGGCTCCAGGATCATCCACTGCATCCCTAAATATCCCCGGGAAAGCAGGGAGCTGATTCCAAGGCTCTGCAGGATCCCACACACCATCTGTTCCCGTTTCCCTTCTTCCTCTCTCCAGAGCTATTTCTCCCAAATGTCATTTTTATCTCTCTCCAGCTACTAGGTGGGAAGCTGGGAATTTCCATATGGATTCCAACAGAAAAAATATTCCAAAGCTTTCTGGGAATGCATCAGCATCCCACCCCCTGCTGGTGATGGTCTGATCCAGGATTTGGATGGAGTTCCCACAAAATCCATGCCCAAAGTGTGGGGAACGTTCCATGTGCTGTGGAACAGGATGCAGGATTTTCAGGGATCTGGGAAGCATGGGGGAAGGAAAGAATGTTCTAATCCAGGGGGATTGGTTCTGGATGGAGATCCCACAAAAATCGGTTCTCAAAGTGTAGGATTTGGGAAAGCTCTGGCTGTGAGATGGGATCTGGAGAGGGAAGATCCATGAGAGCGGATCTGTGGGGTCTTTTTGTTTTTTCCATGGTTTTCTCCAAATCGAAGCTGATCTGCAGCTCTGGGACAAAACTCTGGGAATGGGAATGGGGAAAATTTTTCTCCTTGAAAAGAATTTCGTTCCGTGCTTTTGCAGATCCTGCCAGTGGCTCTTTCACTCGCCAGTGCCCAAATTTCATGGGATTTGGTGTTATGAGCTGCTCGGGATCTAGGATCAGGAATCTTCCTGAAGAGGGATCTTTTCCTTAGAATTCCTAATATTTTGTGGCTAATCCCAGCTCACTTCTGTGTTCCCAGGAATATACCTGCCCCCGCTGTGAGTCCGGCTTCATTGAGGAAGTCACTGATGATTCCAGGTACCAGAGAATCCAGGGATATCCAATATCCAGGCACGTGGAGAGACAATGGATCAAGTAATAAGGAGATTTAGTGTGACAAATGCTATTTTAGCTCACTTTTTTTCCACACTTTTTGCTTTGTTTTTACACCTTTTGGGGTTCTTTTTGTACGCTTTTTTTTTTTTTTAATGCTCTTTTTTGCTATTTTTTGATGTATTTCCCCCACTTTTTGTGGTTTTGCGTGGGGGGTTTTTTTTGGTTGGTTTTTTTTTGTAAAAGAAAAGCCTTTTTTGGTTTTCTCGATATTTTTACCCTTTTTGGAATTTTTTTACCATTTTTTTTTCCTTACCGTTTTTAATATTTAGGAAAAAAACCCCTTTTTATTATTTTTGGTCTTTGCCCATTTTTGGGGGTTTTTTTTGCCCTTTTTGGTCTTTTTTTTTTTTTGCCCCTTTTGGGGGGGATTTCAGGAAACAAAGGGGGGATTTGGGAAGCGTGGGGGGATTTTGGGAATGGGCCCTGCCCTCACTCTCCTCTTTTTTGCCCAGTTTTTTTGATGGCAACGCCCTGGACGACAGCCCCTCCTCGCAGTTCGCAGAGGTGAGTTTTCCTGCTTTTCCCAGTTTCCTTGGGGCATCTTCCCCAGCAGCTCCTTTTCCTGAGAGTTTTCGGGAGACTGAAAATCGGCATTGGGACCCACCAGGGCTGGGCATGACAGGAAAAGGAGGATTCAGGGAAGAGCCTTACCCCAGCGCTGGCAGATCCTGGGATTTGTGTGGGGGTGCTCAGCCAGGCGAGGAGCTTTTCACTGTCTCTCCCTGCCCCCAGATTTTCCAGAATCCATCAATTATAAAGTCCAGACTCATAGGAAATCCACTCAATCCTGGGCCGGAGATGGGGTCACCAAGCAGCCGGAATTCCAGTCTGGATCCTTCCTGTTTGCTTCCATGCTCCGAGCATCCAGCTGGGTTCCTCCCCCTCTTCATCTGGATGCATTTGTCTCCTGACCCAAATTATGGCTTGGATATCACTTCGCATCCCAGAAATTCCCAAGTTTCAGGGAGATCCTGATCCCGTCTTCCCGCCCGTGGAGCTTTGTGCTCCGTAAGTTAAACTGGATTTGGGGATGAATAATAACTGGAAGTTCTCCCCAGGGTGTGGTTGCAGGTAAAGCTACCATCAGAGCAGCAGGAGAACAGGAATGTTTATACATTGGGTTTTATTCCTTAATCCAAATGGATTTGTGGGAGAGGGTCTCTGCAGGGTCTCCAGGCTCTGGCTCTGAATTTCTGGGGGTTTTCCTGCACCCCTGGAGTGGTGTAGCAAGGAGATCCATGGATCACCCCCTGCTTACCCTCAGAGAGGCTGCGGGAGAGGAATTGGGTAAATCAGGGAGCAAGTCGGATTTAGCAGCACAGGATCTGCTGCAGGGGCAGGGAATGGCATTACCCACATGGGCAGTTCCCACAAAACAGCAGTATGAGGGGCACAGGATTGGGTGACACCTTGAGATGTTCCTGGGGACACCCCAGGGATACAGATACCATCCGTCCATCCTTTCACATCTATGTCCTCCCCATGCCTGTAAGGCCCCTGAGTGATCCCATGGATTTGGGAGTGTCCAGTATTATTCCGCCTCAAATTCCAGCCCTTGGAGAGAGGGAGAGACCAACCCCACAGCTTCCAGATTTATTGGGATCCGCGTGGAGCGGGGATTTGCGGCGGGGGTGTTGCAGCAGCTCTGGATCCACTTGGGCTACGATTAAGCCTTTTTGCCAGATTTTTTTTCCCGGGATCCATGACAGCTGTGGGAATGTGCTCCGGTGAAGTGGACTTCGCTGCCTCCGCATTCCCCCTGAGATGAGCACCGCAGCTGAGTGGGTATCATGTCTCCCATCTTCCCGCTCTCCGCAGCTTTGGGACCACTTGGACCACACAATGTTCTTCCCAGATTTCCGGCCGTTCCTGAGCAGCAGCTCCCTGGATCCGGAGAGCCGGGACACGGAGAGGGGCCCCCCGGCCGAGCTCTGGGGGCCCAGTCGCCCCCCACGGCTGCCGATGCCTCGGAGGTACCGATCCCGTGGCAGCTCCCGCCCGGATCGCTCACCCGCCATTGAGGGGTGAGTGTCTTCTCCGGGGAGAACAGGAGATTTGGGGAGAAACCTGGAAAAATGGGATCCTGGCACTTCCTGTCAGCCCCCTTAGCACAATTCTGAGTCATTGTCCCTGTCCTGCTGCCTGGAACACAGGGCATTCTCAGCACTCGCATCCTGGGAGGAGCTCCCATCCCCAATTCCTTTGTGCTCTCCCTCCCTTTTGGGAGCTTTATCCAGGAAATTTCCAACTGTGAGCCCTGTATCCATGGGAACAGGATTCCCTGTTTTACTGCTTATTCCTTCTGCCATACTTTATTTATTTATTTAGATTGTTCTTTCCATGTTTTTCCCTGATTTTCCCTGTCCCAACTCTTCCATTGGAACTCGAGGCATTCCCACTTCTCCCACCCTGGGATGAGCTCACATCCCTAATTACTTCCTGCACTCTCTCCGTTTTGGACCTTTATCCAGGGATTTTCACAGTCATGAGCCATGCAGCCAGGCATCCGTAGAGCAGGAATTCCTGGTTTTCCTGCCCATCCTTTCTTCCACCATTTATTTACTTACTTAACTTGTTCTTTCTGTGTTTTTTCCTCCCCATGCCTCCTTCTTTAGGATAATCCAGCAGATCTTTGCTGGGTTTTTTGCCAACTCAGCTGTTCCTGGCTCCCAGCATCCCTTTTCCTGGTGAGTAAAAACCTGTATTAGCCCAGATCCCACCAGTAACTACCAGTAACCCAGCACCTAGGGGCTGGTTTGGGACTGGGGGGAATTCCTGGACCGTCCCATTGGCAGGAGCGGGATGCTGCACTCCAATCCTGGGGATTATGCGTGGGGACAGAGCGGCCTTGATGCTATCGTCACCCAGGTGAGGGGCACCTGTGCCGGGGGCAGATCCAGTGCCAGATCCCTGCTCCTGAGCATGGAATTTTTCCCTCTCCACAGCTCTTGGGACAGCTGGAAAACACAGGACCGCCGCCAGCAGACAAAGAGAAGATCTCATCACTCCCAACGGTGCCGGTGACACAGGAACAAGTTGGTGGGTGACTCCAATGGCACTTGGATCCTGGTGTTTGACATCCTGAGCTCCCCATTCCCACTTTGTTGACCGTGAAATTGGGCTGGAAACTGTCAGCTCCCAGGCTTTGCTGCTTCCATCTCTGGTGTTCGGTTCTCCCAGGAATCTTGGAGCTCCACTGTTTCCCAGAGTGTTTGGGGAGTCCTGGAATGTGCCATTCTGACTCTTCCCACCCCCAGGATGGTTCTCCCATCCCAAATCCCTGTTTGTGCTCTTGACTCGTCCCTTCTTCCCTTTCAAACTGGCTCTCGACATATTCTGCTCTGGAAATGTCATGGAAAGCTGCCAGCAGGGGCCTGGGAGTGTCTCGGAACAACCCTGGCTTTGCAATTAAAAATCCCGTGAATTTTTCACCCCAAGGATCCCTCCCCCTCCCAACTGCTCCGTTACCAGAACCCTATCCCCTCCATTATGGTTAAACCAGACGGTTCTACACAGGATATTTTTATCCCGTGGTTTTACGCACCGCTCTGTCCTCCTCTTCTCTGGGAAGCCAAGGACTAACTGGAATTCCATGTGTCTGAGCCCACGGAGCCCGAGCAGGCTAGGAATCGTGAAATCTTGGAATATGGAAATCGGAAGGGACCCCCGGGATCACCGAGGGAGCTCAGCTCCTGGCGGTGTCTGTGTCAGCATCACGAGCTGAGGAACAGCCGGAGAGAGAGTGGGATTTCAGCCACCTCCCATGGCTGGTGGCACCTGGCATTGGGATCATCAACCCACATTCCAGGCCGGAAAGTTGTGGCAGGAATCCAAACATCCTTACTTTGATTTTGGGTTTGTTTGGTTTTTTTTTTTTTTGGTTGATGGTGATGTACAGAGAACACCAGGAATTCTTTACATCCCTGGGGGTTGTGTGTGGATGGATGGATCCCAGCTGGTGGAGCTCAGAGCTCATGTTCCCAGCAGGAATTCTTTGTTCCCTGGATGCTCCATCCTCTGTGGGTTGTGTCCTAGCCTGCAAATCCTGACGCTCATGTTCCTAGTGGGATTTCATTGATCCCTGGATGCTCCATCCCCAGAGGATTTTGTGTGGATGGATGGATGGATCCTGGCTTGTTTCTGGCAGGAATTCCTTGATCCCTGGGTGTTCCAGATGCGGCACAAATGATCTGTAAATCCCAGAGCTCCTGTTGCTGTTGTGGGATCTCTTTGGTCCCTGAACACCCCATTCCCAGTAGACCCTATGCAAATGAGTCCCAAATACCAAAGCCTTTATTCCTGTCCCCCTGACCTGTGATTCCCTGTTTTCTGCAGACACAGGGCTGGAATGCCCGGTGTGCAAGGAGGATTACGCCGTGGCGGAGCAGGTCCGGCAGCTCCCCTGCAATCATGTCTTCCACAGCAGCTGCATCGTGCCCTGGCTGGAGCTGGTAAGATCCCAGAAAACCCACGTATCCCACGGGATAATCCCCCAGGATAACGGCTCTGTGTTCCCCGCAGCACGATACGTGTCCTGTCTGCAGGAAGAGCCTAAAGGGGGAAGATTCCACCCGACAAATGCCGAATCCTGATGCTTCTGACAGCCCGGTGCAGGAGCGATGGACTTTCTGACCCTTCTGGAAGGTTCTGGAGTGTTCCAGAGGGTTCCGGAGGCCGGAGCATCCCCGCTCGAGGTGTACATTGTCTGAGAATTCCAACAAACCCCCCCGAGTAGCAGGAATTAGGGGGCCCACCCTGTGGGATTATGGCACCAAGCGCTCTTCTCCTGGGAATTTATCCTTACGCTCCATGGAATTGCCTCGTTAGTCCTAAATTGGGAATTTTGGGAGTGATTTGATTTCATTTGATATCAGAAAAAGTTTTTTTCCAGTGGGGCTCAGTCTGGAGAGGGGTTCCAAGTCCCTCACAGCCTTCCCTGAAAAAAGGTTGGGATAAAAAGGGGATTTGTGGGATCTTCCTGCACTCCAGGAGATTGGAATTGTATCCACGAGGGATTTTATTGCCCCATTTTGGATGGAATACTTGGGGTCTATAAAATCATGGCAGGTGGAAGAAGGAAGGTTCTGGAGCCCTTCCTGAGGGGGGTTGGACCCTCAGGAGTCCCTGGGGCCCTGGAAAGGCTCTGGGGATGCTATGGTATCAGGAATGCACCGAGCAGGATTTTGTCTCATCCTGGACTATTTTTGGGGTTGATTCAGGTTTTTCTGACCCTTTCCCACATGCCTGCTGTCCCAGGTGTGTCCAAACCTCCCTCCACCCCCACGAGTCATTCCAGGCGGGAAATACGGACCACGTTGCTTATCCCTTGGGAATCCCCCCACCGCCCCCCATAACTTAAGGAAACTCTTTATTTTTGCTGATTCTTTGGTTATTTTGAGAATTTTTTCCCATTTCTGTGACATTTATCCAGGTCTGAATCCTGGGAGTTATCCTCGTAGTCGTGGTATCCACTGACTGCCCTAGGGGGACATTGTGACCCCCATCCCTGGTGGGGGGGGACATTCCCAAACCCCTTGGGCTCAGTGGCTCCATATCCACATGGATTTAATTCCTGATTTTCTTTGCTCTTCCGTCCAATAAAGGCCTTTCTCAAGGAATTCCCCTCCCCAAGTCATCCTTGGAGCTAGGAAAGGGAGGCAGGAGCTGGGGTTCTCCTGGGTGGGGGGCAGAAATGAGCTCGGCAAAAGCTTTTGGGGAGGGAAAACCCCGATTTGCAGGATTTGTCTCCTAGGGAGGATATCCAAACACCTCCCGCTCTGTTGGGACACATTGTCCCTATCCCCCCTCCCTGCTCTGCTGAAAGCCATTCTGGATACAGGGACACCCCAGTCCTGGGGCCGGAGCTGGGACAGGACTGTAGATCCACAGAGATTGGGAAAATCCAGCTGGATCCTGGGTTTATCCCAGTGCTTTTCCCTGTTACCCAGCATGTCCAGCTCCCCTGATGGGGATTTCTGGGGGGGGTCACACCCACGCACTTCCCGTTTCCACTTCTTCCCTCTTCCACACAGTGCTGGAAATCAGGAATTCGTTCCCTGTGGTCCTGGATTTAACCTGGATTTAAGTCTGAAACCAGAGAGGGCTGGGATTTGGATCTCCCCCATCCTTCTGTGTTGTATTTGGGATCAGTCCGGAAGTTTTTCCCTGGATAAAGAAGCATTCCTGTTCCCAGATCATCTGCGTGCACGGGGATGCAGGACACGGCATTACCGCAGGCCGGAGCTTTATTGCTGGAGCTGCTCCATTCCGGCTCACTCCCACTTTTCCCACTTCCACATGTGCCCCCAGGCCCTCTGGCTCCACCCTCGGGCCACCAGCCTCATCCCTCTGCCTGCCCAGGAGTCCCGAGCCCCGGGATGGGCCCGGAATGTGTCCCAGGAGGTTCCGGAATGTCCTCCCGCGGCAGAGCTGCCACCTCAGTGCTCCTCGTCCTCCTCCTCCCGGGAGGGCTTCCGGTGGGAGAAGAATCCCAGCTGGAGGCAAGGGGAGAAGAGGAAGGGATTGGGGGAGTGGAAATGTCCTCCCTCGGGGGGACATTGACACCTCCCCCTCGGGATGGCATCATGACCCTCTGAAGGTGACATTGTGACCCTCCCCCAGGGTGATATCATAGCCCTCCCAAGGTGATATCACGACCCGCCCCCCCCCTCCTCCCGGGTGGCATCACACCCCACCCAAAGCGGCATCATGACCCCCTCACCCTCCAGAGGCCAAGGCTGAGCAGCGCCAGGAGCAGGAGCCCCCCCAGGGCACTGCCCCCCAGAATCCACAGGGACACGGGCACCCGCCTTCCCTGGAGCACTTCCAGCACCAGCTGCAGGAACACAGGGATTGGCAAGAGGAACAGAGGATTTGGGGGAGAAGATGAGGACTGGGGGAGAGGGGGGGAAACAGGGAATTTGGGGAGGAAAAATGAGGACGGGGAAACAGAGAATTTGGGGGAGAAAACTGACTTGGCTGGAAAGAAGGAATTTCGGAGGAAAAGCCAAGGGTAAGAGGGGAAACAGGGATGGGGGTTAAAACAGGCATTGAGGGAGAACGGGGAATCTGGGGAGGAAAACAAGGATGGAGGGGGGAAAATGGGGAATTGGGGGCGTCCTACCTCCCTGCGCTGTGCCCCCTTCTCCAGCACCAACACGCCCCCCGCAACCCCCAGCCAGACACTGCTGACAATCCTCACACTCTGGAATTTCACCTGGATATGGGAAAAGGTGTGGGGGTCTGAGCCACGCGTCGTCCCCCACCCGGGATCCTCCTTGGAGCAGGGGGACTCCCTAATCCCCTGCGTGCCCCCGCTTTACTCACTCCACTGAAGAAGCTGTCGTGGAGAGTGCGGAGGAGCTGGACAGAGACTCCCCCGCCGCGCTCCAGTCTCCCCAAGCGGCAGCTCAGCTCCTGGCACCAGGTGTTGGAACAGTCCTGGGGGGCAAAAATTTGGGGGGGAGTTGTGGGCACCCGCCCGAACCCTCCAAATCCTCGGGGGGGGGGGGGGGGGAGGAAAGGAGGGGGGGAGGATGCAACAATCCCTACCAGCCTGTCCACGTGCAGCAGGGCCTCAGGGGGCACCGGGACCACCTGTGTCCCCTCAGGGGGGGGTTGCAGCACACAAGTGGCCTGGGGAGGGAGAGAGGGAGTTCAAAGGGAGGGCGCAGGGACCGCCCTGGAACCCTCCTAAGTGTCCCCCATACTCACGTTGTCAGCCAGGACACGGGTGACAGACAGGATGGTGGCCTGGCGGTGGCCCAGTGCTGGTAGGGCCATGTGCAGTGTGACGTTCTGGATGGGGTAGCACCCAAAATTCTGCACCTGGAAGGGCGCACGATGAGCCAGGGCTCCCCTGGGTGCTGCTCCCCAGGCCCCCGTCATCTCACCTTGACCGTGGTGGTGAACTCGGGGCCGGAGCTGTGGGTGAAGGTGCCAAGGGGATGAACCTCGTAGCGATGCAGGTCGGTATTACTGGGGGGGGGGGCACACAGGAGGGTCACACCGTGTGTGTCCCCCTCTGTGATCCCCCCGCTCTGCCTCATGTTCTCCCAGCCCCACCTGGACAGGAACAGGTCAGGCTCATAGAGGATGGGGACAGAAAGCTTGACGACGTTGTCCTCTGGTGTTGCCTCGGTGCTGTCACTGGACAGGGAGGACACTCCGGAGGATCCCCAGACTCCACCCACACTCCGGTGGTGGGGCCCCTCCCCCGAGGGTTCAGCGATCCCCCCACACCCCTACCTGGTGGCCTGGAGCATGACTTCGGCATGGTCCAGAAGGACGGAGCAGCTGAACTCCAGCTCCAGGGTGAAGGACACCTGGGGGGGCTCAGACAGGTGTGGTGGGGGTTTGGGGGGGGTCCCAAGGGGCTCATGGGGGTCTCAGGCGTCCTACCTTGGCCTGTGAGCGGAAGACGGGGTACCCAACACTGCAGTGCTGGCGGTGGCCCCCCAGGGCTGAGCACTCCAACTTCACCGTGCTGGGATCCTGCCAGGGGGACACGATGGGGGCCAGGACATGGAGTTGGGGGACTTGGGGCACTGGGAGGTGGCAGCAATAGACCCCCACAGGGGGATACTGGGGGGGCCACAGTGGACCAGTGGAACCTGATCTCCCACCTAGGAGGGGTTGGGGACACGATGGACCCCCATGTCCCAAATGGAATGAGCTGGGGACACAGTGGACCCCCAGCTCCCACCTGGGAGACGCTGGGGACACAACATACACCGCTGTCCCACTTGAAATGGTTTTGGGGACCCGATGCACTCCAACCCATCCCACCTGGAATGGGTTGGGACAAGAATGACCTCGAGGTTCTCCAAAGACCTGGGTCTCCATCTTTGCCCTGGTGGGAGAGTTTGGAGGGGCTCCTCAGGGATTTGGGCCCACCCCCAGGCTGTACCTGGAGCACGAGACTGGAGAAGTGGAGGTTCCCGGGCAGGTGCAGGCACAGGCTGGCATTGTAGGCATTCTCCTTCTGGTTCTCCAGCTCCACCTCCACCAGCATCCGCCTCCGGCCCTTCCGCAGGATGTGGGGGCTCTGCCTGGAGGCCGAGGGGGGTCACAGGGGATCCCAGGGACGCCATGAGGACACTGGGGGGACACTGGAGGTACCTGGAGCCCACAATGTCCATGGTGGCCTTGAGCACCAAGTCGGTGACACACTCATCATCATCCCCACAATCCTTGAAAAACGGGATCTGGAAGGAGCCAGGGGTGATCCTGGTGTCCGGGGATGATCCCAGTGTCCAGAGACACCCCTTCCAATACCCACCAGTTTATGGATGGTGGTGGGAGATGCCTCATCCAGCACCGACCTCGCAGCTGCATCCAGGCCCCAGGTGAGGGTGAGGCTGAGGGGCCGCAGGTAATCTGAAGTGTCCTGCAGAATCAAGGGATCCCATCAGCCTCATTCCAGTCAGACCCTGGGAATGGGGGGTGGGAAGAGCCCTCCCATGGGGCAGGGAGGAGTCCTGGGGCTGACCAGGACGTGGAAAGGGATGCGGACGCAGCTCTGCCTTCCCAGTGGGAACTCAATACGGCGCTGGAGCAGCCGGCGGGCACCCGAGTCAAAGGCAGCACGGGATCCTGGGATCCGCTCCTCCAGGGATACGTTGTACCGGAGATCTGGGGGATAAGGGAGCGGGTCAGGAACCAAGACACCTGTGGGAGTGGGTGCACCCCACCCCAGGATGCTCCAGTGGGACTCCAGGGAGGTCCTGGGATGCTCCAGGGACACGCTGGGCTGCACCGGTGAGGCTCCAGGGAAGGTTCAGATGCTCCAGGATGTTGTGGTGTGCTCCAATGGGGCTCCAGGGATATGAGTGCTCTGTTGATATTCAAGGCACACTGCAGGATGCTCCTGGGAGATTCCATGGCCACCCTGGGATGCTCCAGGGGTGGTCCAGGATCACTAATATACGGTCTAGAAAGATTAAGGGAATGCCCATGGGACACTCCAGGGACATTGTGATCCTCCAGCAACACCCTGGGATGATCGAGGGCCCTCAGGATGCTCCAGAGATGCTCCAGGAATTCTCCAGGACACCCTGAGACACTTCAGGAATGTTCCAGGGACACTCTGGGACGCTCCTGGAATGTTCTGGACGCTCCCAGGTTCTCTAAGGATCCCACCCTGGGATTCTCTGGGGACAGCCAGGGATGCTCTGGTAATACCCTGGGATGTTCCAAGGATGCTCCGGGACCATTTGGGATGCTTCTGGGATGCTCCAGGGACAGCCAGAGATGCTCCAAGAATGCTCCAAGGACCCTGCGGTCCGCCATTGCCAACACTCACCGATATCCATGTCCACGGGGTTCCGTGTGCGTGTCTCGGCACGGAAGCAGATCCGGGCCCGGAGGCAGACGGCACTGGAGCCGCTGCGCTGGCAGTTCCGTCGTGTAACACTGACAGCCGCCGGCTCCACAGACATCCACGCGGACACCTGCACGATCCAGCGGGACCTGAGGGACACAGTCACACCTGAAATCTCATCGGGATCATGTGGGGACAGGGACATCCACCCTGCCCTACCCTGGATCTTGTCACAGGGGAAACTGAGGCATGGAGAGCCCTGGGAGGATCCCGGGAGCATCCCAGGTTCCCCACAAGAGGAAACTGAGGCAGGGAGTGCCTGTCCCCCCGAATGTCCCCATAACCCACATGTCACTATTCCCGGCGTGTCCCTGTCCCCGGGGTGCCCCCATCCCCCCATCTCCCTGTTACGGATGTGTCCCTGTCCCCCGCAAGTCCCTGTTCCCTGGGATGTCCCTGCCCCCCCGGGATGTTTCTGTCCTTCTCCATGTCCTTATTCCCGGGGTATCCTTGTGGCCGGGGTGTCCCTGTCCCCGACCACCTGGACCCCTACTCACCGCAGCACTACAGCCGCACCCTGCGCCCCCACGGCCACGTCCACCAGCCCGTCCCCGTCCATGTCCACCCGTCCGTCCACGCTGATCCCGAAATACCGGAGGCTCCACCCCAGGGCCGCCGCCTCGATGCGCTGGGAACCAGCGTTGTGGCATCGCCACTGGCTCGTACAGGGTTGTGCTCACCGAAACCGTGGCACCCAGCTCCTCCCAGCGCTCCCAGCGCCGTCTCACCTGCTTGTACTGGGGCAGGAGGGTGCCCGGGGCGCCGTGGAACACGTAGAGAGCCCCGCGGTGCCCGTCCTCCAGCGGAGCTCCCACCACGGCTCCAGTCAGCCCGTCCTGGCTCAGGTTCGGCACCGCGCCCAGGGCGGAGCCGAATCTGGAATCCTGCGGCCTCGGCTCGGGGTGCAGCGACCCCGCGGGGATCAGGCGGTCCTGGGAGGTGCGGAGGGGCCCTCGGTACCCCCACGGGATAGGCACCCCCTCAATCCCACTGTGTTCCCCCGACCCCCTCAAATCCCCTCAGTCCCTTGCATCCCTCCAATCCCTCAGCATCCCGCTGATCCTCCCAATCCCCTGCCCGCAGAGCACCCCGCTCCCTCTGTCTATCCTAGCTCCCTGCCCCTCTCACCTGCCCCCTACCCAGCCCTTCACCTGCCCCACACCGTGTAGCTACCTCCCCCCTTGACCCCTCCAGGCCGACACCTGCCCTCTCACCTGCCCCACACGGTACACATAGACCCTCCCCGTCTCCCTGCTCTGGCCCCCCAGGTAGGTGGGTGCTGCCACCAGCAGAAGGTCACTGTCCCCATCTCCCTCCAGGTCCAGGGCCAAGACCTCGCTGCCGAAGTAGGAGCCGATCTGGGGATGCAGGGGGCTGTGAGGCTGAGAGGGGGTGGGGGGCCCAAACTCCCCCCAAAGAACCTCAAGGCCCCCAGCCGCCCCCCACCTGCTCCCCCATTAGTGCCTGGGCCACCGTCACGGTCCCTGTGGGGTCCAGCTGGAAGAGGACAACTTTGCCCTTGTGCTGGAATCGAGGGGCTCCAGCCACAAACAAGCGCTGCCCCCCCGGGAGCTGCAGCGAGGACACGGAGTACCCTGGGGGGGGAAGCAGGGTCAGCGGGGGGGACAGCCCTGGGGAGACAGGGTCCCCAGTGTGTTCCTGGGGCACCCCAAATATACAGGACATGGAGCACCCCTGGGACGTGGAGCATTTCTGGATCACCAAGCATCCCAAATATCCATTACATGGAGCATCCCCACTTCATCCCTGATCTCCAGGACATGAAACATCCCTGATTCATCTCAAATCCCAAGGATATGGAGTATGCCTGGTTCACCTCACATCCCTCGGGACACCCTCATCCCTTGGGATCCCCCATACCCAGATACGCTGCATGGTTCTTCAGCTCCAGGGGGAATTCCTCCTGAAACGCTTCGCGGGGTGGGACAATGCGTCCACGCTGGCTCTCCTCCAGCACACCGCCCTCCCAGTCATAGGCTCCCACCATTCCAAAGAGGATCCCATCCTGCCAGGATGAGTGGGACATGTCACCCTGGGGACACCACAATGCCTCAGTGTCCCCGACCCCCACCGATGTCACTCTCCCATCCCAGGACACTCAGCAGGGCTGGGATGGGCTGAGGATTATTTTCCACCTTTCCCAGTGGGATCACCTCGAGGCGGTGGATGGAGAAGCCAATCTGGGACATCTCCAGCTCAAAGGCGCTCTCGTTGTCTCCATGGGTGCCTGACCGGGGCAGGAAGGAGACTCTGTTCCTCCAGCTGTGCTTCCAGCTGGAATTCCCAGCCCTTCCCGGGATCCCAGCCTCAAGCCGGCACCTTCCAGGCTGAAGATCCGATCTCCCAGAGCATCCACAATGTCACTGAGGGCAGCCTCATCTGTGACATTGAAGAAATACTTCTCATCGGGGTCGCTGGCGATGGACTTGATCTCCCGGATGAAATCCTCGGGATCCTGCTGCCGACGCAGGTAGTGCCCCAGGACCTAAGGGAGGGACAGGGGTCAGCAGGAGCCCCCCCCGAGGTTAAGGGGAATGCAGGGGTGTGGCTCGGTGGGAGGGGCCTCACAGCGATGGCGTAGCGGGTGACATTGTGCCGGTCACACTCCGCCAGCGCCTCCGGCAGCTCGTCCCCATCGTGGGACTCTCCGTCCGTCACCACCAGCAGCAGCCGCGTGGCCCCCGGGCGCCCACCTTGCTCCGGGCTGAAGGACTCTGTGCTGCAGGAACGTGGCTGGCAGAATGAGCCCCTCTTCCATCCCCATCCTAATACTCTTCCCAGTCCTGACTCTGCTCCCAACCCTGACCCTGATCTCAACCCCAACCCTGATCCAGATCCCAGTCCCGATCCTGAGCCCAATACCAACCCCAACCCCAGTCCAAATCCTGACTTGATCCCAAGCCTGATACCAATTCCAATACTGATCCTTATTCAAATCCTGATCGCAACCTAGACCCTAATCCCAATTCTGATCCCAATCCCAGCCCCACTCCCTCTCCCAGTCCCAATCCTGATCTCAATCCTGACGCCAGTCCTGTCCCCAATCCCGGCCCCAATCCCACTCGCATTCCCATTCCAGAGCCCACCATGCCTGCCGGATGGCCATGGCCGTGCGTGTCTCCCTCCCCTCCTGACGCGTCAGGTTCCGGGCGGCCTCAAGCAGGCGCTGGGCCGTGGGGTGCTGCCCCAGTGCCCACTCCTGCACCAGCCGCTCCCCATACTGCAGCACCCCCACCTGAAACAGGGAGAGTCAGAGCCAGAGGGAGCCCCAAATCCACAGGGACATCCCTCAAATCCCCAGAGTGCTGCCCCGGCATCTGCTCCTGCACCACCCACTCCCTGTATGGCAGCCTACCTCACATTTCAAACGGGGGGAAACCTGAGCCAAGGATCCCCCCAAATCCACAGGGAGCTCCCCCAAATCCCACGGGAACCCCTAATCCCTGGAAAAGGGCACTTTTGGCCCCTCCAAAGCCATCTCCAGCCGGCATAGTCCTGGGGACAATGACGTCGCCCCAGGGTGGCATCTCCACAGGGGTGGCATCACCCCGGGACAATGGCATCACCTTGGGGAAAATGGTGTCACTTTAGGGGTAGCACCATCCCGGGGGCGGCATCACCCTGGGATAACGGCATCACCCCAGGGACAGTAACATCACTCCAAGGCTGGCATCACCCCAGGGGCAACAGCATTGCCCTGGAGACAATCACCTTGCCCTGGAGACACTATCCCAGCCTTGGGGACACCGTGGTGGCCAAGGTACCACGCCCTGACCTGGGTCTGCCCAGGACCAATGAAGAAGCGTCCCAGGATGTTCCCAAGGAATGCCTGCACCTCCTCCCAGGGGTAGATGCTGTTGGAGCCGTCCAGAACCAGGATGATGTCCATGTAGGTGGAACAACCTGGCAGGGAACACGGTGACACCAGGGTGGCACATCTGAGTACATCCCAGTACGTCCCACCCTACTCACGCTGTGCTGTGGGTGCAATGGTCCCCACAAGCTGGAGCTCCTCATTGAGTTGGACACAGCGGCCAGAGCTGAACACAGAGGTGCCACATTCCTGGGACCAAAGTGGGGCGCATGCCTTGGGGGGTGACATGAGGACACAACAGTGGGTGATGTCCATCTCCCTCCTCCATCCCCTGCCACGCCTCAGCTTTCCTCTGTGGACGCTCTTCTTACCACAAATCCACCATCCTTGGAGTCCACCAGCGTCATCCCAAGGTGTCCAGCGCTGCTGCGGAGCCACGGAGCCGCGGCCCCTTGAGGACATGGGGACAAAAGCGAGGTGAGCACCGTGGGGCCCCCAGGCCTCACCGGTCACAGCCACCCCGCCCCGGTACCGAGGCTGGCCTTGGCACAGGAAGAATTTTGGAGTCCCACGCTGCACTTGTAGATGTCACCTTGACCATTCCCATCCCACGGGGCTCCCACCAGCAGCCTGGAGGGACAAGGAGGGGACACAGAGAGGGAAACGTAGTGGACACCGGGGATGTCATCACCCCCGCCCCACTCCAAGCCAGCCGCCACGTTTCGGGGGCACCGTGCCAGGCTCTGCCGCCCACACCGTGGCACCGAGGCCACTTCCGTCTGTCTGTCCAGCCGTCTGGCCACAGCCTCCTGCTGCTCCGGCCCCTGCCCTTCTGTGCTTCCTCTTCTCAACCTCAATCTCCTCCCTCCCTGCCTCAGTTCCTCCTTCCCAAACTCACTTCTCCGGCTTCCCACCTCAGTTTTGTCTTCGCACCTCAGTTTGCCCCTCCCTTCTCCCCTTTTTTGACTCAGTTTCCCCCACCCACCCTCAGTTTCCCTCTTCCCCTTCTCAGTTCCCTCTTTCCCATCTCACTGCCCCCTTCCTGTTTCCCCTTTCCTACCCCACTTTCCCCTTTCCTACCTCACTTTTCCCTTACCTACCTCATTTTCCCCCTCCTTGCTTCAGCTTCCCTTTCCCCACCCTCCTTCTCCCCTTCCCACCTCAATCTCCCCTTTCCTGCCTCAGTTTCCCCTTCTCTCCCATCTCCCCCGGGTCCCCTCGGGTATCACTCACCACTTGTTCCCATCGCCCCCCCACTGCAGCACCCGGTACCCAAACTGGGACTCGGGGGACCCCTGGAAGACCCGCGGCTGCCCCACGTCGATGTTGAATCCCTCACAGAGTCCTGGGGAAGTGACGGAGGGTCCTAAGGGTGGGGAGGGCAACCCGCACCCATCCAACGGCACCCGGGAGGGGGATTGGGGTGCCCGGCGCCCCACTGGGGGGGGGAGAAAACTGCGAGGAAGAGGGGAGGCACCCCATGGAGAACCCCCAGCACCCCAAACACATCTCTGCCACCCAAATTAAGTCCCTAGCCCCGACCCGAAGCCCCGCGGTGCCCAGCGCTGCCCACGTGCCTCAGTTTCCACCGCGGCGGGGAGCGTGGGGGGGCCCCAATGGGTCGCAGACAGGCGGGGGGGGTGAACCGGCCCCGACCCCCCCGGGGGAAGGGCGGGGGGAGGGGGTGGAAAAGCGCTTTTTTGTCTTTGAAAAAAAAAAAAAAAGAAGAAGAAAAAAGATTTTCCATTAAAGCCGGGTTTTAGCTCCTCTTACGGGTTCCCCTTCCCACCCTCACCCCAAATCCAAGGAGATTTAGGGGTCTTCTCCCTCTAAAAAAGCTCCAAAATATATTGGGCGGGGGCAATGACCAAAACCGGCCTGGTTTACCCCAACCTTCTCCCCCCCCCCCCGCCCCCCAGACATTCAGCGAGGGGGGAACCACGCGTGGTTGCACTCGGACTAATGAGTACCCGGCTCCGCACCCTCCCTCCTTCTCCAACAGTCCCAAAACACCCCGAAATTGCCCAAAAACAGGGGACTGGGGGAGGGAAGGGTGGGGGCTGTTACCTGGGAGCAGGAAGAGCGCCAGAAGCATCCCCCGGCTCTCCGTGCCCCACATCGCCGTGCTGCAGCTCAAAGGTGACTCTGGCTCCAGCCGGGACAAAATCCCGGGGTTTTTCCCTTTTTTTTCCCTCTTTTTTTCAGTATATTTCCCCTCCTCCTTCATCTTCAATTGGCTGCTAAAAATAAATGTGGTTTTGGAGGGGGGGTGGGGGGCAAAGAGTTCGGGAAAAAAAACAGGCGAGGTGGCACAAACAGGAAAAAGGGGAGCGGGAAGAAGGGAGGAGGTGGGTGCAGGATTTTGTGGGGGGCGCCGGGCGTTCCAGGGGCGCTGGAAGGGGATTTTTCACTTTTCCTGGCAAAATGGGGTGGGAAAAGCGTGTGTCTCCCCCAGGGACCAAACCACACAGAGGTGGCAGTGGCACTTGGATCTTCCCCGTGGGGACCGTCAGGAGGGGGATTGGAATAAGGGGTCTTTGGAGTCCCCGTTGGGCTCTGGGTGGGGTTCGGTTTGGGCTTGGGTGGATTTTGTGCGGATTTAGGTGGATTTTGGATTGCCACGTCCTCCGGGTGACACTGCCACCTCCCGGACTGAGATTTTGAGTGGGTTCGGGAGGAAAAAAAAAAAAAAAAAAAAAAAAAAAAAGGAAAAAAAATTCAAACTCTGCGATTTAGGACAGAGGCAAACTTGTGCTGCCAGCGGCTGTGGGATGGGCTGGAAATTTCGGGGAAAAAAATAAGGAATGAGGAGAAAAACAGACAAACAGCGACTGTGCAGCCCCAGCTGTGGCCACGGACGGCCCCGCCCAGGTAGGGCCCCACTGGCATAGGTAGGGCCCGCCCAGATCACAGGGGAAACTGAGGCACAGGGGGAGCCTCCTCCCACTCCAGATTCTTTCTCCTTCCCAATGCCCAAACGCCACCGGACAACCCAAATCCCCCTCCAAAATCCCTCTGCCGCACCTTACACACCACAACTTCCCCCCCCCCCCCCCCAAAGGTCCCCGTGGCAGCCCCTGGGGTGCAGAAAGTTGGAGTCCGGGCTCAGCCGGGGCAGGAACAGACGCCAGAGAGACAGGATGGGAATGGGATGGGGCAGGGAAGGGACTGGGTATCCCCTCCGCCCACCCTTTGACCCGAGGGAAAAATAGGGATGTCCCCTACCTCCCAGCTCCAGGGCTTCTCCAAAGTCCCCTGAAACCATGGGAGGGTCCCAGCCCAGTGCCCCCAGTTCAGCCCAGTACTCCCAGTCCAGCATTCTCAGCCTATCCCAGTGCCCCCAATCCAGCATTCCTGCACCTGGGATGGGGTAACCTTGGATGTACAGACAGATGGGAAATGAGGTGCTGGGGAGCAGCTGCAGGAAGGGCCCTGGGGTTGCTCGTCAGTGGCCAGTTGGGTCTGAACCAGAAGTGTCCTGGCAGCCAGGAGGGACATCCATGTCCTGGGGGGCAGCAGGCAGGGATCGAGAGGGGACTGACCTGCTCTGCTCTAGGCTGGGGCAGCCTCACCCCCAATCCTGGGGGTAGTTTGGGGCACCTAAACATAAAAAAACCATTAAATTACTGGACAGTGTCCAAAGGAACGACACAAGGATGGAGAAGGGTCCGGAGGGGCCACACAAAGAGTGGCTGAGGGCACTTGTGTTGTTTCAGCCTGGAGGAGACTGAGGGGAGACTTTGGGAATCTGCAGCTCTGATCTCTGCCCCCTGTGACCAGGGACAGGACCCGAGGGAACAGCTGAACAGGCTCCCCAGGGAATGATCGCAGCCCCAAGAGCTCCAGAAGTGTTTGGACAATGCTCTCAGGGTGGGATTGTTGTGCTGTCTGTGCAGGGCCAGGAGCTGGACTCAGTGATCCTAGTGGGTCCCTTCCAGCTTGGGATATTCTGTATGATTCCCAGACCACCCCAGTATCCTGCATTTCCCCAAATCCCAAGACACAGGGACTGGAGGCTGCTGCACTTTAATAATTAAATTAATTAATTAATTACACTGACACTGTGGGATCCCCTGGAACACTTCCCGCCCATCCCAATTCCCACAGGGAAATACACTGCTTCAAAGCCTTTAATGCCTGGTTTTCCCAGGAAGAAGCCTTTGGCACAGCCCAGATGGGCCCAGGAGTGCGCGGTGTTTTGATATGGAGCTCCCAAAAAATCTTCAAGAGGATATTCCTGCTCTCCCAGGGACAGATACAAGGATAATCTGCCTCTGGAATTAAGTAATTCCCAGCTCCCAGTGTGTCCCTGCGTCCAGGGCTTAGTAATAGACATCAGAGCTGGGTTGGGGCCACACACAATCCAGTGTCACAGAATCCAGGGAAAAAGGGAATTCAGTGAGGCAGCAGCACCAGGAATACTGGGTGCAGGGAATCCCGACAGAGAACCAGCCACACTCTGATTTACCCCAAAAAACGCCACTGAACAGGCTATCTGGGAAGGGAAGTGCAGCCGAGGTGGATCTGTGTGGTTCTGGGCAGAGGAAGGGAGGTGGATCTGCTGGGAAGCACTCAGGATGCCAAGTCCCCTCCGTGTTCTCCAAAGGAGAAAAATCCATATGGGAATGCTGGGAGTAATCCTTCAGCTGGGCGCAACTCAGTCTGGTCACTTCTTTCCCCCAGGTTTTCAGGGAGGGTTCAGGAGGGCAAATTCCTGCCGAAATCTTCCCTCAAAGCCATGGATTTATCCCTGACACCCACTCTTCCCATTCTCCTCTCCCTGCACTCGGATTTCTTCTAAGGCAGGAAAATTGTCCAAACGATTTGCAGTTGGATACACTATCTGGCACTGGAACCATCGCAATGCCCTGGCTTCGCATCCACCCCACCGCTCCAAAAACCGTGAGAAGCCCCCAGCGATCCACATTTTTCAGCCCCAAATATTCCCCGCTAGTCGGCTCTATGTTAAAGGTGCTTCCCAGACAGAAAGGGGGAATGTTGAGCCTCTAAAATTGCTGGAAAAGTCAATGGGAAGAAACACATTTCGGGAGCTGATGTCCCTGTGGGATTCAACGTTGTATCCAATGCTGGAACCTTGTGGCTCCAAGGAGTCAGGAATGATGGGAATGGAATGAGCCAGTCAGCTCCGGAGGTGTCACAGCCCCTGGGATAAGCCCCCAGGATTCCCAAACATCCCAAGGAGGTTCCTGGGATAATTACGGCTTCAGTTTGAGCCAGGGATGGAGGATGGTGAGGATGGAGAGCACAGAGGAGGTGAGGCCACAGAATGCCACGATTCCTGGACTGCTCCGGCACAGCCCCAGCTTTTCCAGCGGGATCATCAGGTCACAAGCATTCCGGAGCAGGTCCAGCAGTAGTGGAGGGTTGTCCCGGAGCACCTGGAGCAGGAGCTGCAGCTGGAACTGCAGGTGGAGCCGGAGACGCTGGATCCTGCCGTCAGCCTGGAGCTGGGGCCTGTTTTCTGGGCTCTTCCCGCGCTTCCTGGCCACCTCCGTGCGCTCCAGCAGCACCCGGATCTCGTAGGCGTCCCGGCTCAGGTTCACTACCAAAGCAAACAGGTAATACCTGGGAAAAACAGGGAACAGGGATGAGAGAGTGGGAAACCGTGGCAGCAGAAGTCTCTGGCCACTCCCAACAGCCACAGAAATGCCTGGGGGGGTGGAAGAGCCATGTTCAGCAGGCAGGAACCTGCTCTCCCATGGGGATTCTATTCCCTGCCCTCACTCCATTTCCATTGCCCAGTCTCCCTCAGAAAGCCTTTCCCTGACCTCCTTCAGAAATTCACTAGTTGCTCTCCCTGGATGAATTTCATTCCCTGCCTTCTCTTGGGGAGCTCATTGCCTACTCTCCTTCAGTAATTCCACCCCCTGTCCTCTTTTGGGAATTCCATTCCCTATTCTCCCCAGGGGAATCCCATTCTCTGCTCTCCCTCAGGAATCCTATTCCCTGCTCTCGCTTGGCAACCCCACCTCCCTGCTCTGCTCACCCGACAGACCTGAGGAGGCTTTTCCAACCTTCCTTTCACAAATGCCCCACCAAATCCAGACACCTCTCCCCACACACCTGAAGGACCTCTGGCTCCACTTGTCCGTGTCAAGGCCGGGCAGGATCCCAGTTTTCCCGGCCCACAGGACGTTGTCACAGGCCAGGAAGAGGGCACGGTTCAGGTGGGACAGGGTGAGGCAGAAGCGCAGGACAGGGTCGGGTAGATGCAGCGAGCGCTGAGCCCCCCCCAGGGCCTCGGCCGAGCCCCCCAAGCGCAGCACTGCAGGAGGGGGACACGAGGGGGTCACCGGGAGTTTCCGGATCCCCAGAGCCGCCCTGTCCCCCCTCAAAACTGCCCTGACCCCCCCCCCACTCACGCTTGCGGCCCAGGCTCAGATGAGCCTCCAGGTGCTGGAGGCGGCTCAGGGTCCCGGAGCTGCCCCCGGAGCCGTTCCCGGCGCGGATCAGCGCGGCCCCAGCCAAGGCACAGGCGTACTGGGCGGCCCTGGGGACAACGAGAGAGTCAGGAGGGGGCAGGGGGCACTGGGGACATCACCCCGGGGCCTCGGACCCCCCTTCTCTGGGCTCTAAGGCATCCGTGACGGCCCACCCGCCGCCCCGGGATTTTGGGACCCCCGTGATCCCCCTCCCCGGGCTCTCCGTGATCCCCGCTGCTCCCGTGACCGCCCCCTCCGAACCTCCATGACCCCCTTGCCCCGGACCCCCCCCGTCTGCCCGCTGGGCCCCAGAAGCCGAGGCTGCACCTGAGGAGGCGCTCCCGGGCCTGGCTCTGGGCGCTGAAGCGCACCCAGGCCTCCATGGTGGCGCGGGGCCACACCGGGCCCGGTCCCGAGCGCGATCCCGGTCCCGAGCCCGGCTGAGCGTCACTTCCGGGAGCCGCCGCGGCTCGTTCCCATTGGCTGTGAGAGGATCCGCCCGCTCCCACCAAAACAGAGTCCAGGAATGGGCGACAGCCGCAATCTCCGCCTCTAAATCTGTGTCGAAGAGTTTGATTGGTTTCTTTTGTCATTAATCGCTCCTCCTGATCAACAAGAGTGTGACTGCCATCCCGTAGCCCCATCTCTGCTCTTTTGTGCTTCCTGCATTTTGATTCGTTTGTTTCCGTGCCACCGTGACAAGCCCCGCAGAGCGATTGGACAACGGCCGCTAATCCCCGCCCCCTGACGGCCCCGCGACCACACACCGCTATTTGTGTCAGTGGGCGAGTGCGCCGCGCCCTGTCCCCGCCCCGCCAGTCGCGCACCGCGTTCTGATTGGCTTGCTGCTTCTCTCTGCTCCGCCCCCTCACCGAACCGGCGCTTCTATTGGGCAGCTTGGCGCGGAGCGGCGCTGATTGACAGCGCGGCGCTGGGGAGGGAGCGCGGCTATGGAGGCGGTGCGGGCGCAGCGGCTGCAGCCCGGGGTGGGCGCGGGGCCCCGCGGGGCCCGGCCCGGCCTCACCGGAGCCCCTGCAGGGCTCGGACCGGCAGCGGGAACGGGGTCGGGGCTGGGGCCGGGGCTGGGGCTGCCGCCGCCGCCGCCCCCGCTGGGTCTGCAGGGGCCCCCCGCGCCTCCCGGGACCGGGGCCGGGGCCGTGCCCGGGCCGCCCGCGGTGCTGCGGGAGGCGGTGGAGGCCGTGGTGCGGAGCTTCGCCAAACACACGCAGGGCTACGGCCGCGGTGAGCGGGACCGGGGGCGAACAGGCGATGCCGACGGACGGCGGGGGGGGGAGGGAGGGGGGGGGATAAGATTTTCCCTTATTCCCTTTTTTCACTCTTCCTTATTTCCATGCCCCATTTCCTTCCTTCCTCACCCCCTTCTCCTTCCCCCCTTGCCCCTTTCCCTTCTTTCCGTGCCCCATTTCCACGCTGCCATGCCAATCCCGGGGGGTTCTGCCCGGCTGGTTCTCCCGGCTGTGTCCGGCAGTGAACGTGGTGGAGGCGCTGCAGGAATTCTGGCAGATGAAGCAATCGCGCGGGGCCGAGCTGCGCAACGGCGCCCTGGTACTCTACGAGATGGTCCCGGCCGCCAGCCCCCCCTACGTCTGCTATGTCACCCTGCCCGGGGGCAGCTGCTTCGGCAGCTTCCAGGTACGATCCCGACCCCGGGAATGCCTCACCTGGGCCCCCACCGGAATCGTTTCCCAAATATCTCCTCCCTGCGCAGGCGTTCTCCTGCCGATTCCAGCCCCTGGGTCTGGCTCTAAACATCTTTAGTTCCAAGGAAATTTAATTGCAAGTTGCTCCTGGCCTGTAAATCCTCACCAGATCCCTATCTGGGAAGATTTGTCTGTGGATTGTGGTACTTTTTGTGTCCTTTATTCCCTGTCCTGGTCACCTACACCTTAGTGCTGAAGTAGGAGATGGGATATCAGGGAAAACTGTTGGATTGGCTGGATCTGATCCTTTCTTCTCCCTCCCAGGATTCAATCCTTCCTTTTCCTTCCCAGGATTAGGCAGGGGGATAAACTGGCAGAGGAATATTCCTGTGCCAGGGCTCAGGATTTGTCCCAAAACCTCTTCTCCAGATGCCAAAAGACTCTGGAAATCAAATCAGAGCATTGGATCATGGGGTCCTGGAATGGCTTGGGTTGGAGGGAACCTTAAACACCATCCAATTCCAACCCTGTGCTGTGGGCAGGGAACATGCCACTGGAGGAATCCATCCCTTTACCCCTCCTGGGAAAACTCCTGACCCAAATCCCTCACCAAAGAGATTAAAGTCCCAATGTCCCATCAAGTCCTGGCTGTGTTCCAGATTCCTTCCTGCCCTTCCTCTTGGCTGGGGAAATACATCCAAAGGAAACAATTCCAGCAGCCACAGAGTCATCCCATCCCAAAATCCTGGTCTTTGGGGGGAATTTGGGAACGGTTTGGGTTTGAGGTAATTAATTAATTGACAATGCAGTGGGAGGTTCTGAACCTCTTTTGATTCTGGGAGTGCAACTTCTTAATTCCACCCCCACTCAATTCCCATTCCCGGTGATCCACGGGGTGTCGGGATCCTGGGAATGTCCCGACGGTGGCTGTGTGTCCCCAGTTCTGTCCCACTAAGGCTGAGGCGCGCCGGAGCGCAGCCAAGATCGCGCTGATGAATTCCGTGTTCAACGAGCACCCTTCCCGCCGGATCACTGACGACTTCATCGAGAAGAGTGTCTCCGAGGCCCTGGCATCCTTCAACGTGAGGATGGGGATGAAAAATCCTGGGAAAAACCTCAAATCAGGGGATTAGAACCCCTTGGTGGGGGGGGGGGGGAGTTGATGGAGTATTAAGATTTTAAGTGTAGCTTAATTCCCATTCTTCTACTCTTTGTGCTGCATTCCAGGGTGGAATAACGAGGCTGAGGTGTGGATTTTCCTGGCCTTTCTGTGACTGGGTTGTCACATCCTCGTTTTCCTTAAAGCAAAGATTTTCCAGGAATTTTAGTTTCTATCACGGGGAGCTTTGCACTCTCATTTTCCTGCTCTGATTAAGTCGGAGGGAATTCTTGCCATGCGGCCCACAGTGCTCTGTGGGCTCCAGGATGTTGTGAGAGCCTTGGAATCAGTGCAGGAAAAATCCTGTTCCCAGGGGATTCCTTGCTCCAGGAGAGCCAAATGTATCCAGGTGCTGTCCCAGATTTGTCCAGGGAGTGCCAGAGTGGCCCATGCCATGCGGTCGCAGCTGGATTAGCTGGATAAGAGTGTGACACCTCAGCCTGTGCTGGCATCAGGCTGTCCTCTGGGAATTCCAGGAGTGGGGATAGTGTAGCGGGAGCAGGTCCGGTGGGAATGGCAGCTCCTGTCTGGAATGTCTCTGCAGGGCAATCGAGAGGAGGCGGATAATCCCAACACTGGGATCGGGGCCTTCCGCTTCATGCTGGAGTCCAACAAGGGAAAATCCATGCTGGAGTTCCAGGTACTGTTTCCAATTTTTGCAGCTACTGTTCCTGATCTACCCAGGTGCCATTCCTGATTTGGTTAAGGGATATTTGGGTTGATCTCCCAGCTGCATTTTTAGTCTTTTCTATGGAAAATGAACTCAGGGTTTCCTTCTGATTCTGGTCGGATTTGGGGTACTTCCAGGTGCAGCAAAGTCCTTGGAATTGGGTTTCTCAGTGTCAGGGAAGTATCCCACTTTGATATTTCCAGGTGGCACCTCCAAATGTCGTAATTGCAGCAGTCCAGTTAATTAGTGGGATTCATCTCCCCCTGAAAACAAGGAAGCAAGAGCTCTCACAAGGAAAGTGGGAAGATCTTTCCCCCAAAGAGACTTTGATTTTGGAATTGGGAGTCAGTGGTGTCATGACACTGCCCCAAACCACAGGGATATCCTTGTATCCCATTGGAATGTGGGAATGTGGCTGGGAAGAACATCTGGACAATGGGAAGTCTGAGCTGCCAAGGGAAGGTGCTGGAACATGGATCAGGATTAGGAGAACTGGGAATGGAGAGTCCTCTGGGGTTTATTCCAGCCTTTCCAAAGAAACAGCTGGGAGCAGAGCCAGGGAAATCAAGTTTGGAACTCCCTGTCCATCGCAGGATGTTGTTCCAGTAGTTCCTTGGGATTCCTGAATCCTTTTAATCTCAACTTGGCCTTGGGTAGGGACTGGGAATGATTCTGGAGCACACATCACCAGAGCTGGATTTTCATTAGAGGACAAATCTGGCCATGACACTGCTCCAGGGTTTGGATCCAGCTTTGGAATGTGGCTGTGTTTGGGATTCTGTACTTTTCCAACCCCTCTATTGGCTCCTTTCCCTGGTATGGGAATGCTCCGGGGCAGGAGGTGTTTATGTTCGGGGCCCTGTTTACAGATGGAGACTCTGGGATGGAGATTCCCAGCTCCATCTGGGTTTGGGAAGCCTGACAGGTCCCAGTTTTTAGGCAGAATTTGTGTGGACTGGAGGGAGAAATCACTGGAAAACTGGAATTGTCCCTGGTGCTGCCAGTGGTTCAGCTTGGAGAGGAGAATCCCAGAATTCCCAGGACACAGGGAGCATTGGAGGCTCTGTCTCCATTGTAGTCCACATTAATCAGGGAATTTTGCCCCAGTGTCCTGGTGCTGGTGGTGCCTGAGGCTGAATCCATGTCCAGGGAAGCTGCCCCATCTCTGGAAGTGCTCCAGGCCGAGTTAGAAGGGGCTCAGAGCCACCCAGGCAGGTGTCCGGTGTCCCTCTTGGGCTCCATGTGACTCACAAGGTCCCTCCTGCCCCGCCCCACGATTCCGTGATCCCGGTCCTGTATCTGCTCTCATCCTGCCTCCCTCTTGCCATTCCAGGAGCTGATGACGGTCTTCCAGCTGTTGCACTGGAACGGGAGCCTGAAGGCCATGCGGGAGCGTCAGTGCTCGCGCCAGGTGAGTCCGGGACTGCTCAGGGGCCACCTCGATCCCGCTGCTCCTTCCCATTCCTAAGCTTCCCCCTGCATCCCATTCCCACCAGGAAGTCCTGGCTCACTATTCCCACCGTGCTCTGGACGATGACATCCGGAACCAGATGGCCCTGGACTGGGTGAACCGGGAGCAGAGCATTCCGGGTGCCCTTTCCCGGGAGCTGGCAGCCACAGAGCGGGAGCTGGATGAGGCCCGGCTGGCCGGGAAGGAGCTGCGATTCCATAAGGAGAAGAAGGACATCCTGCTGCTGGCGGCTGGCCAGCTGGGCTCGGCGCACTCCTCTGGCTGCTGAACCCCAGGATCCTGCCCCAGGATCCCTCCTGGTGCTCCTGACACCCTTTCCTGAATCCCGGCCCGTTTGCACATTTGAAAGAAATTTAGGGAAAAAGCTCCAGAATGGATTTTAGCAGTTTCATCCTGGTTTTTAGAGCTGCTCCTCAGTCTTCTCATTCCCTGGAGAATGTCTTATTCCCTTGAGAACCCCTTATTCCCTAGGGAAGTTTTTATTCCCTAGGAATTCCTCATTCCCTGCAGAATTTTTTCTGTCCCTTATTTTTGGGGTTCCAATCACAGTTTTTGTCCTCTCCGGACTCCATTGGTACTGGAGCAGGCAGGATTCCATGGAATCCAGTGTTTCCTCTGGAAAAGTCCTTTGGACCCAATGCCTGGCACCCCCTCTGTCCTATAGCAGAAAGGGATCAATTGAACCTTCTTGATGAGCTCCTTAATTAAATCTCAATAGATGCCAACATGTGCAATATCCAAAGGGAGTGAAAACTGGGGTTTGGAGTTAAATGTGGGATCAGCCCACAGCATTCCAGTCCCAAGCACAGCACGATCTGCAGCTCCCCCTGGAATTGCCCTGTCTGTGACCAAACATCAGCATTGGCCTTTTCCTGGAAGGTTGGAAAAGTCTTGGAGAGTTTGGGAATGAGGGAGGGATTTGCACTAATCATTCCCTCTTGTATCCATATGGAATTTAGACTATATTTAGCTTTAAAAACCTCTTTTATGACATGGAATTGTTCAAACAGCTCCGAGTTCCCCCAGGAAAATGTCCGTTCATCCATGGAAATTTCCATCTTACTCCCCTTTTCCCTAGCAGACTGGAAATACAAACTATAATCCCAAAACAGAATTCCTTCTTCACCCCAGCTTAGAGCTTTTCCCACTTCTTATCCTCTTAAACCCTTCAGATTCCATTATTCTACCCTGCTTCTTCCCTCTGCCTGACTGCAGGATATTCCAGCAATAACCATTGTTTTAGGATAATATTGGAATAATTCCATTATCTGTAGGTACCCCACTTTTATATCCGCATCCTAACGAGACTATGTTGGGGGTTTATATATTTTTTATACTTTCTGCAACACTATTAACATTTGATGTCGCTGGAAATGGGATTTAAAAGGGATGAGGGGTTGTGGAGTGTCATTTTCCTGAAATATTGGAAAATTTGGATTTGGGAATAACGTGGAGTTAGTCCCGCAATTTATTCCCCTGATTCCGCACGTGAGGGAATCCCTGAAGCTCCTCCCAGCACTTCCAGTGGCTTCCTTAGGCTCCGGGTGAACAGATCCGGGAGGATTTGGGGGTTTCTATCCCTGTGGAAGAAAAGAAAGAAAAAGAAAAGGGAAGAAACCGGATATTCCATTGCTTGTGGGATTGGGGCGCCGATTCAGAGGCTCCAGATCCCCTTGGAAGGTGTAAAATGAACAAATTCAAGTTTTCTCAGTATGGAAAAAGTTGTGCTCCTTGTGGAGGCAGTGAAATTAACGGGAATCCGGCGGGATAGACACTGGTGTGGAATTTGTACAATAAAACCAGCGATATTGCTTAACTTTGGTGCTCTTGCTCATTTTGTGGGGCCAGTCGTGCCCAAAAACCGCTCTGAGCCGCCTCTGCGGGGTTCAAAATCCCCGGGGACAAGAGAAGCAGCCCGACCTTCTCAGTATGGCGGCAAGACGTCGTGACCCTCCCAGCATGTCTGAACGGGCGCTTCCGCCAGGCGCCCTCCCCAATATGGCCGCGCCGGTACTTCCGCCACACACCCTCCCCAATATGGCCGCGACGGTACTTCCGCCACACACCCTCCCCAATATGGCCGCGCCGGTACTTCCGCCACACACCCTCCCACTATGGCGGCCCTTCCGGCGCGTTCCCGGCGTGCCCCAGTACACTGGGCAAGATGGCGGACGTGCTGGATCTTCATGAGGCGGGCGGAGAGGATTTCGCTATGGACGAGGATGGGGACGGTGAGCGCGGGGCTGGGGCGATACCGTCCGGCCCAGAGCGGCCCCGCAGACCGATCCGGCCCGGCCCCGGCTTAGCGAAGCCGCTCTCGCCGCCTCTGGCCGCGCCCCCAAACCCCGTCGGCCTCACGGACAGCCCCGGCCCGGGGCGGGTTATTCCCGGCCTGGGGTGGGGGTTCCTGTCGTTCCCAGGGGGCTCCTGCTCGGCGATGGGGGGTCATTCCCGGCTCAGGGGGTCATTCCCAGCATGGGAGATGGATCCTGCCTATCCGAAAGGGGTCATTCGCGGCTCATGGGATGATTCCTGGCCCGGGGGGACTCTGGGGGTCCTGTCCGGCCCAGGGGAGGTCATTCCCATCATGGGGAGACTGTCCTGTCTTTCCCGGGGGTGTCCCTGCCTGTACTAGGGGGCCCTGCCCAGCCCAGGTGGGTCTTTCCCGACCCAGAGACATCCTTCCAAGCCCAGGGGGTCATTCCTAGCCCAGGGGGACACTTCCCAACCAGGATCGGGGGTCCCTGTCCATCCGGGGGGCCCCTGCTCCTGCTGACTCCATGATCCTGGTCCCTCCCTGCAATTCCCACCCCACCAGAGAGCATCCACAAGCTGAAGGAAAAGGCCAAGAAGCGGAAGGGCCGTGGCTTCGGCTCAGGTGAGGCCCCAAAACACCCCCAAACCCCTTCCCTGGTGCTCTGGGAGGGGCTGGGTGACCCTGCCGGTCGGGGACCCTGCTCTTCCCCCATTTTTCTCTCCTTTCCAGAGGAAGGATCCCGCGCTCGGGTGCGCGAAGATTACGACAGCGTCGAGCAGGACGGGGACGAGCCAGGGCCACAGAGATGTGAGGGGGGGACACTGGGGACCTGGAGGGGTTCATGAGGTCTCTGTAGCTCAAGGCCAGGGCTCCCTTCCCCTCCCTCATTCCCAGGATTTATTTTAGGGCAAACCCCAGCTCCGTATCCCCTTCCCAAGGGTGGAAATGGGGGAATTTGGGGAAGCAGCTCCTTCCTGAGAACCCTACGGCCTCCAAGTGTCGCCAGGGGCACTTCCCCCGTGGAAGGGAGGGGGAATGAGGGTGGAGGGAGGGGTGTCCTGGGCTCTGGATTGGGGCTGAGCCCTGCTGGGATGAGCTTTCCCCAACCTCACCCAGGATTTATGGACTCTGGGTCTCCATCTCCCTTTCCTAGCTATGAAAAATGAATGATTCTGAGTGACAGACCCTTTCCTGGGGACCCCCCATGGGAAGGAGAAGGAATTGGGGCCATGCTGGGATAATTCTTCCCCACCTTCCCAGGATCACTTTTGGATCAATCCCCAAATCTCAGCCTTGGGGGATCCATGTCCCCTCCCCAAGACAAGGGATTTTGGGGGGGAAAGCTCTGTTCCCAGCTCTGTGACCCCCCCTGTTCCCACCCAGCCGTGGAGGGCTGGATCCTGTTTGTGACAGGGGTGCACGAGGAGGCCACAGAGGAGGACGTGCATGACCGATTTGCCGAATTTGGTGAGATCAAGAACATCCACCTGAACCTGGACCGGCGCACGGGATACCTCAAGGTGGGGGGGGGGCTCATGGGGAACCCCTGGGCTCCATCTCAGCTTGGGGGAGGCTGTGGGCTGGGAGGTGCCATGGGTGCATCCAAAAACTAAGCCAATTCTGGGGGTCATGGGGGCCCCTGCACCTCAAAATTGACTTATTGGGAGGTCTCTGCATCCCAAAACTAAAATGAGGGGGTGGGGCTGTGAGCTGGATTCCCCTAGTGCCTGGCGTCATTCCCATTCCTGGTCCTGATCCCAGGGTGAGCTGGAGGTTCCTGCAGTGCCTGGGCTCGTTCCTGTTCCCAAACCCGGGATGTCAGGGGGTCCATGCATCCCAAACCTGAGCTGGGAGTTCCCCTGGTGTCCCGGCTTATTCCCAATCCCGTTCCCAATCCAATCCCATCCCAGGGCTACACGCTGGTGGAGTACGAGACATACAAGGAGGCGCAGGCGGCCATGGAGGGGCTCAACGGGCAGGAGCTCATGGGGCAGCCGGTCAGCGTTGACTGGTGCTTCGTCAGGGGACCCCCCAAGGGCAAGCGGAGGTGAGGGAATTCCTGGGAATTCTAGGAGCTGGGAATGGGAGGGGACCTGTGGGAGCATTGGAACCCTCAGCTAGGGGAATGGGGGCATTCCATGCCCTGTCATGAGGGTGGTGGGGTTAAAGTAGGGATGAACACCCCAAAATGCACTTCTCGTAGACTCCTTCCTTCCCTCTCCTTTCCCCCATTTTCTGCCCCCTTTTTGCCATCTTTCCTCCCCTTTTCCTCCTCCTTTTTTTCCTTTCCCCTTTCCCTTATCCTCTTTTCCCTTACCTCCTTTTCCTCTTTCCCTTCCCCACCTCTTCCCTGTTTTACAGGGGTGGGCGCCGGCGGAGCCGCAGTCCAGACCGGCGCCGCCGATGATGGATCCAGACTTCCGCCCATTTGTGTTCTGAGTCCAAACTGGGGGAAACTGGGAAAACTGGGCTTTGTACACAGCCCTGAGGAGCCAAACCAGCTCCATCCCTGGGGAAATTGGGGTTTTATGGGATTTTATTGTTTTGAAAGGACAAATATGAGGGAAGCAGCAGTCTCTGAGGGTTGGGGGGGTTTCCCTTAGGTTTGGGGGGATCCCTCCCAGTCCCCCCATCCCAGTACATCCCAGGAGATTTTTCCATGCCCCAGGCAAATGGTTCCTAAACATCCCATGGTATTTATCCAAACAGGAATTCCTTGTTTTCTGTTAAATAACAAGATTTTGTCTAAATTTGTCTTCTTGTTCTTTGTCCTTCATTAAAGATCCCCAGCCCCTCCCATGCCCCCTTCCCTAAAAATCCCTTCCTGTCCAGGCTGCTGGATCCCCAGGGGATCCCTCCCAGCCTGGCAGTAGAATAACTGAGGTCTTGGAAAACCATTTTTTTCCCCTTAAAACTGGCATTGGGAAGCAACAGCTGTGCAGCTTGGTAGGACCCAGTGGGGTCTCTGCGCTCAGATGTGCTGGCGTCGGGCTGTGCCAGCATCCAGCTGTGCCCCCGGCTGTCCTCTTCTGTCCCCAATGCCACAGATGTGCCCACCCCCCCACTCAGAGCCACTGAGGTACACTGGGGCCTTTATTGCCAGACCTTGGGGACCCCCAGCCACGGGTCTGGGGGAAAAAGCTGCCGGGAGGACGAGGCAGGAGCAGGAGGAAGATGCTGGGGTGGGCCTGGGGAGTTGGGGATGCACCCACCAGCTCCCCGAATTTGGGGTCGTGCAGAGTTTGTGCTGAGAGAGGGATGGAAGAGTTGACCCTCAGTAGGGTTCAGAGCAAAGGGTGTCACCGGCCAGGGTGAGGCCTTTCCAAAGGGGTCCCGGGCTTGAGGGGGCCGCCAGACCCCTGGGGGATGCCTAAGAGCCAGGCTCAGGACCCAGCCCCCCGCAGAAGGCACCGAGATGCCGCAGGGCTTCCGGCTGCATGGAATGCCGGCGGAACAGCGCTCGGGGGGGCAGCGGGGGGAGCAACCCGGTCCTGCCCGGCCCGGGGGGCTCCAGGGGCAGCGTTCCAGAGCCGCGGCGCTCCAGCAGCCCAGCCGGGTGCCGGAGCGGCCCGGGGGTGGCTAGCTCAGGATTGGGGGGGTCCCGGCGCAGGGGTTTACCCCGTGAAGGGTCAGGGGCTGGGGCCCAACGCGCCGGGGGGGGAGCGGGGGGCACCCGTTCTGCCCCAGTGACCCCTGGCAGCCCTGAGAGATCGCGCCCCTCCACGCTGTGCCGGCGCGGGCGCAAACGCAGCCCCTCCAGCCCCACCGCCAGCCGCTCCGGGGGGGCCCACGGCCCTTCCAGGGGCCCCCGTGGCCCCTCAGGGGAACCCCACAAACCTTCTGAGGGGCCCCGTGTCCCTTCCAGCGGTCCCTGTATCTCATCTAAGGTTCTCCGTGCTCCCTCTGGGGGTCCCTGTGTCCCTTCCAGGCTTCCCTGTGTCCCCTCGGAGTGTCCCCACATCCCCTCCACCCCCGGCACCACCAGCCCCCACGGCTCCGAGTTGAGCCTCTTCAGCTGCCGCTTGGGCCCGGCCCGGGATGGTTCTGGAGCGGCGCCTGGAGCCGCGGGTGGGAAGCGGAACACGTCGCGCTCCTCGTCCCTCGCGCTGGCGCCCGGCGACGCCGCTGCCCGCACCTGCACCTGGGAGGGGGACGCGCAGAGGGCGGGCGACGGGGGCGAGTTCAGGTACTGCCGGGTGGTCTTGGTGCCGCGGGGCGACGTGGCCGAGGTGATGATGATGACGTCGCGGCCGCGCTCCCGGCACGCGTCCAGCAGCACCTGCAGCGTCTCCCGGTCCCCGCGCTCCAGGGCGTAAACCAGCGCGGAGCCGCCCGCATAATCCCGGGCGCTGGGGTCGGCGCCGTGGGCCAGCAGGATGGCTGCCACGGCTGGGCCGGCGCGCTCGGCGCAAGCGTGCATGAGCGCCGTCTTCCCGGATTTGTCGGGAATGTTGGGATCGGCGCCGTTCTCCAGAAGGTACTGGACCATCCGCGGCTGGTCGGGCGGGTCGGCATAGCCGGCACGGCACGCAGCCATCAGCGGCGTCGTGCCCGCGGCATTGCCTTCGTTGATGTAGGCTCCCCCCTCCAGCAGCAGCCGGGTCAGCCGGAATTTCCCTTGGGATACGGCGCGCAGCAGCGCCGAACCCTCCGCTGGGATCATGGGGAACCCCAGTGGCACCACGGCGCTGGGAGGGTGGCGGACAGGGCTGGGCATGGCCGAGCTCACAGGACGGAGTGCAGGGACAGGGGTGGCACTCGCTCACTGCAAGGGGAGAGGATGCGGGATGAAACCCCCGAGTCCCCCGGGATGGGCACAGGGTGAGACCCTGGAGTCCCCCAGGATGGGGTGCCCCCACTCCCTGCCTCAGTTTCCCCAGTAAGGGAGGGTTTCTGCGAGGCCAAATCCCCCAGCCTGTGTCCCTCACCCATGTCCCCCCTGCCTGCACCCACAAAACCCACCTGCCCCTGCCGGCAGTTCCTCTCACATTCTTCAAATCCCTTCCTGCACCCCCTCCTCATCCTCCTGCCCTCCTCCCTTTTCCCCACCTTGCTTCCCCTGCCTGCAATCCCATCCCTACCTGTACCCTATACCCTGCCCGTACCCTCATCCCTGCCAGTACCCTGATCCCTGTCCACACCCCATCCCTGCCTGGACGGTTCCCATGGCGACGGCCGCTCATCCCGCTCCGACCAGCTGGGAAAATGGGGGAGAATCCACCGCCTTCCCCGTCCCCTCAATCCCCTCAGTGAGACGCCCCCGATCCCGGGCCTGGGGATCGCCCCATCACCCCCCACGCAGTGGGGACACGCCACAGCGGGGACCCCCCCCATCCAGCCCCTCTCCATCCCCATTTTACCGTGGCAACAGGAACGTGGGGTCCCTCCGCTCCGGGTCCCGGTTCCCACGGCCCCAGGGATGGGGGTGTCGGGGACAGCGGCCCATGGCCGCCATCCCGGCCGGCCGCCGGTGAGGCGGGGGGGGTGGGAGGTGATGTGGAGGGTCCCCCCCCCTCCCGCAGCGCTATTTTTGGCAGCTGCCGGCGCGGGGGGGGCTGGAGCAGGATGAATCACCCACGGTGCATCCAGCGCCCGTCCCTGCGTGGCGGTGAGGAGGGGAGGACCAGGGGCTGGGGGGCACAGGAGGCTGTCGGGGGGCCCGTGGGGCAGCGGAACTGGGGGTCACAGTCCAGCAGGACTGAGGGCCATGGTACAGCGGGGCTGGGGGTCGCCGTGTAGGGGGGCTGAGGGCCATGCATGGAGCATCGGAGATTGGGGGAGGCCAGGGGGCAGCGGGCCTGGGGGTTCGAAAACAGTAGGGCTGGAGGCCGTGGGACAGCGGGACTGAGGGGCAGAGCACAGCGGGGCTGGGGGCTAGGGTGACCCTAGTACCGGGAGGCTGAGCTACCCCAGGGCAGAGGGGCTGGGGGGATCCGGGCGTGGCGGCCCGAGGGACCTTTTGATCCCCCTTTTCTTGCCCCTTTTCACCCCCCGTTTCCCACCCCGCGCCCCGGCCCCGCCCCGGCAATCCCTCGATCCCTCCCTCGGCCCCGCCCCTCGCTCGGATCCGCCAATCAGCGCAGGGCTCGCGCCCAAGCCCCTCGCTCGGATCCGCCAATCAGCGCAGGGCTCGCGCCCAAGCACCGCCCTCTCTGCGCGGCGGTCGCGGACACGTGGGGAGCGACTGCGCCTGCGCGGGGTGGGATCGGCGCGGAGACCGGCACCGGGAGCGGGGGTGCGAGGGGTCACCGGGACCGGGGGTGCGAGGGGTCACCGGCATCGGGGGTGCGAGGGGGTCATTGGGACCGGGGGTGCGAGGGGTCACCGGGACCGGGGGTGCGAGGGGTCATTGGGACCGGGGGTGCGAGGGGGTTACCGGGACCGGGGGTGCGAGGGGTCACCGGGACCGGGAGGGCCACAGGTAGGACCCAGGGCCGGGGATGGGGACGGGGACCGAGACTGGGGGGGGGGGGGGGGAAGGATCGGGACCGGGTGGTGCACAAAGACCGAACACCGGGACAGGGACGGGGAGTACGGGAACGGGGACCAGGGGGACACACCGGCTGGGATGAGGACCGGGACCGGTTCTCGGGAGGGGAAAGAACCGGCACCGGGGAGCACCGGGACCGAGAACGGGGTGGAACCGGGACTGTGGGGGAACGCCGGGACCGGGAGCCGGGACGGGGAATTATCAGGCCCGGGGGGAGCACCGGGACCGGGATCAAGTGAGTGAGAGAGGCACCGTGACTGGACGGAGGGAGGGACTGGGTTGGGGAGCGGGACCGCGGGTAGGAGGGAAGGGACGGGGACGGGACTTGGGGGGCCAACGGGAGGGGGAAACTGTGGGGTATCACCGGGACCGGGTAGAGGAGAGCTGGATGGAGGTGTCACCGTGCCCTCCTTGTCCCCAGCGGCCCCCGGGGCTCAGCATGGCGGGCCGGGGCCGCGGCCGGGGCCGGGGGCAGATGACATTCAACGTGGAGGCCGTGGGGATCGGGAAGGGGGACGCGCTGCCCCCGCCCACGCTGCAGCCCTCGCCCCTCTTCCCGGTGAGTCCTGCGAGGATCTGGGGGTCCGGAGGCCTCCCCGAGGGCTGAGCACAGACATGCTCATCACATCCGTGCCCCCCGACCCAGGCCCTGGAGCGCCGCGCCGCGCCCCTGCCCGGGGGCGAGGAGGGCGAGTACATGCTGGCCCTGAAGCAGGAGCTGCGCAGGGCGATGAGGGGGCTCCCCTACTTCGTCAAACCGGGAGCACCTCGCAGAGGTACCGGGGGGGGAGTGTGTGTGTGTGGATCCCGAGCCTCCTGTATGCCCCTGTGAGGAGGAGGGGCGGGAATGGGTTCAAAAGTTATTTTCCTATCCCAATCCCCATTGTCCCCTCCATCCTGCTGCTCTATGGCCTTTCCAGCACTCTCAGCCCCCTCATCCCCACCCCACCACTTTGGGACCCCCCCCAGCCCCCCAATTTTGTTTCTCCCTCCCCCATTTTATTCCCCCCAGCTGCACCACCTTGTGCCATCAACCATCCCCATGTGGGTCCCACAGGTGTTCCTGGGGTGGGTGTCTCCTAAGTCCCCCCAGAGTGTCCCCCCATAGTCCCCCCGCTGCCCCTGCAGACATTGAGCGCTACTCAGACAAGTACCAGCTCTCCAGCCCCGTGGACAGCGCCATCGACTGGAACCCAGGTGTGGAGACATGAGAGGGGACCTGAGGGTGACATGGGGACTTGGGGTTGACTGAGGGGCTGACCGACCTCCCATTTTGCCCCCCCAGACTGGAGGCGGCTCCCACGGGAACTGAAGATCCGGGTGCGGCGGCTGCGGAAAGGCAGTGAGTGACCCCTTCCTGCCCCAACCCCATGTGTCCCCTCTTTTCCCCCGGGCGCTGACAGTCCCCTGTGCCCCCCCCAGGGACCACTCCTCTCGTCCCTAAGCAACACGTGGCGCTCGACAAGGAAGAGACTATTAAAAAGCTGGAGGTAGCAAGGTGAAGGTGGGGGTGTCCCTACTGGCTGCATTTTGGGGTGTCTCCCCCTGGTAACACTCCCCTGACCCACTCAGACCCTGGAGAAGAAGGAGGAGGAGGTGACCTCAGAGGAGGAAGAGGAGAAGGAGGAGGAAGAAGAGGGGAAGGAGGAGGAGGAGGAGGAGTACGATGAGGAGGAGCACGAAGAGGTGGAAATCGGGGAACCCTGGAGAGGTTGGTGGGGAGGGGACATCCCCAGGTGCCACCGTGTTCCCCCTGTGTCCCCCCACAGGAGACCGACTACGTCCTGTCCTACTTCGACAATGGGGAGAGCTTTGGCCCTGACAGTGATGATAATGGCGACGAGGCAGTGTACTGACCCCGAGAACACCACAACAGTGGGGACCCCCTCACCCCACCACCTGGAAGCAGAGATTCTCTTACTTCTCGGGGGCACTGGGGTTCCCTATCACCCCACCTTCGGGCATCAGGGTCCGCTGTCCTCCTCCGTATCACCACCAGGTGGCGCCGGTGGTCCAGGCCTGGCGGGTGGGGTGGGACCCTCCAATTTTGGGACCTCCTGAGAGGAGCGGGGGGAGGGGAATCGTGCTTTTTTGGGGTGATGGGGAGTCCCCAAAAGTGCCCTGGCCTCCCTCTGACCACCCCCACCCCCCGTTTTACAGCAGCTTTTTGACTTTTGTGCTTTCTTTTAAACAAATTTTGTGTGGATTAAAGTGGATTTTGGTATTTCTGGCTCAGCTCTGGGTGCTTTTTTGCGTGGGGGGGTTGGATAAGGGTGTTACCAGGTGGGAAAAGAGGGACTATAAGGGGTGAAAGGTTTTTTTGGGGGGGGGAAAGGTTGTTTTTTGAGGAGGAAAACGTGTTTCTTTGAAGAAGGAAAAGTGGTATTTTGGTAGAAAAGGTTTTATGGGGAGGGGAAGGTGGTTTTCAGGAGATAAAGGTTTTTTGGGGGAGAAAAGTTTATTTTTTTTAAAGGGTTTTTTTGGGTGGAAAGGTGGATTTTTTGGGAGTAAAGGTATGGTTTTGGGAAGGGAAAAGTATCTTTTTTGGGGTGAAGATGTATTTTTGGGAAGGGAAAGGTATAGTTTAGGTGGAAGGTGCATTTTTGAGGGAGGAAAGTTGGGTTTATTGTGGGGGAAGTTTTTTTTGAGGGGGAAGGTGTATTTTTTGAATAACGTGGGTTTTAGGGGGAAAGATTTTGGGGGAGGGAAGGGGGCTTTTTTTCAGGGACGTGTTTTTGGAGTGAGGAAAGGTGAATTTTGCGGGGAGTTTTTGGGAGGAGAGGCGTTTTTTTGGTGCGGAGAGATGGCCCTTTTGCGGGGGGGGGCGCGGGGAAGTGTTTTGGGGAGGATAAAGGCGTTTGGGGGGGAAGGTGTTTTGGGGAGGATAAAGGTGTTTGGTAGGGGGAAGGTGTTTTGGGGAAGGGGAATGTGCGTTTTTTGAGGAGGAAGGAGTGTTTTTTCTCGGAGGGGGGTGTGTTTGTGCCCCGGGCCAGGGGCGGGGGCTGCTCACATGAACCTCACATGATGGGCCCCTCTTCCCCCTCCCCCGCCCCGGCCCGAGTTCCTGTTTGAGGTCACAAACATTCCAGTAGTTGTTGACTTCCAGCTGCTCCCACGCCACCCCCCTTTTTGTCCCCGTTTCCCTCTTTGTCCCCTCTTTCCAGGTGTCTGTGGGAACCCCCAAAACCAAGGAGGGTCAGGCTGAACTCCCAGATCTGTGCGGATCCTGCTCCACAGCTGCTCTGACACAAAGGCCGGGCAAAGGAATGGTGGGGGAAGTTTATGGCGTTAATTAGTTTAATTGGAGCTGTAAACTGGGAGGGGGGGGGGGCAGGGTGAGTGCAGGGTGCAGCTCCCGCGGGTGGGAAGGGGGCAGTTTCCAGAGGGGAAAATCAACTCTTTCAGAGGAGTGTTACTGTAGGGCCTCCAGCAGGGGACTGACAACTTCTCCCTAACTTTGGGGGAGGCCTTGGGCTGCCTGTGCCCTCCCCTTCCCGCAGCCCTCTCGGCCCAGCCCATCCTTGGCGCAGAGTAGGATGACCCTTTGCCTCCTTGGCCGGCAGCCGGAATGGCTCCAGCTCCAAAGAAAAACTGAGGCACGGACGGGGATACGGCTGGGGGGGCCAGCGGGGGAGGAACAGCAGGTTTGGGGGGGCTCCAAGTGGGAGAGAGGGGAAGAAGCAGAGCCAAGGTCACGGCCTTGTTTTTTGACGCCAGCACCTTTCACCCACATCCCAAAAATTAGCCAGGGGGGTGCGCTCCTGCAGCAGTGCCAAAAAAGGCAGGGACAGCAGGAATACTCCCCTGCCTGCCTCAGTTTCCCCACACTGCACCCTCCCCCCCCCCCCCCGCCCTGTTTTATGTCTTTGTAAAAACAGAAATTAGGAGAATAGGGTCAGTCCCCACCCCAAGGGGGTTTTTGCCATCCTCCCACCCCCCAGAAGGACACAAGATAAAGGCACCGTTTCACTCGTTTATTACAAATTTTGCCCCCCAGGGGCCATAAAAAGGTACAAAATTTGCATTTTTGTGCTTCTCCCCCCCCCCCCACCCCATACTATGTACAAAACTGAAGAGTACAAAAGGCATCGGTCGCGGTAACGGGTTTGTGTCGCGACAGGACGGATTCATGATGTCACAGCATTCCCCTCCCTCGGCGGGAGCAGAGGGCAGCCAGAGCAGCACCCAGAGTTACAGAATTAGGATGGAATTAGTTAAAACCACAGTTTCCTGCCTGTCATCACATGTCATGACAGGGCAAAGACAGGCACTGTGTCCCAACTGCCACGACAGCCAAGGATTTCCAGCTCTCTTCCAGCTGGATCCGCCTCGTCCCCCCCCCAGTCCGTGAGGATTCTCTGCTGGCTCAGAGTGCCGGGGTTTTCCACAAGACTCTGGTGCCCGGGATGGCCCTGGAACAGTGGCTCCTCGAGAATGCAGCAGTTCCTCGGAAATGTGACAGTTCCTCGGGAGCACTTCCCCTCCAGGTGTATGGGGCCAGATGTGCTGCAGGCGCATGGCACAGGGAGCCGAGTCCAGAAAAGCGGGAGCGACCCACCAGGTGTGGTGCTCACTGGACGTTGTTGTTGGCGACACAGGGATCCACCTGGGCGATGGAGCAGGAAGCAGGTGAGGGATCCAGGCAGGTGATCCCAGATCCACCCGGCCCATCCCGTGCTGGTGCCGCGCTCACCTCCGTGTAGGTGGGGGGGGGCATGAACTTGAACTCGGGCGCGTACATGAAGATGGGGCTGTCAAATCCATCGGGATCATCCAGGAGTGGGGTGGTGGGGCTTTCCAGCCGGTGATCCTCAGGAACAATGTCCAGGTAGCACGGGGGGGCTGTGGGGACGCAGGGAGAGATCAGTGAGCTCACCTATGCGCGACCCCCAAGCCACTGACGGGGTCTCCACGCAGTGATCCCACCCTGTGGATCCCACTCCACTCACCCTCTGGAGCGTCCGGGAGGTTCAGGTCCACCCAGCTCATCTCAGAACTCGTCTGACTGGCCATGCTGGAGCTGCGGCTCCCGATGCCCGAGCGACTCCCAATGACCAGCGGCAGCTCCAGGATGATTTTCTTGGAGCCTGGGACGCTGACGTAGATCTGCAGGAGAGCCAGGATTTAGGGGTGTTGGGATGGGCTGAAGATACCCATGATAAGGAGGAAGATTAGGAGGAGAATGAGGGGATTCCCCACTCACCTGAAGGAAATACTCCACACGCAGAATGTTGCAGCCCAGGATAGAGGGTTTTAGCTTCCGCACGCGGATGGTTTTGCCACGCCAGGATTCAGAGGTGCCAGAGATTATGTGATTGCCACGAACACAGGAGAGTTTCTGGGAGAAGACCTTGGTCTGTCCATTGGCCAGGTATGTGTGCTTGGCCACGATGGCCGCCTTGGGCACCACGATGCGTGAGCAGGTGTTCTCGAAGTCTGCATTGATACAGATCTCGTCGCCTGCCAAGGAAAGGACGTAAATGTTAGGGATGTCAGGAGTTTCCTTACTGGTTCTCCCACTCCCAGTTCCCTGTTCCCAGCAATCCTCACCTTCACAGAAGCCCTTCCTGTCAATCTGGGCACTGACAGACACACGTCCATCTGGGATGAACATACACGACACTTTTTTCTCCTTCTTGGCTGCAACTGGAGACTGCCGAGAGAGGGAACGGTCACACGCTGGCCCCATCCCGTCCTTCCCACCCTCCTCCCTTCCTTCCTCCCTTCCTTCCTTCCCTTTTTGCAACCAACCCTCAAATTCCCCTAGGGTACAGAACCAACCCCAGCCAGTGTCAATTTCTGGAATTATCCAGAAGTCCTTAATCCCACCCTTAATCCCGCTCAGCCCAGATCTGATTAAAGACGCTTGGATGCCACAGGGTTGGGCTGACCCTCCCCAAGGGCTTTCCTCCCAAGCCTTTGGACCACTCAGGGCTCACCAGCAATTCCGGGGTGTTCACATCCACAGGATCCATCACCTCAAAGCGTTTTTTGACCTGCTGTGTGGGGCAGGCCGGACGCTCCAGAGACGCCTTCACCCAGTAATCCACAGAGCCGTACTTCCCCTTGAACGTGGTGCCCAGTGGCCTACAGACATGCAAAGGGTCACTCCAGAGCCAAAACATGGGTTTTCCAATTTAATTCCATCCCCAGAGGCAGGTGTTGCCTCATACTCACCCTTGGGGCAGCTCGAAGCCAAATTTGTACTCATACTTGTTCCCAGGCCTGAGGATGACGGAGCCGTCCTCATCTGCAGGAGAGAAAGGGGAGGGAAACATCAGATGGAGCTCCAGGGCAATCCTCGGTTCTGAGGGCATTGGGTAACACCTGTCCCTGCCCCAGGAACCCCATGTCCTCTCCGTGCTGCTCCCTCCACCTCACCAACACCCCAAGCCTCCAGGGCAGAACACAGTGTCCCACTGGCTCCACCCCACCTCCAGCTCCTTCTTATCTCCCTGCTCCAGCCCCAAGGTGTGATCCTGTGACCCTCCCTGACTGTGCCACCAATGTTACCAACTCCTCTGGTGTCAAAACACACCACAGGAACTCCCCAGGCTCTGATTTTGTCCTTTAGCTCACAAACTTCGACTTGACTTGGCCAAAGCTTCCAATATTCCTAAGTTTTGCTGGATTTGGTCATTCTTCTAGACTCCAGACTTCCATCAACTCTGTGTTGGTGATAAAGGGGCTCCACTGGGACCCACTACAGCACCCATGTGGCCAATCCCAGGGGTGCCTCTATCTCTTTGTCCCCTCCCAAGCCCTCTGCCCCCATCCAGCCCCACCCCATGTGGCCAAGCCCTGGGTCAGGGCTGGGCTGGGGTTATGAACCGGTGTTTAAGGCAACCGTTGCCCCCCCTCCAGCCCCATGCCCTCACCCGTGGGCTGCTCCTCAAGCGCCAGCACGTCCTCGAAACGCAGGTACTCCATCTCCTGCCGGCACTGGGCTGGGCCCTTGGCCCAGGTCACCCTGGCCACGCCGCACGCCAACACCTTGACGGCGCTGACACGGGTCACCTCGGCCACCTCCACCAGCACACGCCCAGCCACCTTGTCCCCGCTGCAGTAGATCTTGTCGGGCTCGCTGAAGGCCACCATGAAGCTCTTCACCTTCTTGAACATCACCATAGCTGGGGCAGCACGGGGACGCACAGAACAACGGCTGCGGGGCTTTATCCCCGTGGAGCAACAAAAGCCGCCCGAATCAGGCGAGTTCGGAGCAAAAGGGCGATTGAACGCTTTGTTTTGAGGCGCTGAGGGATCCGCACAGACCCTCCGATCCTGGACCCTCAGCCGTCTGCGAGCTCTGCTACCGCCGCTGCCTTTTATAGGCTCGGGAACCCCGCCCACCCCCGCCCGCGCCTGTTGCTGCCGGGGGCGCCACGCCGAGGGCGCGTGGCCAGGCGTGCTGCTCGCGTGATCAGCGCGCCCATTGGCTGCCACTGCCTTGTTTACAGCAGCGCCGACCAATCAGAGAAGCGGCTGCGGAGCGTGGACAGCGTGTGAAGGAAAGCCGCGCGTGTTCAATGGGGCGGGCAAGGAGGGAGGCGGAGTGACAGCGCGGAGGGCCAATGGGAAGCGAGAACGGGCGGCTGCCGTGGCCAATGGCGAGCGCGGAATAGGATGTCATGTTCCCCGGCTCAGGGTGGACGGGGGCGCTGGTCCCAGTTGGGGACGGGCCGTGTTGTACTGGGCGAACTGGGAGCGGCCAGGCTGAGCCCTGAGGGGGGGGCGTGGGGGTTTCACCCCTTCCTCAGACTCCTTCTCCCCACCCAGGGCAGCCGGGGGGGGAATCTCCACTGCCCACCCTCCGGGGTACCTTCAACCCTCCCCTGTTATTTGGGGTAAATAAGGGCGGATTTGGGGTATGGGATCGAACGTGACTGATCGAACTCCTCTGGGGAGGATTTTCCTCTCTCTGCTGCTTTCCACAGCCCCCTTCCCCAGGAATCTCTTCAACTGGTTCTGAGGGGTTTCCTCGGCCCCCTCAGTGGTATTCTCACCCCACACACACTTCCCCCCATTATCTGGGGTAAATAAGGGTGAGTTTGGGGGTTTAGGATCAAAGCCTGACCTCGGGGGTTCCCTCCCTCCTTCTGGTGTGTTTGTGGGAGTGTTTCCACCATCTCTGCTGCTTCCCACTCTGTTTTGGGGACACTTCCCACTCCTTCTTCCCCAAAATATCCCTCCCAAACATTGATCCAAGGTGCAGCAAACACCTACATCCATTCCAGAAACCGTGGCCCTGAGGGATTCAAGGAGTGGGACAGCATTTCGCCTCTCCCCCAACCCCTCCAGGAGACTTTACTCTCTGGATCAGCATTACTCCAGGACAGGCACTGGCTCTTTCCTCCTCTTTTCCCAGCCCTTAGTGCTTTCCCAGCTCAGGAAAATGCTGGGAGCAGAGGAAACAGGAGAACAATGTTCATGGAGCCACCCAGCAGTGGAGGAATGGAAATGGGGGGCTCCCCACCCCAAAGAGGAACAGGGAGGTTGTTTTTGTTGGGAGCTGTCCTTCAGAGGTTGTTTGTCCGAGTGTTCCTGGCACTTTTCCTGCCCTTCCATTGCCTCCTTCCCCCGGAGTTAATTCACACCTGATCGTATAAACCGATAAAGCGCCGGATAAACCGTGGGGCATAAACTGTTCTCCTGCCAGACCACAGGACAGAATTCCTCCTTGAGAGGGAATTATTCTGTGGTTTGGTGTGGAATGGAGGAATTGCACCTTCTTTCCTCTGGTCCCTGTTGTCTCCCACTAGGAAAAAGGTGATGAGTTAATGGAGAATTAGGGATTTGCTCTAATTCGGTGAAAGGTGGGGGAGCTTTTTCCAGCCTTTCCTGACATGGGATATTCGACCCCTTCAATTTGTGCTGGCCTTCCCGTCAGAGCCATGTTTAGGCTCTCCCTCTCCAGTTCCCATTGGTGTGTGCCTTTCCAAGGAAACCATCCCCAGCCTAGGGCTGCTTAGACACATTCCAGTAAAGCCAAAGGGCCTTGGAGCCCCATGCCAAGGAACTTGTCAAGGATATGATCCAAGGCATATTCCACATCCCGAATGCTCTCTAAATTCCTCTAGACTTGTCAATCAGTGCTGCCCTTTCCCCCCCTGACCTCCATCTGATGGCAATCCTCACACACCTCCCGCCCACCCCTCTGCTGCTGGAATTCCCTCGGAGGTCAGGCTTGCTCCAGGAAATGTTCTCACACCAGCAGCACCCCTGGATGGATCTAGCGAGTCGGGAACACTGCAGGATTTTCACTTGTAAAAAGCAGTTTCCCAATGTCAAATCTCCTTCAAAAACAAGAAAATCAGGGAAGAAATCACCAGGAGTTCTGGGCAGGGACAACCTCCTGCTCTCACTAAACTGTTATTTAAGGCATTCATCCCCCATCTGAGCTGCTTTCCCATGGGATCGTGGTGCTCAGAGGATCCCCCACCCTCATTTCCACTGCTGGATGGAATGGGGAGAGTGTCTGGATGGACAGGGAGAGTGGCTGGGTCCATTGCTTTTCCCAGAACTCCTGGCCAGGGGCGAAGGATGGCCAGGACAGTGTGACTAACAGCCTCGGAATAACCCACTTCCAAAGCCATAGAGAAAATGGGCCCTGAGGTGACTCACTGAGATCTGGGTGGGTCCCAGGGAAGGAACTGGGCATGGCACAGACTTGTTTTCGCCAGCACAGCTCCTTGTGCTGATAAGATCCGTGTTTTTCTGCTCCAGGTTATCGGGATTGGTTGCCAGGAGAAGCCACGCTGCTCCTGTGACAGCCTGGCCTTTGTCCTTTCTATCGGGCGAGCAATATCCAGCTGGGATCACTGGGAAGCTGGAGGGTGCTGGCAGCCCCGCAGCTTCTGTGGGCTGTTTGCTCCATGTTTCTCACCTTATATGGTTCCTTCCAGCATATTCCAGGCTGGGAGGGGGGAGAGAGGGCCAGACAATGGCTGGAGCATGGGGACAGAGTGTCCCGGGTGTACGGTTGGGAGCTGGGGCGGAAAAGGCATTTCCTCTGGTTGTTTGTGTACAGGGAACATTGGGAATAGAGCCCAGCTGGAAAACAAGGGGCTGTGGGACTGGGGCGGCTCCCGGAAAGCAAGTGCTTGTCCCAAGCCCGGGATTTTCAAGAGTGGAGGCTCCAGAACAGGGCCAGGTCAGTTCCTAAATCCCAGCAGTGGTTTGGGGGTGGAAGGCAAGGTCTCCAGTGCCTGGCTGGAGGCAGAGAATGCTCAGCTATGCAGGACTTTCCCCCTGAAGTCCCACTTTTCTAGCTCTCACTGGGGACTGGGATGTGGAAGCTCCCCCCTGCCTGGCGGTTCTTTGTCCATGTGGGATTTCTTCCCCTGTTTTCTGCCCAGATGGTGTGTTTGGAGCAGGGAGGGGGAGATAAGGCTCCAGAAGAGCTCAGCCATCCATAAACAAGGAGGAATTCAGATCTTGGGTCTGGAAAGCCTCGTGTTAGTCATCTGCTCTGGCAGGAAGAGGCTCTGGAGCTCTGACTGTGCCGGAGCCCTTCCCATGGGCTGGGTTCTGCGGACATCTAGAGGCTTTCCCTGGAATGGCAGATGAGAGTTATCCATCCATCCATCCGTCCATCCATCCGTCCATCCGTCCATCCATCCATCCATCCATCCATCCATCCATCCATCCATCCACGTCTCTCTGGAGACTTCTCTTCCCCAGGCTGGATTTCTCACTCACAGCCTTGGAGCAGTCTTGGCTGCTGAAAAGGAGGAAAATTTATTTATTTATTTGCTGTTGTGAACTTTCCTGGCTGTGAACACCTCCAGGGATGGTGTCCCAGGTGTATTCTGAGCGTCTGCATCTCAGATGGACCCTGTGACACAGAGTCTTGTCTCCTGGAGAAGGGGACTTTGGCCAACGCTCCCTGGGCAAGGTGACCTGGGCCACCCAAAGCAGTTCATGGTGAGACTGCAGCTCTGGCTCTGGTCAGGGCAGGTATGGGGGTGTCACAGCAGGTCACAGGGCCACTACCTCCCTCTGTCGCAGGGCCACCACCTCCCTCCATCACAGGGCCACCATCTCCCTCTCTCACAGGGACACCACCTCCTCTGGACACCCTGCAGAGGCTCAAACCTGAGCCGTAGCCAGGCAGGGGTCTGGCTAAGTGGGGGGAATGTGCCAAGTTTGGGCTGATCTTGGCCCATTCCCAAATTAATCCACACTGCTCCTCCTCAGCGTGAGGGAGACATGAGGCCTCTCAGAGTCACGCTGAGGCAGAGAACAGATCTTTTCCCCTGCCCCGAATAAAGGAGCAGAACATCGGCGCCAATCCAAGTTGTTGATGTCAACAAGCGTGTTTCCATTGACGTCAGTGGACTTTGGATCGACCACTTCCCTCCCTGGCTGATGTCACCTGCTAAAAACCACCTCAGCCACTCCATCCAGCTCCAATGGGAGCCCACTTTGGGTGGTTCAGCATCCAATGCCCAGCCTGGGTAGCTGGAGCTGGAGGGGTGTCAGGGTCATCTCCCAAGGGACCGGACCAGAGGAAGAGACCTCGAGGGAAGGTTTAGGTCAGATATTTGGGAAATTGTGTTCATGGGAAGGGAGGTCAGGCACTGGAACAGAGCAATGGTGGAGGTACCATCCTGGATGTGTTCAAAAACAAGTGGATGGGGTACCTGGGGACATGGGTCACTGGTGTGCTACGGGAAAGGAACACGGGAAAGTTAATGATTAATAATCTCAGAGGTTTCTTCAACCTTAATGATTCCATAATTCATCAACAACAGCTTCCACATGTTGTAATCCAGTTGTCAGAGGTGTCCATGTTGGGCAGCTCCTGGTGTAACTCTGGGTCAGGTGGAGCTGCCGAGCCTCAAATCTGGAACCAGAGCTCTCCAAATCAGGGGTAGGTCTCCAGAATTCCTGGATATGTTCCATTTGGGAGCTGCGCTCTAAATTTCAGAGGTGACTCCTGAGAAAGGGTTGGCAAGGAAAGCACCAGGCCCAGTCCTGGTGGTGCAGGTGATGGGCTGTTCAGGAGGAGGGAAATTCCATTTCCATTGGGAACCCTCCTTTTCCCATGGAATTCTTGTTGATTGGCTCCACTGGCCAAGAACTAAAGGACAATTAGGTTCTGCATCATCAAATCAGTTCCATTTCTACCAGGAACTCCAGCACTACCAGCCTTGCTCTTGAGGATTTTACCCCAACAGAGGATTTTAGCTCCATGGAGAACTTTCTCCCCACGGAGGAGTTTCTCCCCACAGAGGATTTTATCCCCCCACAGAGGATTTTATTCCTCCCCAGATGATTTTCTTCCCACAGGGACATGTGGAGCACATCAGGAAGCAACCTGCTTTCCTTTCCTCACTCCTGCTTTATTTCATCCACCCAAAGTTCCAGAGTCGAAGGAGCAGGGGAGGAAGGAGTTATTATTATCTGCATGTGCCACTGCCACCCAAAGACATGGAGAGACAGATGACAGGAAATGGGGACTCAAAAATAGACCCCTTTAATGTCAAACCCATCGGGGATTACTGGGAGCAAGGTAAAAGACATGGAGCAGATCTCCCGCTCGTCACTGTGTGCTCTGAGCACCCATCCAAGGGGGAATTTACCCTGATACCCATGAAATGTTTTCCTATGTATTCTTTGTGCTCTTGGCACAAAAGAATAAAGACAAAGAAAACCCCATGGATGTATTGAAATGTGAATTGTAGAACCTCCCTTGATGGAGGGGTTGCAACCATGCCTGGAGGGGCTGCAATTCCCTTTACCCCATCTCCACAAGCCCTTCCTGCAATTCTGTGGGACAGGGATGGCCAAGTTTTTAATACTTTATTAAAAATAAAAGAAAGTCTTCCCTATGGAAAACATCTCTCCTGTAGAACTCCATCTGGTTTACTGAAATCCTCTGAAATATGTGAAATTTGCCCTCCCCTCTGCAGTTCTGCACCTTCCACGGGGCAACACCCTGCCCATCTGTGTGCCCAGCTGGCTCTTTGCCATCAGGAATTCTGTTTTCCAAGCAAAAGCTCCAGATTGGGTTGGATTTGAGCAGTGACAGAGAATCTGGGCCCAAGGGAGAGAATTCCCGAGGGGTGTTTTGTCCTCCCTGAAACCTGACACTGGTCCCAAGTCCAGACCCGGCTAAACTGAGTCCACAACAGGTGCCAAGAAAACAAGGAAAAATAGCAACAGTGGCCTGGGATATAGGAGGCCTGAAGCTCCACAGCTCCCACTGCTGGAGATCCATTTGTTATTTATCCTGGAAGAGCAGCATAGGGACAAAACCAGCCGATTTCCATTTCTACTCAGAAGTCTCCCTCCTGGTCACAATGCTCCCCAGACTGATTTGTGGCCTTGCTCTGCTTTGGAAGCAGCTGAGTGAAGGGTCCCAAATCCATAAAAAAAACATTTTTTTCACTGCTAAAAATTGGGCTTTGGGCTTTGAGTCCATTATTTCTGGATGTGTAAGGTTCCTGAGTGGAATTTTGCTGGATTAGGGGAGAAAGGTGGGAAGTGAGTTATGGAAAGGCTCTGAGGGACAGAGGGGGTTTCTAACCCAGGGGGTTTATTTTTCTTTGATGCACTGCAATGTCACATCCTTAGGGAAAAAGGAACACATCAGAATTGAACAGAAATATTTGGATCTGCCTTCAGGAGAGGAGCTGGGAAGAGCTGCACCATCCATGTGAGACCAGTGGGCACAAACCAGGGTTCATCTCTCCCCTCTCCTGGGTCTCCAATTCCTTGTGGCTGTGGAGACACCTCCTCCAAGGTGAGGCATCTCTCCTGGCTGCAGCAACAGGTTTGGAGCCAGCAGCTCTCACGGGTTCCCCACAGAGCCAGCAGGGGTTAAAAGTGCAACAAAACAGCCCAAAGTCCACACGGGAGGAGGAAGAGGAGGAGGAGAAACGACGGAGAGATGAGTGGGCCACCTCCCCCAGCCTGGAAGATGTGGAGCTTCTCAGCATCAGGCAGGAAGAGCCGGGCATCCTCCAGCGCCCCATGTGCTGCCATGGTGAAGTTGGTGTCCCCTGAGGTCACCACATCGAAGACACATGACTGGAAGTAGACATCCTCCACGGGCAGCATCTCCCGGCAGAGCGCTCGCGCTGTCTCCGCAGGGACACGGCCGCGCCCGTGGGGGCTGCGGGACATGCGCTGGCTGTGGGGGCAACCACCCACGCACAGCTGCAGGTCCTGCTCCTCCGTGAAGGCCCGGGCCACCTCCTCGGCAGCACGGATGGAGAAGGAGAGTTGGCGGCCGGCCTGGCGCACAGCGATGGTGGTGCCGATGTAGTCAGCACGGATCTCCACGTGCCGGCCAGGGCTGCGCTCCCAGATCACGAGACTGCTTCCACCCGGACGCATGCCCCCGTTCACGGAGCCATCCTGGAAGGCCGCCGGGACGTTGTCCAGCTCGGCCTGGTAGACCTTCTGGTCAATGCATTCCTTCATGTTCTTGAATATGATGGTGAGCTGTGGGGAGCAGGGCAGGAGGGGGATGTCCCCATCCCAGGTGTTCAGAGTATGCAGGTCCCACCCCACCTATCCATCTCCAAACCATCCCTGCCACAGTCCTTTTGGGATAACAACAATCCTTCCTTTATTCCTTCATTTTATAACACCATTTAAGCAATGGAAAACTCAGGTGGAGCCAAACCCAGCAAGATTCCTCCAGGTACCCCATGGACCACACGGTCACCCGACAGCAACAGGAGTGTTTGAAGGTCCCCTCAACAACCTTCCCCACTGTTGTCCCTCCTTCTTCATCCCCCCTGGGTTTCGTTGAAGTAGTTCCAAGGATTTTGGGAAGTGTAGGAGGTGCCCTGACTCTGGATTTGCTGCCCAGCCTGTGCACCAATGTTACCTTGCTGGTGACTGTTGCGTTGGACCCCTTGGCCACTGGTGAACTGGTGGCTTGCACGAACAGGTAGTCGTTGTCCAGGAGTGGCCAGGAGCCCTCCACCCGGCATGTGTGGAAGTCATCGTGGAAGGTGCGGATGTGGGGGTCCCCAAAGGCAGCGCAGTGCTGGAAACCGGGGGGGCGGCCATGCTTGTAGAGGAAACTCCGCTCGTAATCACAGATGTCGAGCGACTCGAAGCCCTGGGGGTTGGGGGCTGGGGGCCGGGGCCGTGGAAGGGCCGTGGGCCCTTCCTTGGAGCAGTTGTTCTGGATCATGAGGTCCTCGATGCCGTGCACAGCGGAGTGGAAGGCCAGGTCCCCGCGGCAGGTGCGGGCGGTGCGCCGGGTGCACAGGGAGTAGGAGCGGAGTGCGGTGCAGAACGCGGCACCACGGCCGGGGCCGTGCAGGTGCAGCGTCGCCGCCACGTACTCCGAGTTGCAGCGTAGGATCTTGCACTGGGAAGAGACTGGGGGAGACAGGACGGCTCCCTGGGAGAGGGGATGGGGTGGGGAAGGGCAGCCTCTCCTCCTCCCACCACCTCCCACCATGCAGCCTGCTCCAGATTCCCATGGAGATTTGGAAGCACTTTTCTCCTGGTATATACAAGGAACAGCTCTGCCCATGCGGATCCTTACCATGCCTGCAGAGAAGAAGGAGCAGGAAAGCTTGGAGGAAGAGGCCGGAGTTTTCCAACTGCCCTGGGCTCCTACTGCGGGCAGGTCTCCCCATTCCCATCCATGCAGAGCTTGGGGGGTCTCTCACCCGCCAGCAGCTCCCAGCTTCATTCAGCAGTTCCCCTGGAACCAGAGCTGGGATTGGAGAGAGACCGGCAGACGGGACTAAGAGGGGCCCTGCAGCCGCCAGCAGGTCCAACCCAGCACTTCCAAGGCCACCACTTGTCCCCAAGTCCCCAAGTGGCACATCCACACGGCTTTGAACACTCCCAGGGATGTGACTCCACCACTGCCCTGGGCAGCCTGTGCCAGGGCCTGACCACCCTTTTCATGAGGAAATTTTCCCTGATATCCAACCTAAACCTCCCCTGGTGCTGCTTGAGCTGTTTCCTCATGGTGTTGTTGAGCCCTCCGCTCCTCCCTCACTTTGGGGACACCACATGTGGGATCAGAGCCCAAAGCATCCCTGGCTGCCACTGATGTCCTTGGACCCTCATTCCTGCTTTCCCACCCCCCCACTCACCTGTATCAGCCTCCTCAGGAAACGATCTGGCTCCCAGCACTGGGAGCTCCTTCCCTGTGGGACACATGGGTGTCCTTGTCACAAGCTCTGCCCCAAATGACAGCCAGAGAGACCCACGGGATGACCCAGGAAAATTCCAGCCTCCCTGGGCTCCTCCATGGCCTCACAGCTGGATGAAATCCGGGGTTCTGGAAGCCTGTCCAGGGGCCAGGGAATGGAGCCCCCCGTGGCTCTTCGTCCCTGGCCACCTTTGCTCCGTCCTTTCCCCTGCAGGGCAGAGGCGGGGGTTGAAATCGATCCTCCTAAATTTAGCCAGGCTCTGATCCAGCCGGGAACAACAGCCAGAGTGTGGAGAAGGTAGGGTACTGGAGCTCCAGGAGGAGGTGGGAGCCCCTAAACCCTGGGGACTGTGGGGTCACGTCACCCATGGGAGCTTCCCTGGAGCTTGGAAACCCTCTGCCTGCACCCCTGGGAGTGAGTCCCTATGGAAAAGCACCATGCTTTTCCCTGTGGGTTATATCCAATAGGGAATGGGGTATTTTCCAGCATTTTCTCTCACAGCTTCCCCTCCTGGGGCACAGCCAAGTCCGGAACACAAACATGGCACGGGCCAAAGTTGGCCAATGTCCCCAGGGATCGATGACCAGTGCCCCCAGGGATTGGTGGCCAGTGTCCCCAGGGATCGATGACCGCCAGACCATGCTGGCTGCATTGCTGAAATCCCACCTGCACAGGTGCAGGAAGTAGCTGCACCAGCCCCTGTTCCCTGCAGGGAGGAGGAATGGTCAGGAATGTCCACACCAGGATTTCCCAGGTCTATTCCAGAGGCCATGGAGGAGGACAGGGATGGAAAGTTGGTCCCTCAGCATTCCAGCACCCACAAATCCCTTTGGGAACACATTCAGGAAAGTCTTCTGCCTCCTAAACCAAGTTCCTGCTGTTTCCCGCTCCTGGGTCTGCCCTGCAGGGAGCAAAGCCTTGTGCCTGCCTGAGCCCAGGAGAGCTACAGCACTGGGATTGGGGCAGGAAGAGAAGTATTTGGGGAAAGCAGCATTTGCCAGAGAGCTGGAAGAGTGGATCCCACTTCTTTCCAGGATGGGCCATGTGCACAATCAGTCCCAAAAGATGCACTCTTCCCTCCATGCCATGCTTGGCATAAATCCCATCCCTCCATCCCCACACCTCTGCCAAGGATCCCAGCACTCCACTTACCCCAATAAATGTCACGGGATGGGCACCAAATCCCCCTAGACCCTCCAGAGGAAAATCCTGGTCCCTAGCCTGGGTCTAGCTCCGGGTGGGAATGAGGAGGGAATCCTGGCTGTTGCCACCCGGGCTTGGAGTAGAGGGAGAAAAAACAGCTGAAGATTCTGACAGCCGGATCTGTCACTGGGAGCGGGAGCCGAGTGGGCTCCGACAGCACTTTAAAAATAGCCGGTAGGATTTTTGATCCCAAAAGGCGAATTCCAGTGGGGAGGGGAAGGGAGAAGGCAGGGAGAGCCAAGACTTCCCAACCGCATGCACAGGCAGGGGGTGAGGCGGGCATGGAGTCCTGGACGGACCACTCAGAGCTGCCCGTCCTGAGGTTTCTCCAGGGTCTGGGAGGAGCAAGCAGGTTGGGAGTGCAAAGTGCTGCTGGAAATCCAAGGAGGCTCCCATTCCAGCAGCTCCTGGCAGCGTGCACCCCAGCAGGTGAACACTCTCCTCCTGGCTCTGTGAGCAGAGAGATGGGAAAACCCATGGAGATGAGAGTGGTGTCCAGTGACACTTCTCCTCTGGGATTCTCATTCCAGGGCATTCCCTCCCCCTCCCTTGGAGAGCTTGGGAAGTCCTGGAGAGGGACTGATTTTGGGAGAACCGGGTCTCTTATTCCCACACCTGGAAAGAGAAAACCTTGAGAGGGTTGGGGAAGGAACCACCTGGCTCAAAGGTGCAACCGAAATCCCACAGGATCCCACCGCTCTGAGCCGCTCCCAGGATACTGGCACGGGGATAAATCCCATCCCCAAACACCTGCTCCGGGACCAGGCAGCTGGGGGCTAAAAAAATCCGGGAGCAGGTGGAGACGGACACTCCTGAGCTCTGTGGGGAGACCCCGAGAGGTCTCCAATGGTGCCATGCTGGGTGGTGGATCCCACGGGATACTCGGGCCACCAGCAGCCCCCTCCCCCGCCTCTTTGGGTTAACGGGGACAGCGGGGACGCAACACCACGAGGTGGCAACGGCACGTCAGGAGTGGCAACAGGGCTGAGGCGAGGCTGGCAGGACTCCCCTGCCTGGACCTCCCCCATTCCTGCCTGTCCCCCGCTTCCCGTGTACAGAAAAAAAAAAAAAAAAGAAAAAAAGACAGAAAAATTCTAAACCAAACCTTCTTTTAGTTTTTAGGAAAACTAATAAGGGTGAACCTGGAAAAATAAGGATGATCTGGGAAAAATCAGGTTGAAACTAGGAAAAGAGTAAGGGCGGACCTGGAAAAAATCAGGAGGAACATGTAAAATGAGAGTGAGTCTGGAAAATATGAGGGCGATGCTGGAAAAATCTGGGCGAATATGGAAAAATAAGGGTGAATATGGAAGAATTAGGGCGAATATGGAAAAATCAGGATAAAACTAGGAAAGTCATGATGAACCTGGAAAAACTGGGGCACTATCTGGTGAGAACCCCGGCCTCCAGTTCCTCTTTGGCAATTGCATCCCTCCAGTCCCCGAAGAGAGACGTCTTCCTGCCCTTACTGTATAGAAATTTCATGGATTTCCTGTAATCTGCCTCTCTGCCTTTTGCTGAAGGTTAACTTGGGATTTTAAATAGATGGCATGATTCCAACTGGATTGAAATCCAAGGCGTCAAGGCGCATTCCCACGCGGAGGCACTCGCGGAGCCGGCAGTGATGGCAGCGGGTGCGGTGGGGCAGCGCCGCGGGGCAGTCGCGACTCCCCCGGCACGTGAACTCTCTGTCCGCGAGTGGGAGTGGGTGTTGCACCCGCCTGTCCGTGGGTCCCGCTCGCCACCGCGCTCCCAACTCCCCCTCCATGTCCTCCCGTGTCCCGCCATTGTCCCCGCTTGTCTCCCTGCGCATGCGTGGCTCCGCCCCCGCGGGCTCTGACTCTGCCATATAAGGATAAAGAGGGCGTGGTTTTATGTGGGGGGCGTGGCTTGGTGCGTAAGGGCGGGGCCTATCCGGCCGCGGGTGTCGCGGCGGGGATTGGGCGGGGGGGGGTCATGTGACGCAGCTCCGCGGGTGTCACGTGATGGCGGCGGGGAGCCCGCCCCCCCACCCCACCCCCCCCCGGGCGCCGTGACCGGAGTGGGCGGTGAGAACCGGGGAGGGAAATCGGGGGAGTACGGGAGGATGTGGTGGTCCCGGGGGATGTCCTGTGGGAGGGAGGATCGGGGGGTACCCGGCGTGGGTTCCACGGTGTAGGGGGGCTTTGGGTGCGCCCCCGGCTTGGCGGGGGGGCTGAGGGGCGTCGGGCCCTTCTCTCCTCATCTCCCCGGGACACCCCCCCCGCGCCTCCCTCCGCCAGTCCCGGGGCAGGAGCTGGTCCCGCAGGGCTCCCTCAGACTCGCCGCCCCCGGCACCCCCTTGTTCTTCCTTCCACCGTCCCCAGTAACGGGGGCTGACCCGGCAGAGCCCGTCCCCCCCCCCCCGTCATCCCTGCGTGCTGCTCCACGTCCCCCCCCTCCTGCCATCGCCATTTTCGAGGTGGGATCCTCCGGAGACCCTCACATTCAATCCCGGTCCCCCCCACTGCCACCTCCTCGAGCCTCTTCTCCCTTTCGGCCCCCCCCCCTAAAAATCCGCCTCAGATTCCTCCAGTGCCGGGGACCGGGGGTGTCTCTCTCCCTGCAGCTCCCCAGATCTCCCCCTCTCTTGCAGCCCTTCTCCGATGCGGGGTCCCCTTCTGGCGGCGGCTGGGGGAGCCATGGGGGGCGCGGGGGGTCCCCTGGCCCGCACCATTCGTGCCAAGCTGACGGCGGCCCTGCAGCCCACGCACCTGGAGGTGCGGGACGACTCCCCCCGCCACGGAGGCCCCCCCGGCGCCGAGACGCATTTCGGAGTGCTGGTGGTGAGCGGGCGCTTCGCGGGGCTCCCCCTGCTCCAGCGGCACCGCCTGGTGCATGAGGCACTGCGGGCCGAGCTGGCCGGGCCCCTGCACGCCCTGCAGGTCATCGCCCGCACCCCCCAGCAGTGGCAGAGTGACCCCCGCGCCCCCCCCGCGCCCCCTTGCCTGGGGGGCTCCAAGCGGGAGCGACGCCGAGGGGACAGGGAGGAGCAGGAGGAGGCGCCGGCGCAGCAGTGACGGCCCGGGAAGCCCCCCGGGAACAGCATGGGACTCCCAGGACCCCCACCCTGGTGTCAGCGCAGCGGACGGAGCCTGGAGTTGGGGAGGGAAAGAAGTAATGGGGGTGAAACACCGCCCCCCCCCCCCCATCATGCTCAGCCCCCGCACCTGGACCCACCCAACCACCCCCGTGTTCTCACCCTGGGGGGGATTTTTGGGGTGTCCCCCCCATTTAATGTCCGAATAAATTCAATTAAACATGTTCTGGGGGCAGCTGAGTCTGGAGAACCCGGAGTGGGGGGGAGGCGGGGAGGGAAGATTTGGGTAATTTTGTGCTTTTTTGGGATGTTTTTTCCATTTTAATTAATTTACAAACACCTGAAACTACAGCACAGCACGACAGAGCTACGGGGGGGCCGGGGGGCCCCAAAGACCGAGGAGCTACACCGAGGAGGGGGACAAAGCACACAGGGGCTGCTTGGAATGGGAGGGGGCTGCCTGGGGGACAGGGGGGGCTCCTGGGTGGCTCTGACCAATCCTGCCCAGCCCTGAGGGGCTGATTGGGTGGGGGGGGACAGAGCATGGGGGACCCCCACAAACTCCAGGTTTTGAGGGAGCACAGCACTGGGACCCCCCTGAACCCCGATTTCTTTTGAGGAGGGCACAGCACTGGGGACCCCTTGTACCCCGAATTTTTGGGGGGTAGGGGCTGTTTGTGCTTTGCAAACCGCTGGTGGTTTTGGGCTGGGGGGAGGTAAAACGGGGTGCAGGGGAATATTGTGGTGGAGGCGTCAAAAGGGGAGGGGGGGTGGACATGGGGATGCAGGGAGGGAAAGGGGTTGGGAGGAGGAAAAGAGGGTGCAAGGAGCCGCCCACGCCCCCCCCCTCACCCACACCAGCCTCCCTCTCATAGGGAAAATCCTTTAAAAATTAGTTAAAAATCACTAACTGGCAGTTTTGGGGGTCCCCTGCTGCTGCACCCCAAATGAGACCAAGGGCTGGGGCTGTGGCTGGGGGGGCTGTGCTTTACACCCTGAAAGTTGGGCACCCAAAAGTGGGGGCATCCTGGGGGAAGGGGGACATGTGCTTTAAGGGGGGGCACCCTAAAATTGTCAGGCAGCCCCCGAGGGGATTCTGCACCCCCAACTGCACCCCCCAAAGGGACCTGCACCCCAATATCCTGTGCCCCCCGAGGCATTGCTGAGGCACTCCAAGGGCTCTTGCTCCCCAATAGGCCACCCCCAAGTGCCCCCCCAAATCTGTGGATGTTTTGGGGACCCTGCTGGGTGCCCTCCATAGGGATGGGGAAAATGAGGCACAGGGGTCTCCCCACACCCAGAGATTTCATCCTCCTCCTTCTCGGCTCCGCAGGGATTTGGGGGATGCACAGAGATACGGGGGTGCAGAGGGCCTGTGTCATTCTCCCCTCGATGCCAGGGCCCCCCTAAATCCTGCTCCACAGCCCCCCAGGAACGAGCAGCAACTCACATAGGGGGTGACACCAAGAAAAGAAATTGGGGGGGCTGAAGGGGTATTGGAGGTTGAGGGAGGTTGGGGAGTCAGGGGGGGCATTTGGGGGGTTGGGGGGAGTTTGAGGTGTTGGGGAGGTTTTGGGGGTACAGGGGGATCTGGGGGAGGGGGGGGTCCAAGTGCAAATGAAAAAGATCCCAAATGCTCCAAGAAGACGTTTCACAGTGTCTAACGCGACTAATCCCAGGGGCATGAGGGGGGGAAACGCTGGGTTTGGGGGGTGCCCCGGGGAGGGGGGTCCCTCTCCCCCAGCCCCCCATCACTGCAGGACCTGCCCCCGTGTCTCGGGCAGTTTGAGGGCCAGGGAGCTGCCGAGGGCCAGCGCGGCTGAGGCCAACAGGATGGGCACGGCCTTGGTGATGCCCACAAAGGACGTGAAGATGCTGATGCCCAGCACGGCCGCCAGCTTGCACAGCGCATTCAGGAACCCAAACGCCGTCGTCCTGGGGAGGACAGGGAGGGCTGGGGTTGGTGGGGGCACCCCCGGGGGTAGGGGAGGGTACCCAGCCTCGGGGGGCACCTGCAGAGGGCAGGTGGCACCCCAAAACAGGCAACTGGAAGCCTGAAATGGGCACCTGGAGGCCTGAAACAGGCACCCGGCACTCCAAAATGGCAACTCAAAACCCTGAAATGTGCATCCAGCACCCCAAAATGAGTACCTGGCAGCCTGGGGCTGGCAGGCAGCACCCAGAAACAGGTACCGAGCAGCTGGTAACCCACACCTGGCACCCAGCACCCCAAAACCTGTACCCAGCAGCTGGTACCTCCAAAACTTCCTGAGGAGGACTCCCCGTGTCACCCAGAACCCAAACTCTCCCACCTGGCACCCAAAACCTCTCACCTGGCCCCCAAAACATTGCCCCCAGCACCCAAAACCTCCCACTTGGCACCCAAAAACCTCCACACCTAAATGCTCCCACCCTGCACCCAGAACCTCCCACCTGGCAATCGAAACTTCCCACCCAAAACCAGTTTTGGTTTTGCACCCAAAACCTCACTCCTTGCACCCAAAACCTCCATTCCAGGCCCCCACCTCTTGTCAGAGGGGTACAGCTCCACGGTGAGCACGTCGAGCGCGTTCCAGGAGGCAATGCTGACCCCCCCAAAGAGGCAGAGTAGCGCAATCATGGCAGACTCGCTGTTCCCAAAGGACAGGAAGAAGCAGCTGACGCAGGACATGACACTGGAGCCGGCTGGGGGACACGTGCACACGTCAGAGCACAGGGAAACTGAGACAGGAGGTGGGACTGGGGGGGCTGGCAGTCCCCAAAGGGGGAAGGAGATGGGGGTGACCCACTGGGAGGGACAGAGAAGTCCCCAAGAGATCAACAGAGATGGAGGTGACCCAGCAGGTGGGAGGAGGATCAGGAAGGTCCCCGAAGGGGTGATGGAGGTGGGGTCACCTAGCAGGGTAGTCCCCTAAAGGTGATGGTGATGGAGTGACCCAGCAGGTGGGAGGTGGGTCAAGAAGATCGAGAGCCTGGTTTGGACTGGAAGGCACCTCCAGGACCCCCCCTGCCCACCCCCCTGCCAAAGGCAGACCAGGCCGCCCCGAGCCCGTCCCGCTGCCCACCCAGCATGCGCAGGCGGCCGATCTTGTCCATGAGCAGGGCCGAGACGATGTTCCCAGGGAGCACAGCCAGAGTGCCCAGGAAGCTGACGAAGTAGATCATGTAGGCATTGTTGTCATCACTGAAGTCCAGCTGGCAGCCCTCCTTGTTGTGCAGGAACGTGCTGTTCACCACCCGGCTGTTGATGAACTTGTACTCGAAGAGATCTGGGAGGAGAGGGGGCCATGGGGTCACCCCGTCTCCTTGGCGACCTGCCTGGCCCTCCACCACCCCCTTGGGGACCACCCTGGTGGGTCACATTACCTCTACCACCCCAACTCCATCATCCCACTGGGGACTTTCCTGAGCCTCCTCCAACCTGGTGTCTCACCCCCATCTCCATCAATACCCTGGGGGCCACCCTGGTGGGTCACTCCCTCCATCCACCCGGGATCCCGTGCCCCCACCTGTGTTGTAGAAGACGGTGGAGATGAAGGTGCAGTTCTTGAAGAATGTGTTGCTGGAGGTGATGTCCTCAAAATAGCACTCCTCAAAGAGCGAGTCCTCAAATGTCACTGACTTCATCTTCAGCCCGATGAACCTGTAGACAGGAGGGAGGCCCTGGCTGCCCCCTACCCCTGTGCTGAGCAGCCCCAGGCTCAGCACCCCCAGGCACAGCCCCCCCCTCACTCACTTGTCATTGAAATACTCCCCGCCACGGTGCACCTGGTTCTCCAGGGTGAAGTTGAAGGTGAAGTGCCGAACCTTCTCGCGCGTGAAGAGCTTTGTGCGCGATGCATACTCAATGCTCTGCAGGTGCTTGATCATGTCCGGGAACCACACGGTGAGCCCGTAGTAGCTGCGGAGACAGGGGTGAGCGGACACCACACACGTGGGGTTCCCAGTGCCAGCCCAGGGCTCCCAGAGCCAGCCCTGAACTCCTAGGGCCAGCCTGTGCTATCCCACTGATACTTGTTCCATTTCATCCCACCCACTGCTGCCAGGGTCCATCTCCGTCCTGTCCCAGTGCTCCCAGTCCCCGCCCAGTGCCGCCTAGCTCCATCCCTTCCTAACCTGGTCCCATCCCATCCCATCCAGTGCCGTCCATCCCAGTCCCAGCCCAGTGCTGCCAGTTCCATCCCGGTCCCACCCCGCAGCACCTGAAAGACATGGTGAACCACACCGCCATCATCATTAGCGTCACCCGCCGGTACTCAGGCACGAAGCACTGCTGGAAGTTGCTCCAGACCTGCGGAGGGACAAGGGACATGACAGGGACATGGGAGGTGACAGGGGGCACATGGGGCACAGGGACCCCTGGGCAGCTCTGGCCACACCTGTTGGGACAGGTTGAGGCATCGGACCAGCCAGCGCCGGTACCATGTCCCGGTGTCTGACTGGATCTCAATGAGCTCGTCCTCCCGCTTGATGGTCTTGATGTGGGTGACCTGTGGGGGGAACAGTTTGGGGACACCAGGAAGCACCAGGGCCCCACCTTGTGCCTCCGTTTTCCCACCTGTTACAACAGCACTGCATCCCTCGGGTGGTGCTTTTCCTGGAGGTGGGAAGTGCACCCCTGCTCCTGGAGGCCACCCCACCCTCCCTCGGGTTGCTGGGGACCCCAGGGCTCAGCCCTGGGGGATCCTTACCGAGAAGACCCTCTCGGGGTGGCCCTTGGCCCTCATGTTGGTGTCATGGACCTGCTTCAGCACCATCCAGGCCTCGTCGTGCTTCCCATTCTGTTAAGGGCAGGGACAGGTCACCCTGGGACACCCCGGACCTGGACCCCGACCACCCCATCAGCGGTCCCTGCCTGGGTTCCACCCCCCACCTGGGTCCTGCCACCCACCTGGGGATCCCTCCACAATCTTCATCACCTCCTCAGGGTCCCTCCTCCCTCTGGGGTCCCTGGATGGGTCCCATCACCCACCTGGGGGTTCCTGCCCAGTTCCACCCTCTCCAACACCATCTGGGGCTTCCTGTCCAGGCCCCACCACCCCCCCTGGGGATCCCTGTCTGGGTTGCCCCATCTCCGTCCCCCACCTGGGTGTCCCTTCCTGGGTCACACCACCCTCCACTCCAGGTCCCTGATGCACTCCAGATTCCCCTCAGGACACAGCCATGCCCTCCCAGACCCCCACCTCAAGGTAGAAGCGTGGGCTCTCGGGCATTGTGGTGAGCGCCCCAATGGCAAAGACCGAGGGAAAGGCGCAGACGAGGACAAAGACCCTCCAGCTGTGGAATTGGTATGCGGAGCCCATCTGGAAGCTCCAGCCTGGACAGGGACAGGACATGGTGGTGGGGCCGAGCCCCGGCACACCCCCTGTGCGCCGCTGGCCCAGGGCTCCTACCGTAGTGGGGGATGATGGCCCAGGCCATAGCGGAAGCGTAGATGCCCCCGATCATCCAGAACATGCAGAGCCAGCTCAGGTGCTCCCCGCGCTTCTCCTGTGCCAGGAACTCCGAGAAGTAGGAGAAGACGATGGGGATGGAGCCGCCGATGCTGGGGATGGAGGGGAGGGAGCGGCATCACCCCCCGCCCCACACCCCACCACACACAGGGGGAGATCAGCCCCTGCTCTGGGGGTCCCTCCATGGCTGGGCCCCCCTTACCCCACGCCCGAGAGCAGGCGGCAGAAGAGGAAGGTGCCGTAGCCCTGGACGAAGGAGGAGAAGAAGGCGAAGACGCTGTTGACGGAGAGGGAGATGAGGAGGCACTGCCTTCGGCCCAGCCGGTCGGCCAGCCCGCCCCACACGAACGCGCCCACCATCATGCCCAGGTACACGATGAGTCCTGGGGAGGGGGACACACAGCGAGGTCAGTCCCGGGGGACCCAAGGACCTGCACCCCGAGTCACCTGGCGGAGGGAGGGCATCCTCGGCACTGGGGGTGGGGTGTAGGCAGGGACCCTCTCCTCAAGACGCTGGGTCCCCTTGAAGGGAGGGGACAGAATCCCATGTGAATGGGTGGTGGGGGTTGTCCCCCTGCTCTGCTCAGGGACTGTGGGACATGGGGGGCCCCCAGGACCCCCACACCCAGCCCTTCCCCCTGTCCCAAGTTTGCCAGATCTCAAGGATGGGGGGCACTGGTACCCCCTGGGATTTGGGGGGGTGTCAAGCTCCAGTGGGCATCACAGAGAAGGGGGGGAAAGCCATCAAACAAAGCCACCCACAGCCCCCCAAACCCAGTCTCAGCGTCCACTAATCAGCCCAAGTTTCTGAGCTTGCTCCCTGCAGCTGCCCCTCGCCATTGCTCACTTGGGAAGCAGTGTGAGACTGGGAGGAGGATGGTGGGAGCCCTGTGCCCAGGGGGTCCTGCATCCCTCCTTGTCCCCACATCCCTTCCTGGACCCCATACCTCATGGCCTCATCGCCCCCCAATTCTTCCTGTGTTCTTCCATAGACCCTGTAACCCCCCACATCTCCCTGAGCCCCCACGTCCTTCTCCATCCCCAACTCCCTGTGCCCCCACCCTCCTGTGCTTCTCTGGCCCCTCGACATGTCCCTGTGCCTCCCTACATCCCACATGTCTCTCTGTATCCCCATATCCCTCATGGGACACCCCCCACATCTCTCCACATCTCCCAGTGCCCCCTCCGTGTCGCCCTGATCCTCCTGTCCCCATGACTGTCCCCTATCCCGTGACTCTCCCCTGTCTATGACTCCCATATCCCCCTACCTGCACCCCCTGCCCCTCTCCTCACCCAGCATGCCCTTGTTGGAGTCGGAGAGGCACATGTCCTTCTCGGCGCTGGGCAGGACAAAGCCCACCACAAAGACCTCGACGCCGTCAGCCATGAGGGCCAGGCCCAGGACAAAGTAGAGGGTCCACTGGAAGCGGCCGTGGCCACATTCCTGCAGGATGAGCTCGTACTGCTGCGCCAGCTCCTCCCTGTCCTTCCTCCGCTGCCCCTCGCTGTCGTCAAAGGCGCCGGCGGCCGCCGCGGCCCCCAGGCGCTCCCCCCCCTTCAGCGACTCCTGCCGGGGGATCCCTTGGTACTCGCCCTCGTAGATCTCATCCTCCTCGTCGTGGCCCTCAGTGGCGTCGCTGGACACCCCCTCCTCCTCGTTGGCCCCCTCGCCCCCCCGGTAGTAGCCATCCTGGGGCGCGTAGTCTTCGTCGTCCTCCTCCTCCTCGAAGCGGGAGTAGGAGCGCCGGGTGTACTCGTCCTGCACTCGGTCCATGCCCCGGCTCACCTTCTTGGCCGCGTGCTTCTTCACCTCCTTGGCAATGTCCTTGGCGCCGCGGATGAACGCGGTCCGGTCCCGGAACGACTCGTCCATGGTGCCGGCGGGATGGGACGGGGCTCCGGGGCTGAGGGGGGGGAGGTCTCTGCGTCGGAGGCTGCGCCCTCAGGCCCGGGGTGCGGGGAGAGGGGTGACGGCGCTACCCATCCGTGGGAGGGGGTGTAGGAGGACCCTGGATGCCGGCCTGGACCTGGGAAGCCCAGAGACAACCAGGGCTGAGTTTCGATGGGAGTGGCCCTGCATCCCACCTTGCACTTTGTCTCAGATGGAAACAGGAGGATTTGGAGACCCCCCGGTGAAGTGGCAAGCGGGTCACCACGGGGCACAGTGCGGGCTGGGGACAGGCTGAGGGACACTGGCTCCATGCCAGGCTCCTTCCCCTCACTTGGAGGACCGCAGCTTCCCACAGTTCACTGGGACCCCCCCAGCCCCCCTGGATCCATCCCTTCTGCATTCATCCCAAAGGACAGAGGGAGCTGGGGGCACATCAGGGGCATGGCTGCCCCCGAGTGTCCCCAGTCCATCCCGCCAGGACTGCTAGTCACCCCAAAAAACAAGGCCATCAGCAGGTCTGGACTGAAGCCCCCCATTTCCTCGGGCACCACAGGGACGATGAGGGGATCAGCGCCCAAGGGCATGGAGGTCCCCAAACCCTCCCAGCACTGCCAGTGCCCCGGGTGGGTGACTCAAGCTTTGGTCCCTCAGGGGGATCCCTCGGGGTGGTCCCTTGAGTGACAGTGACCCATGTGTGCCAGGCCACGCTCACTGCGGAAGCTCCCAGGCAGGATTTACTGTGGGAGATGCCAGCGCCAGCAGATGCTGACCTGGCCGACGGGGGCTGAGGATGCCACAACTGCCCTGGGGTTCAGCCCTGGGCAAGGAAAGGGACATCCAGATACCTGGGGGTGGCATCTCCTTGTCCCCTCACATCAAAGCATCCCGCTCCCTCTTCCCCAGCCCAGCATCCCTGCACCCACTGCACAGAGCCCAGCTCAGCTCGTGACAGGGATGGACCCGCAGCCCCCAGCCCGATGCTGCTGCTCCACCCGCAGGGGCCATCGTGACCCCCCCAGCGCTATTTTTATCACCGGCGAGGCGGGAAGGAGCTGCGGGCAGAGGGACACAGCCGGTGATGTATCCCCCCCTGCCCAAGCAAGGGGACAGGGCACGCGGGGAGGCTAAATTTAGCCCTTTGGAAACCCTGGAAGGAGGGCGGCTGCGGCACGGCATGGGCCCCCATTCCTGAGTGGAGCCAGGCAGGTGATTTCACAGGATAAAATGGCAAATTCCCCCCATACCCTCCCCTCCGGCTGGGGGCAGACCCCAGTTCCCTCCCTGGGGGTCCCATGGGCCTGTGAGGCCCCTGGAAGGGGCTGATCCATGACCAAGGTCATTTTGCTCCAGCCAGGCTTGCAGCTCCCTTCAGAACCTCCCAATGTGGGGCCGGCATGCCGCAGACCAGGAGGTATTTGGGGCGAGGAGAAGGAATGGGGGAGCAGGGAGAGGCTAGGTGCACGGTGAGGAAGAGGATGGGCTGGGGAGCAAGGTCACTGCTGGCTCCATGACAGAGAGCAGCCGTACAAACCAGGGAGCCTTGAGCGGCCAAGCTGATGCCAGGAGCCAGCACTGGATGAGATCAGGGGTTTGATCCCACAAGAAATCCAGAAATCCCACAGACCACAGTCCCTGAAATGCGGGAGCCAGGGGGGTCCCCAAAAATGCCCGTCGGGGGACTGAACATGCTGCTGGCCCTGCAGCCCCGTCGTGGCGCTGGACAGCCCTGGACAAGGTTATCGGGTATGGATCCGTCTCCTCCTGCCACGCATCCAAGCAGAGCCAGGGATCTATGCAACCACGCACCTCAAAACCCCCGGGGGTCCCACGCTGGGGGTCTGCCTGCTCCCCCCCCCGCAGCCCCCAGCCTCCCTGCGGAATGCCAGGAACATGGCGACAAGGGGGAGAGTGGGAAATCGCTCGTACCCAAGGTCACCCCCCAACACCCCTCTGCTACCTCTTCCCCAAAAGCCCCCGGTTCCCCCCTCCCATCCCTGTGGCGAATTCCCGATCCCCTCCGGCTGCTCTGCGGCCACAGGACGGCGCGGGGGGATGACAGGAGCCCCCAAAAACGCACATCCAAAGGCAGAGCCTTTGGCTCCAGAGAAGGTTTTCCAGGACAAAATGGCCACAGCAAGTGGGAAGGGGAAGCCGAACCCCGAATCCATCAGCGGCTCCGAGGATGCCGATTAACGCCGCGGGGAGGAGAGATGCGGGGTATAAACACGTTTTGTTCCCCCTTACCTGGCTCAGCCGTCGCCTCGCTCCAGCTCCAGCTCCTTCCCGGCGCCGGCGAGGGGGATGCTCCGGCAAGGAAGGATGCTCGGGAAGGGATACGGCGAGGAAAGAGGATGCTCCGGCAGCGACACGGCGCGACAGCAGCTCCCGAGGACCAGCGCTACCACCGCAGCCTCCGCCGCACACACGGAGCGCTGGGAGAGTCCATCGGCGCAGCCCCGGGAAGGGAGGGATCAACCACGGCACGCGGCGAACCGGGGGGGCTCGGCGGGGGCGGGGGGCTCGCCCCACCGAGGAGGGGGCGATGGATCCCCCGGGATGCGCAAGGGGAGCTCCCGCGGGATCGGGGTTCCCGTGATGGAGCTGCTGGGATGGACCCGCTCCGGAGGCTGCGGATGGCGGGGAGCGGCCGGTGGGATGGGGGGCATGAGCCGGCGGCCCCCCCGGATCCCTCGGCGAAGCTCAGCCCTCCCCCCCCCCAGCACGGCTGAGTCACGGGCTCCGCGGGGCTGGACTGGGATTTTTTGGGATCAAATCGTCCCTGCCTGGGCTGGCCAGACCCGGCCCCTAGGCTGCAACACGACACAAAAGCCCCCGATGAATTTTTTAGGGGGGTTACGGCTGGGGAGGCACATCGCAAAATGGGGTGTCCAAACCAAGCCCCATTTCCCATGGATCGCTTCCCGAGGGTGGGAAACCGGGAGCCGCAGTTCTCCAGCCCCAGGGCTATGGCTGAGTTCGGAGTGGGGGGTCCCCACTGTGAGCAGGGCTGGGGGTGCTCGCAGAAGCAAGGTCTTCCCTGAGTCCTCTTCACTGACATTCCAATGTTCCCAGAGCCCCTTCATCCTGCATCCCAACATTCCCAGAGCCCCAACCTTCCCTGAACCCCCCTCCTCCTGCATCCCCTGCAATGAGTTGACCCAGTCTCAGCTTCCAGGGTGTCAACCCCAGAGCCCCACAATCGGTCAGGATTCATCAAGATTAGCACTTCACCCCTCAGACTAGAAAACAGGGATGGGGGACCAGTCTGCATGGGTGGTGCCAGCGCAGGGAAGGATTCAGAAACCCGGGAGTTGAGAAGAAATTGTGACATTCATTGTTGGAAAAAAAAAACCAAAAAGGGGATGGAACTGCAGGACAAGGCTGGCAGTCGAGGAGCATCCCCGAGAACTGGGCAGCACCGGGATCCAGGCTGTGCCCTCCGGAGATGACGTGCTCGGTGAGCCCCAGCCCTGGGGGGGAGTGAGTGCCACATCCTCAGGCACCCGGTGACTCATGTGCCACTGTCACCGCAGAGCTCCTATCCCCTGCTTCGGTCTGCTTGGCCCCGGGGTTCTTTTGTGGATCATCAGAGGGAACAGGCTTGGCAGCAGGACAGAGAATGGCTCCTCCTGTCCCGAGGGCCCCATTTGTATCTGCCAGGGCCTAAAACCCGGGGTGGGGTGGGGGGTGGGATAGAGCTGAGGGGAATGGGATAAAAACAGGGGGATGATGAGATAAAGGAGGGAGGGGAGTGGGATAAAATGGAAGGAAAAGGGAGAAAATCAGGGCTGACAATAGAATACAATCGGGGAAGATAGGATGTAACTGGGAATGACAGGATTAACACCAGGGATGATGGGATAAAACTGGGGGTGACAGCGGATAACTCCAGGGAGAAAGGGATGATGACTGTCCATGCAGGGAGATTGGCTGCCCCAGGTGGATCCTGGTGGCTTCCATGAGTGAGGAGCAGAGAAATGCCACCCTGGCACTCCCTGGATCCAGACGGGAATCACCAGATTCTTCAGATACATCTTCAGAGATGTCCTAAGCCCCTTGGCTCTCAGCACCCCAGGGAACCCCCATTCCCACACCACATATCCCACCCCTCTCCCCCTAAATCCACTCTACCAGTCCACGTGGGATTCTCCCCACATTTCTGGAAATGAAGGATCAGGAGCGGGTTCCAACCTCGTCCCTCCCTCCCTAGCCCATCCATACCCTAGGAATTCCCACCTGGATGACAAGGTGAAGCGCAGCCTCGGCACAGAAGACGCTGGGATGTAGAAGGGAGCAGCATATTCCCACCTCCATGTCCCCCCACAAACTCCCAGCTCTTGGAGGCTCTCGCACTGCCCAGGGGCAGGAGAAGCCTCTTGGAGATTCCCCAGGGGAATGTTGGACTTTAGTTAAACCTTGGCACCAAAACATTCCAGAGCCAAACCTCAGCTCCCTGGATTTGGGCAGCGATGGCTCAAGAACGGGAATCCAGACGTTCCTATGGGGCAGCTGAAGAGAGCACACAGCTCTTCCAAGCTTACAGGTGGAGCAGGGATGAGACCATGGACCAGCTCTGCCACTCCTCAGGCCCCAAATCCCTCCAGCCTGGTTCTTCCCAACGACCCGGGAAGAGATCTCAGCTGGTGACAAACAGGCAGAGCCTCATCCCCAATCTGGGGACCCTCTTGGTTCCCAAATCCTTTATTTGCAAGTGGGTGGCCACTGCTTTCCATACAAAACCAACAAATCCAGCAAAAAGGAGCTTGGAAAAGCTTCCAGGGCAAGAGAAATGGGAGGAGGCAGGGAGAATGAGGAAAAACACTATAAAAAGAAAGGGGGGGAAGAAATGGAGAGGGAAGGGAGGAGTAGGAGATGTCCCCCAGCCCTTTGCAGGAATGGGAATGTTGATATGAGGGGCTGTGGAAGGCTGAGGAGGGAGAGCAGAGTGTCCCCCACCTCTCAGGGCAGGGGTCCCCGCAGGGGCCCACGGGGGGGGACTCCAGGGGGTCTCTGCGCCGGCCGAGGGGGCAGTGGGACCCTCTGGTAGCCGTAGGGGGGGGGCCGGGGGGGCCCGTTGTAGCCGTGGGGCGGCATCAGCGGGGGGGGCCCACGCAGCCCATGGTGCGGCAGCGGGCCAGGATGACCTGTGGGGGACAGGGGGGTCAGTGCCAGGGGGAAAGGACAGAGCCCCCCAAGCCCCCTGGAGGGGCATGGCCCACTGGCCCCAACCCTCCTCCCAAACATCCCATGAGGTGCCCATCACACCCCCACCCAGGGGTGCCACATCCAGCAGGTGCCCCCAGCTTGGCCAAAACTCCCTCTGTGTGGGGGTCCCAGAAACGGGAATGTCTCCCAGGACCCCTGTGGGCAGAGCAGGCCTCCAGAACAATCCCAAAGCCGTGGATATTCTAATGGGAGTTTGCAGGGTCCCCGTCACAATGAGAAAACTCCGCCAAGACCCCAGAATGGGGGGGTGCCAGGTCCCCCAGGTCTTGCCTCATGCCCAAGCTGCACATCCCCTCCTCCCACCCCTGGAGCAGAGCCCCCCCCAGAACTGATCCCACTCACCCATTGGAGATCCGAAGTGTGGCCCCCGGGGTGGGAGCCCCATGGGGGGGGGCCCAGGGTGGGGCATTCCTGGGGGGGGCCGGGGGGGCGGCTGCCCTCCGGAGCCTGGTGGTCCTGGGTGGTGCTGCCCCATCCCAGGTGGCCCGTGGTGCACCTGCATCGGTGGCATTCCTAGGGGGATGATGGAGTTAGGGGTGCCAGGAAGCAGGGAAACAGCTCCGGGCACCCCCAGGGACTGAAATTCCAGCCGGGTCTGGAATTCCAGCTGCATCTGGAAAGCATGGGTGCAGAGGGGCTTCTGCTGCCAAAAAGGGGCTTAAAGAGGAGGGAATGCAGAGCTTTTTGGCAAGAGGAAAGGGCTTGGATGCAAGTGTGTGGGAAAAGAGGTGGGATAGTGACTGTGTACAGCCCGGGGACAGTGAGGAATCCCCATTCCTGGAGATTTTGGACAAGCTCCCAGAGTGATCCAGAGCTGGAAGCTGCCCTGCTCCAATTGGAGCAGCCAGGGTCTCCCCAAACCTCCTTTTTCCCAATTATCCCATTTTGTCCCATTAAAAAAAAAAACAAACCAAAAAAACACCCCAAACAAATGATTCTTTCCTTCCCCTGGGAAGCTCCTGAGCCTGGTTTTCCCTGCCTGGGTGTAATTGGCTCCGCTCAGGCCCTGCAGCATCTGCTCCTGGCGTGGCCAGAGTAGGATCACACAAAGCTCCCTAATCAGGGTGGCTCTGGAGCCACAGGATCAAACAAATCCCAGAGAATCATTAAATTGCACATTTCACAAAGTTTGTGCTTTTGAACCTGGAGCTGAGATGCAAACACAGCTCCTTCCCAGGACCACAGGGCCAAAATGTGGGGAATCAGGGGAAAAAAACTGGTTTCATTGAATTAATAATGCCAAAATTAGCTCCTGCCTTCCTTCTCTGTATCACTGCCTTCGCACGTGCCTTCCTTCCTTCCTGCCTCCCTGCCTCCTGCACCTTCCCAACCCAAGGCAACCAACACCTCTCCCTGCTCAGGTGCCTCCCAGACAGCAAGGACTTCCTGAATTCCCCAAATCCTTCAGCAATCACATCTCCCCCCCCCCCCCAACGACCGGGGAAGGCGAGAGGAGAAGGATCCCCTCAGGCAGCCCCCAGCAGCGGAAGCCAAGCCCCGCTCCCAGCCCCGTTCCCGGCCGGCTCCATACCTGGGTGGTGCATCCCTCCCGGTGGGAAGGGGTGTGGGTGGGGAGGGTGTCCCCCAGCAGGGGCGGCTCCTGAGGGGGGTCCGGGGGCTCCAGCGCCTGGTGGCATCGGCGGGGGGGGCATGGCCGGGGGCATCCCGGGGGGCAGAGCTCCGGGCGGCGGCACCGGCGGCGGGAAGGAGCCAGGGGGAGGCAGGCCTGGAACACACAGCGAGAATGCGGGCGAGGGAAAAACAGCCCGGCAGAAAAACACGGGAAAGGAGGTGGGAATTGGGAGGGGCAATGTGGAAACAGGGCATCACAGCAGGATGCTGGGACAGCCCCGCCCCAGACAGGTCACCCACCTGGGGGGGTGACCCCAGGCCCCAGCGCGGTGACCACGGGTGTGGGCACGGACGGGGGTGGGGGGGCGTCTGCAAAGAGCTGGTGGGGCCGGTCGGCCTGGGAGAGGGGGTTCTGAGCTGCCAGCAGTCGCTCGGCCGCTGAGCCATGCCGCTCGCCCTTGGAGTCCTTCTTGAAGGCGTAGGACACGGTGATGGGGCGGTTGCACAGGTACTGCCCGTTCATGGCCTCGATGGCCGCGTCCGACGCATCGAAGCTGGCAAAGTTGATGAAGGCGTAGCCCTTGGAGTTGCCCGTGTCAGGGTCCCGCATGATTTTGGGGGTCTGCAGGATGACCCCAAAGGCGCTGAAGGTGTCGTAGAGCAGCTTCTCGTCGATCTCAGGGTCCAGGTTGCCGATGAAGATGTTGGCACCCACGTCCAGGTTCTTGTTGTGAGCCGAGGCCTTGTTCACCCGGATGGGTTTCCCGTAGAGCTTGATCATGTTCATGATCTTGATGGCGTAGTCGGCGTCCTCCTCGCTCAGGAACTCCACGAAGCCGTACCCTGGGGGACCCCAAAGGGGCTCAGGGGGACGCCAAGGGGGGTTCAGGGGAAAGGCAAGAGACCTCAAAGGGACTTCATGGGGGAACCCAAAAGGACTTCAGGACAGAAAGAGACCCCCCACACCCTCTGACTTGATCTAAACCTCACCTGATTTAAAACCCAAGCTGATTGAAAACCCCATTTAATTATTGACTGAAACCCCCTCGATTTCATTTAAACCTCACTTAATACTTGATTCGATCCCCACTTAATTTAAACCCTGGGGCCCCGACACCTCCCGAGGGACGGAGCATGATCCCTCCCTTCCATACCCCGATCCCACCCCCAGCTCTGCCCCTCGTTGGGATTTGGGGGTCCCTCACCCTGGTGCTGGCCCGTGACCCGGTCCTTGGGCATGTGCGTGTTGACCACGGGCCCGGCCTGCAGGAAGAGCTCCCAGAGCAGGGGCTCGCTGACCTTCTCGTCCAGTCCCCCCACGTACACCGTAGCATCTGCGGGGAATCGAGGTCAGAGCCGAGACGCGCGCGGGATAACGGGGGGCTCAGGGCTGACACCACTCAAGTAAAGCCCCCCGAAGCCCCCCCAGTCAGTCCTTAACCCAGGAGGCGGCCCCTCAGCCCTCCTTTTTCCTTCGGGAAACCAGAGCCCCCCATGGCCCCAGAACGCCCCCGGCGCTCCCCTCCGTGTCCCCAGGGAGTCCAAAGTCCCCTCCAGTGCCTTCCCGTGTCCCCAGGATACACCAAGGACTCCCCATTCCCCCCAGAATCCTCCCCAGCACCCCCCGCTACCCCCAGTGTACCCAAGGTCGCCACAGAACCCCGCGGTGTCCCCCTCAGTGCCCACAACACTGCCCTTAGTTCCCCGCTGCCCCCGGTGCCCCCGGACATTCCCCCGCCGCTCCCACCCTGGTTCCTCTCTGAAATCGGCCCCGCCGCCATCTTATCCCGCTCCCGCTCCGCGCGCGCGGCGCCGCACGCACGCAAGCACGCACGACGCGTGTGACGTCAACACGCAAGCCTCGCATCCGTAGGATGACCGGAAGTGACGACACGGAGAAGGCGCGGCCGCCATCTTGGGTGTGGGCGGGAGGGGCGGGCAGTGGCCGCTGCCCTTCTGTCGCGACATCGCCCTCGCGGCCAGCAGCGCCCTCAGTGCGCGGGCTCCTCAGGGCCAGATGATCCCAGTGCCGGAGGTGCCAGTTCAGGAATCCCGCAGCATCCCCATCCCATCCCACCCCATCCCAGTCCCATCCCATCCCACCCCATCCCAGTCCCATCCCAGTCCCATCCCATCCCACCCCATCCCACCCCATCCCAGTCCCATCCCCACTGCCATCCCCATTCCAGTCCCATCCCAGCTCCTCCAATCCCCATCCCTGAGCTCCTCGAGCCTCATGGAGGCAGCATAAATTTAATGGAAAGCTGTGACCACGCAGTGTCCGTCCAGCATCGGGGACACCTCAGGACCCACCGCTCTGCCCTTCCTGGCACCCCCCAGGCACCCAGAGAAGAGCCAGGAGCAGCTGGAGGCACTGGGCTCTTCCAGAGTGATCCTGGCAGTGTCCCAAAGCTGGGGTGGGGTCAGGTGCCCTCTGGGATCTCAGTGGGGTCTCCGCATGTTCCAGGTGCGGAGCCGCTCCTGGAGCAGCTCCAGCTCCTCAGCCAGCCCAGCCAGGGATGGGGCCAAGCGCCCGCGCTGCCAAGAGACCATGTGCGGCATGGGATGGGGACATGGGGTGGGGGACACAGGACACGGGACACGAGGATGGGACAGAGACACGGGGCACGGATAGGACAGGAACCCAGGGACAAGAGCACGGACAGGGTGGAGTGTTCATTGTTGGACAGGGACACAAGGATGGTTACACAGGACAGAATGTCCAGCACAAGACAGGGACACACAGGGACAGGGTGGGATGGATGGACATGGGGTCCATCCATCCGTCCATCCATCTCTCCGTCCATCCGTCCATCCATCTCTCTATCCATCCGTCCATCCATCCATCCATCCATCCATCCCTCCATTCCTCCCTCCATCCCTCCATCCCTCCCTCCATCCATCTCCCCTGCTGGACACACAGAGAGGGTTACTTGGATGGACACAAATTGAGTCCAGCCTCACCCCCAGCCCAAGCAGCAGGACAGGCTGGGACCCCCCAAACCGGGACCCCCCAAACCAGGACCCCCCAGGCCCCAGTTTTTCCCCGTGCCTCAGTTTCCCCAGTACCTGTTCCTGGGGCAGCCCCCTGAGGTAGCAGCGGTGCCAGAGCCGGATGCAGGGCCCGGCGGTGCAGGGCAGCAGCAGCCCCGGGGAGCGGCAGCAGCCCCCCAAGAGCCCCCCCTGCATCTCCCGGCTCTCTGGGGGGAACACCCGGTGTGGGGGGTGCAAGGGGGGGCGGCTCCACCAGGGCAGGGGGTGGGGGCACAATGAGCCCTTAGCCAGCATCAGCACCAGCCCAGCTCCCCCCCACAGGCAGGGGTCTCCAGGCTGGGAAAGGGGGAAAACAGGGATTAGGAAAAATGGAGGGAAATCCAGAAGGGCTGAGGGATGAGAGGGAGTAGGGATTAGGGGGAAACAAAAAGGGGAGAAATCCGTTGTGAAGGGAAAACAGGGGAGGAAAGGTGGGGTGAAAAAACAGGTGTTAGGAATAAGAGGGGCTGAAAGAGGAAATGGGGGGAAACAACAGGGATTAAAGAATAACGGGAGGGAAAAGCCAGCCAGGAGGACAAAGGGGAGGCAAAGGAAGGGTGCAGCCCCCCCAGCCCAGGCACACTCACCCTGCCTGGGGCCAGGGGCTCAGCGGGGGCCGGGGGTCCCACGGGGTTCCGGAACTGCTCCTGCTGCTGCCGGGTGTAGCACCGTCCCCAGGCCCAGACCGGGGGGAAGGTGCAGGTGGGGGGGCCTCCCCTGTGCCCCCCAGGGTCCTGCCAGCCCCCCACAGGCCGGTAGGTCTGGCTGGGGAGCCGGGGCTGCGGGGGAAGAGTTGGGAAGTCAGTCCCCCATTTGGGATGGGGAAACTGAGGCACAGAGGGGAAAAGAAGGGGTAAAATGGGAGATCTGGGGGTGCCCATCCCCAGTTTGAAATTGGGGTGGAGAAACTGAGGCAGAGTAAGGAGAAGAAGGGGTGAAATGGGAAGGTTTGGGGATGCAGCAGTGTGCCCCTGCCCCTCACCATGCTGCCATGGTCCCGCTGGCGCTGGCAGCTGAAGCGGAAGGTGCTGAAGTAGGGGCTGAAGCTGCTGTCGTGGAGCGCCAGGAGAAAAGCCTCAGTGAAGCCAAAATCTGCTGGGAATTGCCGCAGGAGCTGCCACGTGCAGTCCAGGAAGAGCAGGAACACGGGGGCCTGGGGGGGATATGGGATGGGGTGGCCTCACCTCCTCCCAAGCAGGGTCCCGACTCCTGTCACCCTGGTGGGATGGGAATAGGGGAGTCTCACCTCCTCTCTCGGGGTGTCCCGGCAGAGCAGCCCCAGCCGGTGCGGGAAGGGGTGTCCGGCTGCCACCCACTCCCGCTGCACCAGGCTCTGGAAGCCAGGCAGGGAGCGGGCATGGGGGTCCCCCAGGAGCTGCACCAGAGAGGCCAGGAGGCAGTTCAGGTCTCGGTCCGAGGGTTCTGGGGGGGCAAGATGGTGAGAGGGGTTCCCTTTCCAGCCCCCTCCATCCCTCCCATCCCTCTCCATCCCCCATCTCGATGCCCCCACCTTGCAGGACCACAGAGCAGCGCTTCCCTGCCAACAGCGACACCACCTCCACAGCTTTTCTCAGGCAGGTGCTGGGGGGCAAAAGCAGGGCTTCAGTGCATCCCAAAATGCCACAGTTGCCCATTCGGGCAGCTCACGCACCCACCACAATGCCCCCCTCACCCCACAGCGCCAGGTGAGCTGGGGGGACATCCCACTGTTGGATTTAGGGTGAATTTCCCCCCTACACCCCAAAATACCTCCCTACGCCCCAAAGAGCCCCCCTTGTCTCCTGCTCACCGGACGTGGTCCAGCCAGCGTGTTCCCTCCAGGGCCGAGAGCCACTTCTCCTCCGCTGCTGCACCTGGATCCCATGGGATGGGGTTTCAGTGGGGGGGAAGGCCCAGCCCCCCCGGGGGCTTGGGGGTCCCCAGGGTCTGCCTGGTTCCACTTACCAGGCAGGCAGAGTGCCTGCAGCCTCAGGTGGGCGAGCTGGATGTCGGCGAGCGTGGGCAGCTCGGCCATGTCGGCCAACACACAGGGCCCACGGCCCCCCAGCAGCAGCGCCTCCAGGCACCTGGGGGACACAGGAAGCCCCGGGTGGGGCCAGGCCGGGGGAACACCCTCAGCACCCCCGGGACCCCCTGGGACCCACCTCATGTCCTCGCTGCCTGGCTCTGAGTTCGGGTGAAAGCCGGCGGCTCTCAGCAGGTCCCCCCCCCCCGGGTGGTGCCAGCACAGGCGCTGCAAGAGAAATGGGGTGATGCCCCCACATCCCCCTCCCAGTGCCCCCCACCCCACCAGGGCCTGCCCAGGCACTCACAGGCACCCGTCGCTCCTGAAAGTGGGCAAAGGTTCGCTTGAGGTCGTGGTCCAGAAGCCCGCTGGGCACCCACAGGTACTGGGGGAGGCTGTGGGAAGGGGGGGCACAAAGTGGGGTCCCCCAAATCACACGTGCCATTTCCAGTGGCTCAGGCAGTGCTGGGGGGCTGGCGGGGCTGTACCTGGGTGCCATGTCGAAGCGCTCGTTGACGGCACTCACCCTCCAGCCCGCAGCGCCGAGACGCTGCAGCTCCTTCTCCCAGTCCTGTGGGCTCTCGAAGAGCAGTGTGGCAGATGAGCCTTCTTCCTCATCCTCCTCCTCCTCCTCCACCTCCTCTGGGGGGGCCCCGCCAGGGCAGGACCAGCCATCGTGTCCCTCGGCAGCGTCCCCCAGCCATGCAGCCGCCTCCCGTGCCCGTGCGATGGCATTGGCCAACTGCAGGGGCAGCCAGGGTGGAGTGTGAGCCCCCCAGGCTTCCCCAGAACCGCGGGGTACCCCAGAGTGAGGGTACAACACTTCTGCATCTCCCTGGCTTACCCGGAATGCCTGAGGAGCCAACCCGTTCTCAGGGAAGTAGAAGCGGAGCAGGCGGAAATCCCGACAGAAGACGACGAGTTCCTCGGGGATGAACTTGAGGGTGGAGGCGGCCGTCAGCACCTTGGGCTTGGAGAAGCTGCTGGCTGGGGTCAGGGGGATGAGACTGTCAGGGCCAGCTGAGACCTGCCCAACTCATCACATGGGGCTGAGACCCGACACCTGCCCAGCTCATCCCTCGTGCGCCCAGATATCCCCATTACCTGCCACCAGTTTGCGGATGCAGGGCAGGGCCACCTCGTCCTCAGAGTGGAGGAGGCCACGGGAGCCAGGGGCCTGTGGGAGAGCGGGCAGAGCTGGAGTGTCCCCCCAGTCCCAGGAAGGGTGGTGGGGATGGATCTGGACCCAGCTGTCCCATGTCCCTTGAGCCTTGTGCCTTGTCCCCCACTATGTCCTGCAGTGAGGAGTTCCCGGGGTGAACACGGCGGGTTCTGCAATCAACGAGCCGGGATGGGCTGGGATGAAGCTGGGATGGGGCGGGGATGTGGCTGAGTGGGGTTGGGATATCACTGGCTGGGGGTGTAGATGCCATTAGGATGGGGGCCAGGATGGGGCTGGGATGGAGCTGGGATGGGAGTCAGGAATGCGGTGGGATGGGGCTGAGCCGAGTGTCGGGGTACAGTGGGATGGGTTCGGGATGGGATCGGGATGCGGTGGGATGGGGTCGCGCCGGGGCAGGGGTCCCCCCGGGCAGGCGACGCGGGGCCCGCTGTCCCGTTCCGGGTCCCGCTCCCGGTATTCCCAGCGTTCCCGGTGTTCCCGTCGCACCTGGCCGGGCAGGAAGGCGAGGCGGCGGTTGGTGCAGAGCAGCGTTCCCGGGACGGAGCCGCCGCCGCTCCCGCAGCGCTGCCGGGCGCCCGCCGCCTCCTCAAGCACCCGCTCCCCTGCGGGGACCGGCACTGGGTCCGGGGCTCCGAGCGCCCCGAGCCCCCCCAAGACCCCCGGCCCCCGGCCCCGGCCCTACCTGGGAGCTCGGGGAAGGTCGGGCGGCGGCCGCCCGGGGCCCCGCTCATGGCGCAGGGACTTTGGCCGGGCGGGCCCGGAGCGCCGGGGCCGGAGCGGCCCGGGAGAGAGCCCCGAGCGCCCGGCCCGGCTCGGGCATCCCGCCCTCCACTCCGGCATCCCGCCCTCCCCTGGCATCCCTGCCCCGGCATCCCGCCCCTCGGGGCCCGGGATTCCACGCATCCCGACCCCTCGGATCCCGGCATTCCGCCCCCCGCCATCCCAGTGCCCGGTACCGGCGGTGGGAAAGAGGGGGGAGCCCGGGGGCGGGAGCTCCGCAGGCGGATGGGGACACCCCCTCCCAGGCACCCCAGAAGTTCAGCGTCGGGGCGGGGGTACAGACCCGGGGACCCCCTCAGGGACGGGCGGTTCTGGGGTCCCCACTGCCCCGGCACCCCGCAAGCGCTGCCCAGTGCCGGGGTACCCCCAAAAGCCCGTCAGCAGCGTCACGGGAAGGGGGGCCCAGGGCCTCTCCCGGGCGTACGGCAGGAGAAGCTGCTCGGTGACTCACGGCCGAAGCACGGAGCCTTCTCCTCCCAGCCCAACACCGGCTCCCAAAAGCCAAGCCGGCCCCGCTCCCGCCGGCCCCCGACCCCGCATCGGGCAGTAGGTGGATGGCGGCCACGAGACCTCCGGGCACCCCAAAACCCAAAGCCCGAGGCAGCCGAGGTAGCAGTGCCGGCATGTGCCGGGATAAATCCTGACACAACCCAGGCACATGGAAAACTCACCAGAACTCCACCTCCAACTCTGATTTTCGGTGCATTTCCCCCCAGATTTTGGGGGCAGCCCCAGCTTTGAGGGGCTGCAACTCATGCACCCCAATTTTCCTCCTGCAGGAGAATCACCTGGCAGAGGTTCCTGGGGGCTTGGACAGGCTTTTGGCTCCAGCACCTGGCAGATGAGAGGAATTTCCTGGAGGCTTTGAGCCTGGAGCTGCTCCAAGCCAGGACGGGGTCAGTCTGGGCCATGGCAGGAGGAAAGATCCTGGAAGAAAATCATCCGGCACAGACATGACGCTGGGCACGGACTGTCACTCACAATGCCGGCAGGAAGGAAAAACACCGGGAGCTGGGAGAGAAAATCCCAGTGACAAAAATCCCACGGGAAACTGCTCGTGGGGTCCCACCTTCTGTGATCCATCTCCAACCACCCCCAAACCTCTTTTTCCTCTTTCATTTAAAGCTTCAGCATCCATATGGGCTGTGCTGGATTTTATCCCTAATTTTGTCCTGAGACTCGGGTACCAAAGGGAGCATCCCTCTGGGGTGGCCTTGGGATGCAGCTCGGGAAAAGGCCCCAAGACCAGCGAGGATGGACAGAAAACAGGGAGGGAAGGGCAGCTGAGGATGTTCTTTTTTAAAGGAAAGACAAGAATTAGTACCAAAATGGAATCACACAATAAATGGAATAGACAGAAGGGAAGTTTACCCACTCTCCAGGAGAGAAGGCACTGTTCTCCTCAGTGGAGAAAAAAAAAACCAAAATAACCCCAAAATCCGAATAACTGGATGGAGAAGGGGATGAGGAACAGCCCTAGGAGGGAATTGGGGACCCCCAGAGCCCTCGGGGTGAGGGGATGAAGGAGCCTCAGGTGCATCAGCTGAAGGTTTTTATTGTCAATGAGTCCGTGGTGCCACAATGAGGCCACAGGTACAGCCCGAGCGCAACGCTCCAGTCCTGTTCACCTGGAGGCCAAATATCACCAATCAATCCGGAATTAATTTTTTTAAAAAAGAGGTTTTTTGTGAATAAACCACTGCAGAATTAATTCAGGTCACTCAGCGTTGCGTTAGTGAGACCCAAATCTGCCCCGGCCTCCCCCGCCGAGGGGCCAGGGAATGGCAAAGGTGAATCTCATTTAATAAAATCAAATCAAATCAAATCTCATTAACGGGTTTTACACACACTGAAAGACAAAGTTTTCCTCCACCAGGATCCGATGGCAGCAATTTGAATTCCAACCACACCAGTAAGTGCACTTAGTTTGACCTTGGGGTCACACCACAGCCTCCCTGTCCCCATCCCCATGGAAAAATCCCTCCTGGGGTCAGGTTTTGTGCTCCTCCTCCAGTTTTGGAGTTTTCCCTCCAGGATTGGTGCTTTTCCTACAGGTTTTCTGCCTTCTTCCCTCTCTCCTCCCACAACCCACCAAACCAGCGAGCAGGTCTGCGGACTTCCCATCCCCACCCAAGTCCAGCATCCACTGGGATGGAGCTAACCAAACCAGAGAGAAATTCCCCCAAAACCCGAGGAACAAGTGGTGAAGCACCACCTCCCGCCTTTCCTCCCGTGCCATGGGGCATCCCTGCTCCCGGTGCTTCGGGCACAGCCGAAGGATATTCCCAACCTCAAAATAAAGCTGCTGCTCCGATTTTGGGAAAAATAAACATCAGAAACTGAAATTTAAACCAAGTGCCCACAAATAGTGAAGGGTTTGGGTTAGGTTTTAATCATTTCAGCTTAAAATTTGGGATGCATTTCAAGCGGAGGCAGAGCCTGTGCCGCTTAGCCAGCGCTGCATGTCCCTGCCCCAGGGTTAGAGTTCACTGGAATTCCTGCAGTTTGAGGGAGAAATGTGGAATTTGTTCCAAGCTAAGAGGAGCCAGCTGGAGTGGGTGCCACACCCTCCCCTTCCCACAGCTTCAGCCATTCTTGGGGATTTTATAAAACCAGGGAAAACAACTTACACTGGAGTCAAACCATCCCTGGGGGTGTTTGAAATTTGGAAGTGAAAATCTGTGGACAAGGAGCATTGCTGGCTGGACTCAAAAGTGTTGGGATCCCACTAGGAAAGGCCTTATTTTGGGGCATTTAGGTGTAGGAAGGCCTTAATTTGGGGCAGGGGCTTAGGTCTAAGTTAATTTTTTTAGGGGCAAGTGTAAGGCGTCGGGTGATCCCCCGAGCTCAGCACACTTCCAGCTCCTCTGCCCAGGCCCTCATCCCTTCTGCTGGAAATGGCCGTGGGCAGGAAGGGGTTGCATAGTTTGGTGCCTTCTGGAAAATCAACCCCAAAATAAAACCAAGGGAATGTTGTAAAGCTCTGGCTGAAGGAAATAACTCCTGTTTTATTTCCATGTGATAGGAAATGCTGCACCTCACTCCATGCAGGATCGGGCCTGGTTTGGGAGCTGCACTTACCAAAAAAACCCAAGAAATTCTGTGCAAACATCGCAGTGCTAAAGTGAATCCCACCCTGGGAGCCAGGGGGCCGGGATGGGGTCAGGAATGGCGCGGGACATTAGTCATGGGAGGATTTTACCTTATTGTTCTGCTTTTTAGCCCTGTTATCAAAAATATGGATTAATTCCGCAGCCTAAAGGTCAGTTGGTGGCTCAGCACAATGGAGCCGAGTTAATCAGGATCAGAGGTAGTACAGAGTAGCTGTGCTCAAGTAGGAGTTACATGGGGCTGTGACCCCCCGGCTCCACCCCAGGACTGGGGGTGCTCTGGGGCCCCTTTCCAGTGGGTATTCATGGGGGATTTGCCCCACGCCACTGGGAATTCCTGGCAGGAGACGCTGACCCAGGATCTCACCTCGGCTCTCCCGTGGGCTGGGGGCTCTGCACAGGAAGAGAAACCTCCGATCCCTCGAGCGCTGGGAGGCCCCCCCTGGCTCCCCCTGCCTCAGAAAGAGTTTAAAAACAACATTTTTAAAACCAGAGTTGAGCTTGTTGGTCAGGGAGGGGGGGACAGAGCCCTGAGCCCATCCTGGTGCTCGGAGCCATCCGGGACTGGGTGGGGGGAGTCCAACCCACCCCCACCTCACCAATGTCCAACTCCAGCGCGGTGTCACTCAGTACCAGCAAGAAGAAATACAGAATAAAACCAGTGTTAAAAAACTCCATTAAAAGGTTTGTGACGCTCAAAATGGGGCGTTTTTGCTCCGTCCCAGGTAGTCAGGGAAGCGGGAAGGACCTGGTGGGAGCTGCTCCCCCTGCCCGCTCCCAAAGCTTTGGTCTGGTTTATTGAGTTTTTGAGGAATTCTCCCCCCTCACCCTGTGCTCCGACCCGAGCAGCCCCCACTGTCCCCAGGCACCCCCGGGAATCCTCCTCCTCCCTTGCAGGGGCTCTGGGAAAGCAGGGCCTGGTTTTCCACCCTCTCTCCCTCCTGCACCCCCTCAATCCCACCAGCCCCATGCCATTCCCAGCCCATCCAGCCTAACGCCTGCTCCCACCTCCTGCAGAGCGGGAGGGGAGCATGGGTGGGTGTAAAACCAAAATGGATCTCTGTTATTGCATTCCCCACGTTCCATGGGTCCGGATCCGCGCAGGGGGAGCATCAGAACCTGTGCACCAGCGCCTCCCGCTCCCTGCGCCGCAGCTCTTCCTTGTAACAGCAGGAGCAGAAATTCCCAGTCTCTGGGTGTCCATAAAAGCTGCAGTTGGGCTGTTTGCACTTGGTCTGCTGGATGTTGTAGAGGGCTTGGCTTCTCATTTTATCCGCTGTTCCTCCCTTGTCCTGATCGAGGAATTCCCGGCAGCCGTTGCTGTGCGGGGCGAGGCAGCCGGAGCCCTCGCACTGCGAAGGGAAGGGAGGCTGGATGTCCATGTCCGTGGGGGAGAACCGGCCCAGGTGGGCAGGGCCAGGGGGGCAGAGGCCGAGCCGGCCCTGGTGGTGCCGGGGCAGGGTGGCATAGGGGGGGAGGCTCCCACAGGGCCCCCCTGCCAGCTGCCGCCGGCCCTCGGGGCAGCCGGGTGGGTGCAGCCCCTCAGCACTGCCCATGGAGGGCCTGGGGAAGGTGAAAACGCCGGAATAGCTGGCGGGAAAAGCGGCAATTTTAGCACCCACGGCCGGTTCCAGGGGCTGTGGGGGGTAGGTGGGAGGTGGCTGGGAGAACACGGGGCTCGGCATCGCCTCCTCGCTCCGCTGGGCACCCGCCTCCCCTTCTGGCCTCTTGGCCGGGGCAGCGCTGCCCAGCGCCTTCTTCTCTGCCTCCTTCTGCCTCTGCTCTGCCAGGAAACGCTCCTCGGCATCCAGGAGGTACCTCTGGATCATCTCCTCCTGGAACTGGTGCCGGGTGCTGGTCTTGAGGTGGCCAGCAAAGATGAACTTGCGCTCGCCCTGCATGGCCGCACGCAGGATGCTCAGGCTCAGCCGCACGTCGCTGCTGTACTTGCAGGGATCCGATGGCTTCTCCGGGGCTGCTTTACCTGGACACGGTTTCTCTGCAGGAGCTAAGTCTCCTGGGGAACATTCCTCTTTGCTGCCTTTCCGTGCCTTCAGTGATCCTTTCTTCTTCTTCTCCATGGTGTCTCCCTGCCCATTGCTCACACCACCCTTCACGGCTTTGCTGTGCATCAAGCCCCCCATGTTCTTTTTTAGTTTGCTGCCCAGAGTCTTCCCAAAGCTTCCCAGCTTGTTGGCCACTGAGTCTGCCCGTTTTTTATCCTTTTCCTTCTCCTTTTCCCGCTCTTTCTTTGGCTTCTCCCTGTCCTTGCCCGCCCTGGTGCCCCCGTTGCTGGCAGAACTGCTGCACACCGACTCCTTGTCTGACTCGCCTGACTCCGCTGCCGAGCGAGCGTCATCACCCGCGGAGGCCGTGGGGGATTCTGGCTGAGCCAGAGGTGCCTGGGGAGGAAGAAAAGACAAATATCAAAGTCTAGAAACTCCTCAAGTAAAGATTTTCAGGTGGAAGATGAAGCAAAGGAGGTGGCATTGCTTGGAACACTGAGGCGATGGCATCTAGAGGCACTCAGAAAGATCCATCCCCAGTGCATCCTGCACATCCCTAAATGTCCCCGTGGCACCCTTCCAAACTGAGATATCCCAGGATTTTATGATCCTATTTTGTGATTCTATAATAGCTCCACTTGCTCGAGGTTTCAGGGGTAAAGCCAGGGAAGAGGGGGTGAGACTTGTCCCAGTCTTGAGGTGGACATAAACCAACAGGTCCCGTTTGTTTAGAGCATGGGGCGTCCCTCAGGGACACCGGGCCTCCAGGTCGTGTGAAGATTGAAAATGGGCATGGAAAGCTCTAGGGAAAAGGTGCCCACCCGCAAAACTGAGTCACTTCCTTGCTCTCTGAGCAGAATCAGCCACAATTCCTGCAGGCTCAGAACCCCATATGAGGCAGAGCCCCCAGGTGAGGCCCTACACCAGCTTCCCTTTAGAAAGGAGGGTTAAATAATTCATAAGTAAAGAAGATCCCCCTGGTCCCTTTACCTGCATGTCACAAGGCAACGTGATCCATCGGACATTCATGTAGCTGTGCAGCAGGTGCAGTTTGGCCTCCAGCGACAGCGTCACACTGGGGCAAAACCACAAGTTAGAGCCATTGCAATTTCCCACCTGGAAATATCTCCCCCCACGTTTACATTATTCCCTGTGTTACGTGTTTAAAGGGGTGTTTTCCTACAGCAGATCCAACAGCACAAAAAGGGACAATGATGCAGCTTTCCAACTTCTCAATGAAAACCCAAAGGGAGAAATCAGATTCCTGTGTCGGAATCAAAACGCTTCTGCCTCAGCCACAGGACCTGCTGGGACCAAACCATGGTGAGACCTGCCCAAAGCTTCACCCAAACCAGGCATGGTCTGGTGGCCACCACTCTTCCCACTCCAGGGACCCACAACACAGGGATTCGGTGGCGCATGGAAAAACAGACTTTTTTTGTGCTACTATGACAGAAGATCGTCCACTGCTGCTGGTGTCCGAGCTACACCCAGCCCAGACCTCCAGGATCTGGAGCATCATCTATTTACTGTGTGGGAACGAAGCTCATGAGATGTCACAGCCCCACCCAAAACATACCAACATGAAGGAAAAGTTGTTCCATCCCCATGAACAGTGTCATTTTCTGGGCACAGTTTTCACCCAGCACAAGAAATTCCAGCTGGGGTCAGGACTGACCCCTTCATCTGTGACCTCTCTGCTCTGTGGATGACCCAGACCCCCAGCAGAGCCTCACCCTGGATCACCAACCTGGCCAGCTTGACATTGTCACTGTCGTCCTTCCCCCACTGCCACTCCTTCCCGGGATCCACAGCGAAGTGCACAGGGAGCAGCTTGTGCTCAGAGTCCGTCAGGGGGATCACAGCTGCCCCGGGACAGAAATGTCATGTTTACAGCCCAAAAGGACAAATACTCCACACTTGGAGCCAGCTCTGAGCACCCACCAGGAATATCATCACCTCTGATTGGAATGGCCTCATGGCACATCCCAGTGACTGCCAGTGCTTGGGATCATGGAATCGTCAGAGCGCCATGGAATGCCTCACCATCCTCACAGGGAAGAATTTCTTCACAATATCCCATCTAACCCTGCCCTGTGTCGGTGGGAAGCCATTCCCCCTTGTCTTGTCTCTCTCCAGCTCTTGGAGCCCCTTCAGGAAGGGCTCCAAGGTCAGGACACTGTTGGGTTTCTGGGTTGCCAGTGCACATTGACGGGTCCTGGCCAGCTTCTCCCCCCCAGCACTCCCAAGTCCTCCTCCTCAGTGCTTTGTTCACCTGAATCTCATCACTCACCTTGATCCTTTGTGTTTTCCTTCTGCTCCATGGAGACCAGGGCAGAAAAATGGGCTTGGTCATAAGCCAGAACCAATGGAGACCGGTGGCATTTGTTGGCTGGGACTTCCAGGGGCAGATAGATCCCTCCAAAGGGAATTGGGGCAAATGCTGGGAAGAAACAAGGGCGGTTAGTTCTGATCACAGGTTCAAGAGTTCAGAGTTGTTTGTGCTGCAGTTGCTCCAGAATGAGCCGTTTGCCTCAGTCGAGGGCTCACCTGCAATTTTCTGTCATCTCAAGGGATATTAAACAAAACCACAACCCAAAATAGATGGTTATTTTACATCGGGAGGATGTAAAATGTAGAATGAACTGGTATTTTCTATAAAAAGCCCTCCTCTTCACACCCCCACAAGACAAACTTTGCCCACAGAACGATGGAAATTGATTAACCTTCTCTGACAGGAAATTGAAGCTGATGGTGGAAAATCTGCCTCTCAGGGAACGGAATTTCCCATCTCTAGATGGGGGGGGGGCCAAAAGAGGCAGAAAGAAAAAAAACCCTCGTGTGGATGCTCTTAAAGCAGCAGAAATCAAGTTGGGAGCCAAGCCTGGCACTGGCCCCTCCTTGGGTTCGCCTGCAGCAGCTCAATTCTCCCCCCTGTGCTGTTCCCAATTCCAGGTCCAGGCTTGGGGGAAAAGAGCCCCCGGGAAAACATGGGGTAGAAAGGAAAGGTGGACAGGTCAGAGAGACTTTGGAAAGAGAGGGCAGGTCTCACCTTCACCGCCCGAGTCCCGCAGCATCGTGTCTGCCACCACCACGATGGGTCTCTTCAGCACGTGGGCCAGGACAAAGACGTGGAACTCCTCCAGGCTCTCGTACACCGGCTCCTCTGAGCTCTCCACCCTTGGGGAAAGGAGAAGTTCAATGTCATCCCTTGGGTATTCAACCATTTGCTTTGTAACACCAGGAGGAGGTTTCACAGGCAGCCACATACAGGTGGGTGGACAGCACTAAGGCTGATCTCAGCACTAATTTGAGGGTTTAGGTGTGGATCCCCAAAATGTCCTGCTCCAAGACAAGGGTTTGTGCCCAGGGAACGCCCAGATGCTGCCTGGCATTGCTGGGAGTCCCTTATCTAAGGGGCTGGACAGCTGTGGCAGGGAAGTGTCCTTGAAACAGAAGTGAGATGGCAGAAACTCTCAGCTCTGGATTATTCTCTCATTTTCGAGCCAGCAACACAAGGAAACACAAGGGAAGCATTTATTCCCTGCTCAGTCCATGTGCTACCCCACAGAAGAGGCTGTGCAGCACCAAAATCCTTTCCTGGGATGCTTTATGTGCCTTGTATTTCCTCAGGATCCTTTGTCCTTCCCCTGAAACCCCAAGGAGACAGACCAACACAGAGCCCCTGCCCTGCCCTGGAGCACCATGAGAGCTGTGTCCTGAGGGAAGGCATTCCCTGTTCTACACCTGGATGTGTTCTCTGCTCCATACCCGCCGCAGCCACCGCCATTGGTGCTGTAGTGCACACGGGGCTCACTGGACGCCAACTTGATCAGCTCGTTCCACTCCTTCTGCCACTCCTCCTCCGTGTAAACCAAGCCAGACTGAAAAACAGCAAAGAGAACCCAAAATCCTCCAAGTGAACCTCTTCCAGTTGCTCCAGCACAGGTTTATACCCACAGCACAACTTTTCTCTATGGATTTACGCAAAAATAATCAACATACTCTGTACCACCTCCTTGAAAGTGCTTCCCAATATTCATCCAAACTTCCCCCTTTAGTTTAAACCCATTCCCCTCGTCCTATCACTTGTCCCAAGCCCCTTTCAGTTTGCTGCAGTTCTGACTGCAGGACACCCCTTACCTCAGCACAGTGCAGTGGCACAGCAGGGAGCTGCCCAGAATTCCAGACCCAAAAGGAAGCACCTCCCAAACCCACGGGATGTTTTCCCAGGACATTCCCCTCGGCAAAGAGGGCCCAAACCAACATTCAGTTGGCTCCCACCTCCTTGTTCTGCTGCGTCTGCTGCCAGCGCCATCTCCGCCTCAGCGCTTCCCGCTCCACTCCCTTGTCCATCAGGGTGTAGAGGGACTTCCGGAGCATGAGATCCCGGTCGTGGAAGCCCCACATACCTGCAGTGAGAAGGAACGGAGTGGAAGGTCAGGAGGGGCTGGTGTCACTCCCTGACCCACTGAGGTCCCTGCACAGACACACCAGAGGAGGGAAGGGGCTGCTCCATTATCCCACATTTCCTTCAGGAGTCCAGGGAAGCTTGCCAGATGGACGGGGAGAGGGATTTCAGAAGCATACAAGCTGCTGGCAGCCCCTTCCCTTCGAGCCGTCCCACTCCCACAGAGCCCGAGCACTGCGACTGCTCTTGCACACCAACACTGCCTCAGCCGCACACTGCTCCGGGAGGAGCAGCAGCACCCTGCTTCCCACCAGAATGGACGGATCCTGCTCCCAAAGGGGGATCGTGGGCTCTTGCTCAGGGACTGGTTGGCTGTTTCCCAGGGATTAAGCCAAGCCTTACCCAGGGAGGCAGCGTGGAGCAGGCAATTCCCGTCGCCAGTGGTGGCCAGGGGCAGCAGCCGCTGGCAGCTCGGATCCACCGTCACCCACCAGTTCAGGCGCCCTGGGGAAATTTGGGAGAGCGTGAAACCACGGCATAGCACGGGACTGGGGGGGCACTGTGGGGCTCAGCCCTTCCGAAACCACAGCCAAGGATAAAACCAGCTGAACAAGCGGGGGAGCACCTGGACAGGTGGGAAGGTACAGACCCATCCCAGGACTGGGGGAAAGAGTAAGGACAGTGACAAAGCAACAGAAAGAGGAGGCTGGAGCTGCAAAACTCCCCGAGGATGCCAGGGCTGAATTTGGGGTCACACAAACCAGAATTACACACATATAGGAGCAAGGGCTTCCACCCAGACCAGTTCTCCTCTATCTGTTTTTCCCCCACTCCCCTTATTTCCCTCCTCAAAGCCCATCAGTCTGAAAATGCCTCCAGGAGCGCCCAGCACAAACAACTTCTCCAGGGAAAACCAGCCTTTTGCTGCTTCTTGGAACCAAATCCCTCCAGTTTCAACTCTCTCATGGCCAGGTTTCCCTGCTCACTGGTTTTTAGGCAGAATATGCCAGGATTTCTGCTGATCCCAGCAGCTTTCCTGCTGCAAACGCAAACCGACGGCACTTTAGACCAGGAGTTTTAGGTCACTGTGGTGATTCAAGTCAAGAGAAGCTAAAAATAGAAGGTAGGAAAAAATGCCCAGTAAGCCCAGTGTGGCTGGAGGTTCAGCCCTTCCCAAAGGAGAAAGCTGAGCTGGATCAGGACTCTGAACCCCCTGCCTGTGCCTTGCCCTGCCCTGCCCTCAACACCCCTCCTCTGCCACCGTATTTTCCAGGAGTTTTTGGATCCTGTGCAACAGGCAGGTTTTTGGCTGGGTGAGCCTGTTTAGGCTTCCAACAAGTTGTATTTAAATCGCCCCTGCAGGAAACCAGCCCTTTCCCAGTGTTTCCAAAGAGCCTCTCCTTCCTCTGGAGCATGATCCCTGCCAGGGATCCCAGTACACAGGCATAGGGTTGCTGGAAATGCTTTGTACAACCTCAGGGAGACCAGCTGGAGAGGAACTAAAGGCAGAAAGCAGGGCTTTAAACATCCCCAAACACTAGAAAACAAAACATCATGAAGCTCAGTGTGCCACAGGCAGGTCGTTCCTGTGCCCAGCGCCACGACAGGGACCTGCCAGAGCTGGAAGTGTTCCACACTGAGCCCGGGGACAATGGCTCTGCACGGAGCAGCCGGCTGCTCCCTCAATATGGCTCCTGGCACGGCACAATCGGGAGCTTGGCCAAGTGGCCCAGGGCCAGGGGAGCGAACGTGGCGCCTCACAGGAGCTGTCCCACACATAACGCTGCTAGGGGCAGTGCCGAGAGCTCGGTTCTGTCCATTTTCCCTTGTTCCTGCAGGATTTGATGCTCTTTTCCACGGAGTTTGCATCTCCGGTTGGTGCTTCGGAGGTTGTGCAACCTCTGCCCAAGTCGGATCTGAGGAGACACACCTTGGAGAGGTATTTCTGTGCCCGAGTGTTTGCACTGGCTCCAGTTACGCAAGAGAAGTTGTCTCCAAAGGAACCGCCTGCCCAACCCTCCTCCCGACGTTTTGCTCTCGTCAAGGCGGCAGAAAGGCCAAGAGGCTGCCCAGAAGTATTGAAAACAACACATTTCTCTGTGTGTGGCTCTTAAGAGCCAGCCCTGAGAGCTCTGCAGGGAAGTCAACTGGATTCAGGAGCATGAGGGATCTTCCCAGAACGGCTGTGGTGGCAACAGATCTTATGCACACAGAGAAAGTCCACTGGGATCCAGCACCATGACCCTATGCTATCCCACAGAACACCTGTTTGTCCCCACAGGGTGTTTGGGGAAATCTCATCGTATCTTCCAGCAGGAGCCACCTAACAGGTCACGGCAATGGGAAGGAACAGATGAAGGGAGGATTGCCTCATCCAAACCACAAATGGCTTTCCTAAGGCTACTGGGAATCCACTCTCACTGCGTGACACAGGGAGTGTCCCAGGGGTTTCTCCCTCGGCCCTGTGCTCCTGAGGCTGATGCAAGGGATCCAACAGGGACACGGACCTGGACACCCTTTGCCACCCTGTGTGGCAATGAGAAACCAACGGGGGTTTCCCCCTGGCAGAGGTGAAGGACCAGGATCAGGATCTTCAGTTCTTCATTATTTTTTTCCCCAATATCCTCAGGTGAGGCACCATGGACTACTCCTCCCTGTGTGCCGTGAGCAAACTCACTCTGCAGCTTCCCAACTCGGAGCAAGGCCTGATTCCTGATCCACAAGGGTTTGTGTCAAAGGACGTCAAGGCTCCATTGAGGGCTGAGGTCTCAGCTCCACCAAGACCTTTCCATACCACTCCGAGCACATTCAAAGCATTCCCAGAGGATCTCATTGAAGTTTACAGCCACTTTGAAAGCGCTTACTCTGCCACAATGGTGTAACAGGACCTCTGAATACACAGGGAAGAGGATCTGAACATTTATTGGGCTATAAAATATTTCCTTAATCCCCTAAGGATGGTGTGCACTAAATTCATAATGGGAGTCTCTGTAGATCACAGCACCATGCTCAAAACCCCACTTGGAATCCAGCTTGGAATATTTCATAGCTGCACTACAGCCCTTTGTTACAGACAAAACACTCATTTATAGCAACCCACAGACACTCGAGTCTCCGAAAGGCATTTTCTAAAACTCTGAATTCCTAAATTCCTTCCCATTAACGGCATCTCAGCACACCTGGAAGTGCCCCCAGCCCACAGATGAAGCACCCGGCAACCCCCAGCCCCGCACTCCATTTGTGTTGGGACACAGGAACCCAAGCCCTGGCTCTGCTGGGATGAGATCTGGGGTTTATCTGCACCAGAGCCAGCAGCTCTGCTGTCACTGCACGGCATCACCGTGTAATGGGATCGCTGGGATCAAGTGCTCATTCCCAAAACATGAGAATATTTCTTACAGCAACTCCTGAGCAGGAGAGGGAGAAGTTGGGCCCTTGGAGTGGCTGTTATCCCTACGGATAATGTGTTCTCTGGTAAGTGCAGCACCACAGAAACAGCGGGGGGGGGTGTAAACCCTCCTGAGACCCCTCGCAGTGTCCTGCCCCTGCCCATGGGAACCTTCCTGGTGCCAGGGATGAGGTTTTCCCTGCCAGCACGGATGTCCCCCTCATTCCCTGGCTCAACCTCATTTACAGATCCCCTGGCACTCTTCAGGAACCTGATGGAAAGCAAAGCAGGGGGTTCCTCCCCAGGCACCCCGCAGGCACTGGAGCAGCAGCATCGACCTCCAGGGTCTGTAATCAATGCAGAATTTGTCAGCAGGATGTGTTACACAGGAATTCCCTTTTCCCTGTCTCTCCATGGTACTGGAAGGACGGAGCATTGGGATGCTCCAGGGGTGAGACAATGACAGTTTTGGGGTGTTTTCCCTCTCAACTGTGCACAGTGGTAACAACCCTGGGTTATTTACACTCAGTGTCCATGGCTGAAGGGAAGCGGCTCCTACTGAGCCCTTGCACCAGGTCATAAAAATGATGGAATGATTCCCTGTTGGGTACGAATCCATGTGACATCCTGGGGTGTTCCTGTGGGTGACACTCCCCACCTGCCCATGGCACATGCCACCAGCATGGACCCAGCACTCACCGGCCTGCTCCAGTGCTACCAGCATGGACTGCTCGATGAGATCCCGCTCGATGAAGCTGCGGAAATCCTCGGAGTACACGGTGAGGTCGGGCAGCTGGAAGGTGCAGATGGGCATCTCCAGCAGGTGCTCGCTGCTGCTGCCGTTGCTGGAGACATGGGAACGCGCCAGGGACACAATGGTGGAACTGGCATGGGAGATGCCTCGGGACAGGCGCTTCTCTGGGGGAATGAAGGAAGAGCAAACAGCAAAGTGGGGCAGGAGCAGCAAATCCCACAGCAGCCACCACCAGACTGCTGCAGTTCGGGCAGCGAGCAGCCTGATCACTCTGGCACAGGAGAAGAGCTGACGGATCCCACTGGCTCTCGGACACTGACCTTGCACGACATCATCCTGGCGCTGCAGTGGGGGCCTCCCGGGCCGCGCCAGCTCCCGCTCCGGGGGCCGGGCCCCGCGGCCCTCGTTGAAGGAGGGCGGGAGGTTCCCGGCGTGCACCTGCCGGAGCTGCTCAAAGTCGCTCAGCGCCGCGCTCAGGTCCCAGTTCTTGCCTGGATGGGAAGGGAGCAGCGCTGGTCACCCTCACCCAGCACGGAAGCTGAGGCAGTTCCCGAACATCTGTGTTGGAAACTACTCCCCATCAGCCCCCCTGAGCACTTCCCCCATTATTCCCAGTTTTCCATACCTTCAAGGAGGTCTCTGGCCAGCCCTGGCTCTGCCCCTGTTGAGCGAACAAAATCCGACAGGACGATGTCCATAGCCAAGGCCGGGCGGAATCAGCGGCACCAGATTGGCTCCTTGGCATCAATCTGGGAATGACACCAACAGCACACGTGGATCGCATGTCCCGATCGGGAATGGGCTGAGCGGGACGTAAACCTCCCCCTAAAATGAACTGTGCTCCGGGACTGCCAGTTCATTCCTTGGGAACTGGGAGAACAACACCCACTTTGCTGTAACCAACAATGGGCATTTCCTTGGAAAATTCATGAACTAAACCCAATTCTCATCTCAGAGATGGTGGAGCGCCTCTTTCCAAATCAGTAATAAGGATCCAGGAATAAATTATATAACAAATGAATATTTGGGAGCACAGAGAAAGCAGAAAGTTTCTCTCGTGCATTTACAGGGAGCAAATCCCTGCTGCGTCCCACTCCAAGCACCCCGGCTGTGAGCCAGGGAAAGGGGAGCAAGGACAAAATGCTAGAATTAGGAGATGCGTCCTATGGAAAAGACATTTTAAAAACTGCCTTTCAGACAAAAAACCAAACCAAACCAAAAAAATCACTGTCCAGACAGAGCTCCTTCCCACTCCAGAGCCCCCTGCCAGGCTGCTTTGACTCCAGAGCTCATTCCCAGAAGGGAACAAAACCACAGGCCTATTCTGTAAATCTGGATTTTGTCAGGTTCTGAGCCTGCAGAAGGCGTGTGCTCTTGCCATGCCTTCAAATCCTGATTTTCCGCATTCCTTGGGGCAGAGAGGGAAAGGGAGAGCAGCCTCATCCGTGAGAGTCCGGATCAGCAAAGTGCTCCACAGAATTTGGTGCTTTGCAGTTAAAGGCTGGGCTAAAAATTCTGCCATCAAGGAACAGAAAAGACTGGGAAAATAATTTATCCCGAGCTGAAAATCTGGAAGAAAAGGGGAAAATCTGGGAAGGCTGGCAGAGGGAGGTGCTGGTGTATTGGGCATAAAAGAGCAAATTTCAGGATTGTGTGGAAGATGAACAAACCTGGTTGTTTTCCTGGTGCCCAGGGAAAAAAGTCTCTTTTTCAGGATTATCCCTAAAGATGGGTAAAACCCCCCTGATGCCTTGAAATGTTTTTTTCCAAGATTATCCTTAAAGGTGGGTGAAATTCCCTAACAGCACAACTCCCCACGAGCAACCGTTACATCCAGTCTTTGGCCTGCAATTTCTTGGCTTTGCTGGAGAAACACCATTCCCACTCTCGCAACCGTGTCGTTATTAAGTTCCTGCTCCCAAAAAAACTCTGTATTCCATCGCTGCCAGACCAATCCAGGAGCTGCGTCGGAAGTGATGCCAAAGCCCAGCGCATTCCGGGAGCAGGATTTGGCAGTGATTCCTGCTCTTACTCCACCAATTAAGGGAACATCCCTAATTAGGAGCCGCACGTTTGGATCCTCTTAATCCCTGGCAAAGGTTGCAGGAACAAGGAGCAGCTCCAGGACGAAACTGGCTGTGATAACGGGTAAAACTTCCTTCAGGTGGGTGTGGAATTCCAATGAAAATGAAAACTCAGCGCATGCAGCGGAGGTTTGGGGAGGGAATGAGCAGCACATCCCACCCCCTCGTCCACGGCATTCCGAACTCCCGCGCGCACAAAAACGCCAGGGAAAACACAGATGGAAAACTCCGGGTCTGACGAGGCAGTGATGGATTGCTGGAGATTTATCGAGGAATTGGAGGGAGAAATGTCCCCCCCCCAGAGTTACTGATTATTTCCTCTCCATGTGGAAGGGAAGTGCTCTCTCCTCTTCCCTCCTTCCAGAATAGGTCAGAAATATGAGCCCAGGTAGGAAATCCAAGCCCCAGGAGATCCACAACTTCAAATCCATCCCCCAGCAATGGAACAGGCACTGAGCACACCCCAAAGCCCCCGGGAGCACACGGAGATGCAGCACAGCTGGATGTAATCCAAAGTGAGCGTTCCTGGCACATTCCAACCCGAAATATGCGGAAAACACGTATTTAGGACTAAGCCCAGTTGTTCCTGTGATCCCAGCGATCCCAACAGCTCTTTGCAGAGCACACCAGCAGGTTTCTCAGCAAATGTTTAACAAATATCCCCCCGCACTTCCACAGGGCCTGAGCACAGCAACGTTCCTGACGAAGTGAGGAGCGATCAGCCGTGCTGGAGTCGCACCTTGCTTGGACCAGAAGGAGCTGGAGCTTCACGCAAACAGCATTCCATGGTCACACGCCCCTGGGAACCGAAAGCCCCATCCCCACGTGCCAACGGATCCACCCAACACTAACACCAACCTTCAGCCTTCCAGGCAGCAGGAATCTGCCCAGTTTGGGAATGGGGCAAAGCTGGGTTTAGTCAATCCCAGCAGCCTGCAAATCCTTCCTAACGGGAATTCAGACCTTTAATATCAAATGTTCATCCAAAATAAGGAGAAAGTCATAAAACCCCCCGGAGCCTCCTCTCTCTTGCTGCCTACAGCCTCTCCCAGGGCAACTCCAATGGTCACATACCAGGTTTGGGAAGGGACTCTCCAGGAGCAGGTGGAGCACCCCAGCCCTCCGCAGGCAGGACTGCGCTCCCTGCCCTGACATCATCAGGGAAGTTGGGAAACTGAGGGAGGAATTCAAGAGGACACAGGGTCCAAGAGCTCAATGTCTCTTGGCTCCATCCTGGGGGGAAATAAACCATCGGGAACACTGAGCTGAAGTATTTCACCAGAACCAACTGTGAAGCAGCAAAACTGGATCCATTCAAAGTTCCAGACTGGAATTTATGGGGCTTTAATTCCCTTATCTTGTTAGATTTCAATTGTGCTGAACATGCTGCAGAAACAGGAAATAAATCTCTTTGCAAGGGTCAAATCCTGACCCAAGGTTGGCCGCGACCAGTGGCTCCAGTGTGTTTATAAAGGTACTTCCAGAAATATTTTAAGAGCAGCAAACTCTGACGTCTCTCCCCTGGATCTGCCACATGATGTTTTGCTGAGGGCAGGAACCAAGCTGGGAGCCAGGACTCTACTCCCAGGGTTCTGCTCCTGGCCCAGCCCCTCCGCCACATCCTGTTCCCACAGGGACATGAGGAACCCCAGGCCTGACCCCCAGAGCCCTCAGGGACCTGCAGGTGAGGCGGGAGGTGCCCAAATCCACGGGAAATTTAATCCTGCCAGACCTGCACGGATGTTTTTGCTCCCACCATCGGGGAGCTGCAGGAGCACAGCGGCAAACCAGCACATATCAAACTCCTAACCCCAAATCCTCCAAGACCCTGGAATTTGGCAGCACTCAGGGCTAAGCAGGGGGGTCCCAAGGGGAAAGGCCACGCTGGGACCTACAGGTGGGACATGGGAGCAGCTCCAACCTGAACACTTATCGGAACAATGATGAGAAAAATGAGCTTCTCCATGAGCTCCAAGCAAGCATGTCCTGATGCTGCTGGAGGAGTTTTGTGGCTTCCTCCTGCTCCCCAGAACAGTGGGGGCTGCCTCCATCCCATCCCACATCCCTGTCCTGGCCCGGCAGGTTACCTAATGCCGCCGGAACAGCTGCCAGGATTAACGGCACCCGTCCTGACCTGACACCTGTGCTGGGGTCACTAAGCTCCGTCTAGAAGTGCTGGATGGGACGCAGACTGTGCAGCTCCTGCCTCTTCCAGGATGGGAATCAACCTGACTCATCATCATCATCAACAAAAAACAGTTATTCCTGACAAAACTGATGGTGCAGGACACCCTTGGAGCTCGTCAGCCCCTCAGCCCAAGGGAGGGGTGCTGTGAGTGCAGAAGGAAGTCAGTCCGAGAGGGAGGAACAGGGATGTTTGGGAACAGATGGCACAGGCAGCTGTGGCTGTGCTGGATGCGGCTCTGCGGTTGCACCTCATGCTTGGTACAAGCAGCTCTCCAAGATTTACCATTCTGGGAACCACAGGCTCTGGAACCTCTGGCAGAGTTTTAGCACGATCCAAAAGGACAGCACATGATCCCTGCAAACGAGCTTTCCTAGCAGGGAAAAGGGGCTCCTAAAACCACATTGGTGCTCAGGAGTTGGAGCAGGAGTGAAATGACAGCTACGGAAATCATCCCATTTTTATAAAGCTCCAGCACTTCAGTGAACAGCTTTACCCCTTTTTTTCCAGAGCTCCAACTGCTTCCCAGTGCTCCAGACACAGCTGGGCTCTTCCCAATACCCAGGTCATCCTGAACCTTGGGCCGAAGAACCCACCAGAATGACACCTCCAAGACAGATAAAAGCCAAAAAAGTCTCCAACACAAACACAGCAGCTCCATCAAATCCAGGTTCTGTCCCATCATCATGATCCCTCCTAGTTATCAATTCCTTTCTCTCACAAAATTATAGGATTCTCTAATGAAGCACTGACAACAAACTCAGTTCCCTTGGTGTCTGCACCAAAGAAATTCCCTTTGAGCCAAGTTTTCCTTAAACCAGGCCGTGACTATTTCCAGCCTGACCCTGGTTCTCTAAAAGAGCTGGGCCCGGCACGCGCTGTCCTTGCCCGTATCCCTGGGGATGCTCCAAGTGGCCCCTCTGCAATCGAGGCCACAGCAGCTTCATCACCGATTCCACGCATTTTCTCCCCAGAATATTTCAACCCAGTGCTCCTTCCGCAAGGAAAATCCATTTTCAGTCATTTGCAGGGATGAGTTCAGAGTGTTACTCAGGACTGTGGGAGCTGATGCACCACTTGAGGGGCCAGAGCATCTCCCAGCGCTCCCCCATGGACAGCAGAGCCACATCCCGGCACCGTGTGACACGGATTCACCACAAACACCAGCAGAAAATTCAATAAATTCCAACAGAAAACCGAACCAACCGATACTAAGGCAGCAGGAAGAGCAGAGTCCTGAATTTTAAGTAATTTGGGCACACAGCTCCTCTTCCCATCCCCAACCGTGCTCCATCCTGGTGGGATTTGGATGCTCCTGCCCACACCAGGGGCTGACAAGGGTCTCACACCTGAAACACAGACGGGGGATGCCTGGATCCATGTCCAGGATCTTCCCAGCTTCGTATCCTGATAGCCGCCCCTCCAGACACATCCAACACTGCATCCACAAGTGACCACGCCATTTCCACTCCAGAAGTTTCTTTAGCACAAACCATCTTTAAGTAGCTTAAACGTCCCATCTCCCCAAAAAAAGACCCAGCACGGACACGTGCCGGGTTAGGAAGATAAAAACCAACGGTGTCAGTGATTCGGTGCAGAGAATCCCGGCTGGAAGTTCGAACTTTCCAGCTCCATGACCTCAGCGGACAACAGGGCCTTTACGAACCCGGAGATGCCCGGTCCCGGCTACCGCCTCGGAGCCATCCCGTGTACGCATTTCACAGACGGGAAAGCCGAGGGGCCCCGCAGCATTCCCGGTGCTCTGGGACCCAACCCAGCTCCCGGGAGGCTCCGTCCCGTTACCGCGAGTGACTCCCAAGGCCTCGGAACAGAGTTTCCCTGGAGCTGGGGATCGTCCGGGGCTGGGGCCGGGAGCTGCTCCTCGCCCACAGCGACATCACGGAGACCGGCGAGGCAGCCGCGAATCAGCCAGCCCGTTCCTCACTGATCGGGACGAGCAAACTCCAGGGTTGTTTCTGAGCTCGTGTCTCGCTGCCGACGGACCCGAGCCCGGCCCCGGCGGCCGCTCACGGCTCTGCCCCGCTCGGCAAGAGACCCCGGGAGCGACCCCAGCCTGGACCGGGCAGCCGCCCGGACATCCCGGCGCTCCCAGGGGAAAACAAGCACCAAGACGACAATTATTTGGCCCCAAATCGCCGGGACCAGGAAAACGTCACTCCCCTGCCCCAGGGGCAGCGGGGGTCGCCCCCTCCTCAGGGAGCCCCGCACCGGGGGTGAAGCCTCCGCCCGGCGGTGGCTCCAGCGGCGGGACAGCGCGGGGGCTCCGCACCAGGAACGGGCGGGGGGCGGCCCCGGACCAACCGCGGCGCGGGGGAGCCCTCCCGGCCCCGGCCCCGCAGCCCCCCGGCTGAGGCGGGACCCGCACCCAGGACCCGCACCCCGAGATCGACCCCGGGACCCGCCCCCGCCGCCCCCTGAGGCCGCGCCATGACCCCGCGGGCGCCGCCGACACCGCCCCAAGGCCCGGCCCCGCCAAAACTTTCCCGAGGCCCAGCGGAGCCCCGCCGTTACCTACGAGAGGCTCCATGGGCGGCCCGGCGCGGCCCGGCCCGGAGCGGCCCCCGGGCCCTCCCGCCGCCGCCGTCGCCGCCGCCGAGGCCGCTCCCGGGGCGGGGGGGGGGGAGGGGGGGTGGGGGAGGCGGAACGGAACGCGCCACCCGGAACGCGCCACCGCCCCCGTTCCCGCCCGGAACGCTTTGGCGGGCGCACGCGGCCGTGCCGGGAGGGGCCAATGGCGGCGCAGGGCCAGGCCCGGCCCCGCCCCTCCTGGGCGCCACCGCGCGTGCGCGGGGGGCGGGGGAGCAGCGCGCCCCCTGGCGGCGGGACGGGGCGCTCGTGAGGGGGACGCCCCCGAGACCCCGGAGTGGGATCGAAGGCCCGTGAGGGGCCCGTGAGCCTCTGTGTGCGGCCTGAGACCCCTTGTATGGAGCCTGGGACCCTGGTGAGGAGTCTGGGACCGTGCTGAGGGGCTTGAAACCCGTCTATGGAGTCGGTAACCCCTTTTATGGGGCCTGAGACCCCCCTTAAGGGGTCCGTAACCTCTCCCAGTGTGGGGCCTGAGACCTTGAGTGGCATCCCCGTCCGTGGAGTCTGTGCCCCCTGTGTGGGGCTGGAACACTGACCCCGGAGGCTGAGGGGTCAGCATCCGCTCCCCTGAGCCTGATTCCCACTGGGAATCACTTTCCATACCAGGGAAAGCTGTCTGCTCCTTGCCCACAGCACGGGAACACCGGCGAGTGGGGCACCAGCTGCAGGGCTGGTGGGATGGCACAGCCCTCGGCCAAGCGCCCCACATTCCCTGTGCCGAGGGCCTGACAGTCTCCGTGCCAAGGGCCTGGCATTCCCGGTGCTGTGGGTGCCCGCAGAAGCACACAGTGTGTCCCAGCACTGTGCCAGACCCGGGGGCCTGGTGGCCAGAGCAGGGGGCCTGGTGGCCAGAGCAGGGGGCCTGGTGGCCGGAGCAGGTGGCTGGTGATGCCATCAGCTGTGCCGGGGTGTGCCGGGAGGTGCTGGCACAGCTCCCATGGAGCCATTGCTGGTGTATTCGCCCCTGGTCCATCTCCCACTCAGCCTTCCTGGTTTTCTCTTAGGAAAAATACAGGTGGGCCAGGCCCTGGGCTGGAGCGGTGGCCATCGGGGGCCAGGGGCTGGTGGCAAACAGGCCGCATCATGCGCACAGCTCAGCTGATCCCGACGTTGAATCCATTCTTTGTGTCCTGCCCTTGTTTGTGTCCTGCACAAAGGGATTGTTTGTGTGTCTGGGCAGGGAAATGTCCAGCACAGAAAGGACGGGCCCAGGGCTTGTCCCTGCTGGCTGCACTGTTTGTCCACACAGTGGATCCTGCCCGGTGTCCCTGGTGTCCCCGTGCTCCAGAGTGATCCGTGCCCCTCCCATCCCACCCTGTTCCCACCCTGCTCCTGCTGGAGCTGCGGCGAGGGGCTGGCACAGTGTTAAATAGCCATTTCTCCTTGGAATCGGGAGTGGAGAATCCGTTGCTTTTGAAATAATCGAGATCAAATTCGATCCCTTAAAATAGCAGTGCCGTAATCCTGGACAATCCTATTGCCTCAATTTAGGGACCAACGTCTGTGCTCGTGCTGGGCCAATGGTGACAGGCCCAGGGCAGGTATTGATGAGGTTAAATCAGGGTTATTTACAGATATTATGCTTGAATAAATTCCTAAGGAAGGTTTAAATTAGAAATTATGGCAAATGCAGAGGTCTTTTCCAGCCTCAACAATTCAATGATTCCGACCACTCTCAGGACATGGAACTGCTCTGCTACGCCCCCCCCCCCCCATCAGCCTGTGGGGAAGGAAAAGTGTAAAATTTCTGCAGAATAAAAGTTGTTTAAAATGCTTTACCTGCAAACCAGGGATAAACATCCCACCAAGAAGCCTCAGAGATTTGGTTTGTGATTCATTTCACTAAAATGGCACAAGAAAGGGTTTGTCTTCCCTAAGGATAAGGACAAAGATGGATTTAAAGAGGAGATGGCACCCTGGATTTGGTTAGTTCACAAATAAAACCCTCACTGGCCTCATCCAAAAGCATTTCCAAGGAAACTGGACAATAACTAAACAAGCATTTTACAAACACTGAATCATTTAATGTCTAAATAAGGCCAGAAAACAATCACATGCAATTAAATCCTAATTTTTATTTCATTTGCCATTATTCTGTGTATCCTTTGGCCAGGAGCACTCACACACTCCTTAAGGCATCCGTTTGGATATGAGAAACAAAACCACGTGAGAAATAAAAAATGTAAAAAAGAAAATATTTGGGTTGTAATTTTCTAGGTAAATCCCTATTTAAACCACTCAGATCTTTGGGGTTTGTATGAAGATCCGTACATGTGCAAAACTCCCCAGCTTCCAGGAAAGAAGACCCAAAGTGTTTGGAAATGAAAAGTAAAATCTCATCAGGAAATGAAAGGATTAAAGATGACAAAGGTGTCCGTCACTCCGAGAGGAAGAGGGGAGCTGCTTAATTGGAAGTGAAAGGCAGGACATAATCCTTAGTTAATTGTTATCCCCTGCTATAAATAGGGCTTTGGCGGCGGGGGAGCGCCTGGTCCCGGGTCAGCTCTGTCGCGCCCAGAATAGCACCTAATGCCGGTGTCCGGCTCCCGGTGATGAGCGGGACCGGGCTGGTCCCGGAGCGCCAGCGTCGCCCACCCCTCGCCCACCCCGGGGTTCCAGGAGCAGCTTTGCCTCATGTTCAGTGAAACCGAGTCACGTCCTTTGTCCTTGGGGACCCTCGGGTGTGCCGAGCCTTCCTGGGGGCTTGGAGTGGGTCTGGGAGGATTTGGGGATGTTTGGAGTGGGTTTGTGTGTGTTTGGGGTGGGCTTAGGTGTGGATTTGGGTGGGTTCGGGTGGATTTGGTTTGTTTCAGGGAGGATTTAGCTGAGGTGGGTTTGTGTTGTTTTAAGGTAGGTTTGGGTTTAAGTGTGTCTGAGGTGAGTCTGGGTGGGTTCAGTCTCAAACTGCTTCGCTCTTGGAGCCATTTCCACTGCTCGGGTCCCCTCGGGAGGGGAAGGCCGGGCCGGGGCCGCGCTGCTGGTGGGGGCCGGTCCCACTGCCGGACTACAGCTCCCAGGAGGCGGCGGGGCCGGGCGGGTGGGCCGGAGAGAGCCGAGCGCAGCCGAAGCGCGACGGAACGAAGCGGAAGCGGGGCCAGGGACAGCCCGGTAGAGGAGCAGCCCCGCCAGGATGAACGCGGTGCTGGCGGTCCGGCAGTACGTGTCCAAGATGATCGAGGACAGCGGCCCCGGCATGAAAGTGCTGCTGATGGACCGGGAGACGGTGAGCGGCGGGGCCGGGAGCGCGGAGGGCGGCGGGGCCGGGAGCCGGGCCCGGGGCCGCTATGACGGGCGCTGCCCCGCTGCCGCCCGCAGACCGGCGCCGTGAGCGTGGTGTACACCCAGTCCGAGATCCTGCAGCGCGAGGTTTATCTCTTCGAGCGCCTCGACTCGCCCAACAGGGAGCCCATGAAGCACCTCAAGGCCATCTGCTTCCTGCGGCCCACCAAGGTGCGGAGCCCAGAGGGGGAGGAAACGGCCTCAGATCATGCTGAGGAGGTTTAGGTTGGGTATTCAGGAAAATTCCTTCATGGAAAGGGTTGTTCAGCCCTGGCACAGGGCAGTGGTGGAGCCACCATCCCTGGAATTGTTCAGATGTGTGTGATGTGGCACTTGGGGACAGGGGTCGGTGGTGGCCTTGGCAGTGGTGGCTGGGGGAATGGCTGGACACCAGGATCTCAGAGGCTTTCCCAACCTTAACGATTCCATGATTTCATATTCCTTAACTCTGCTCTCCCTGGTGCTGTTTCCATCCAGGAGAACGTGGAGCTCCTGGTGCAGGAGCTGCGAAGGCCCAAGTACAGCGTCTACTTCATCTGTGAGTATGAAGAGTCCAAGGATGTTGGAGGTCCATAAATCTGGAACAGGCTCAGCATCCCAGTGTGGATGGGACAGGCTCCACACCTCGGTGTGGATCACATGGCACCTCCCTGTGCTGGGTGTATCAGGCAGGTGCTTCCCACGTGTCCTGCTCGTGCCATGGAATGTTCCATGGGTTTGGGAATGAAGCAGAACGACTCCAGCTGGTTTGGAGTCGAAGCCCAGTCCTCCAGCCCAGGAATTAGTCAGTAGGATCCCAGGAATTGGGTGAAGTGGCCTCTAGATGTCATTGTGGCTCTGCAGGACACAGCAGGACCAGGCACCGGGGAGATAGGCAGGGAATGAGTTCGGAGCATCCCTGGGAGGTGGGTCAGGATTCCAACACCTGCGGGTGCAGGGTTAGAGGGTCTCTGTGGGATCTGCTCCTGCTCCAGAGGGGATCAGACTATGCCATCCCACAGGGTCTGCATGGTGCCCAACTGTCCCTTCTCTGTTTCCTCCCAGATTTCAGCAACGTCATCAGCAAGAGTGATGTGAAGGCCTTGGCTGAGGCCGATGAGCAGGAGGTCGTGGCTGAAGTCCAGGTGAAGTTTGGATGTTTTAGGTAGATCTAAACCCAAAAGCAAAGGGAAGGTCCAGGCTGCCAGACACTGGGAGCAGAAAGGGCTGTTGTTCCCAAATGGTGCGTGACAGGCCTGTGTGGGAGGAGGGATGGACACAAATGTGGGATGAAGAGGTAAAAGATTTCTCTGTGCCCTGCGCTCTCATCATAGCTGCTGCTATTCGTGATGTCTCACAAAGTGCTGCCGAGTTCAAATCCACATGGATGTGGCACTTGGGGACATGGGTTAGTGGTGGCCTTGGCAGTGCTGGAGGGATGGTTGGACTTGATGGCCTTAAAGGGCTTTTCCAGCATCAGTGATTCCATGATTCCATGTTTGATGAAGAGCTGGGCTCTGGAGCAATGCACAGTACAAATGGGAGGGGAGTTGTCAGCGGGACTGTGGGGCTTGGAGGGGTTTGGGGCGGAGGAAGGAGGGATGGTCCGAGCCAATGTGTCCAGGTGGTGGTTGGGGCTGGGTGGCCAGTGCTGGCACATGGCTTTGGCTGGGGTCAGGGTTAGAGACACGGGACTGTCCTGCTCCCCTCCCCAGGAGTTCTACGGCGACTACATTGCGGTGAACCCACATGTCTTCTCCCTCAACCTCCTGGGCTGCTGCCGGGTAGGAACATGGCGAGTTGTCCTTGGGTAACGAGTAGCCCTCATAAACAGGGGCCATGGGGGGCTGCCAGAGGGGCCAGCGGGGGGAATGGTCCTTGGCAAGGAGAGGAACACCGGGGAGCCCGGGTTCAGCCCCTGGGTACCTGCTGCTCCAGTGCAGCTGTGCTTTCCTGTGAGACTTCAGGACTTAGAAACAAGGATGTGGGAAAGTTTGGGACCAGTGCATCCATGTGAGGTGCAGCCTTTCCTTCCAGGGCCGCAGCTGGGACCCGGCTCAGCTCACCAGGACAACCCAGGGGCTCACTGCTCTGCTGCTGTCCCTGAAGAAGTGCCCCATGATCCGGTACCAGCTCTCCTCGGAGCCAGCGAAGCGCTTGGCCGAGTGCGTGAAGGTGAGGGGAACCCACAGCAGGTCCCTTTGGGATGAATCCAGTCTTGGCTAGTTTTTCACACGTGGATCCACTGGAGGGAAACACCTGTTTTCAGTCAATTCCTGTAAATTCCATCATTTACTTTGAGGCCCAGCGCTGGGCAGGTCTTGTCCCGCTCTGCTCCCAAAACAGCTGCTGGAGTACAGCATTCCTGGGAGCAGTGTCCCAGTTCCCTGGGGCCTTCAGCTCCTCCCTGGCAGTGCAGGCAAAGCAGCACAGTTGGGGTTTCACCCTCCCTTCCCTCTGTGCCTAAGCCCACACTGAGAGGGAGTCTTTCCCAGGTGTTCAAGTAGGATTTTTCCCATTTCTCCACAGCAAGTGATCACGAAGGAGTACGAGCTGTTTGACTTCCGGCGCACCGAGGTCCCTCCCCTGCTCCTCATCCTGGACCGGTCGGACGATGCCATCACCCCGCTCCTGAACCAGGTGAGTCACACCCAGGTGTGCCAGGCAGGGGTGGGAGTCCTGCAGCAGCTGGAGTTCTACCCCTGGCAGGTCATGGGTTGGATATAGGAGAGAAGTGTTGCTCCCCACCCCCTTTCCCTGCAAAATCCCTCTTTTATCCCCTGGCCGGGTTTTCCAGACCTGAGTGGGGGTTGTTCGTGCTGGCTTCAGTGGCAGATGGACACAGCACCCTGGAAAACAGGGCCACTGGCTCTTCCATGTGGCTTCTGGAGCCCCAGTGCTCTGGCAGAGCCTTTCCCAAGGAGTTGTGTGTTGGGCTGTGGGCAGCACACGGTTACCGAGTGACCTTGCCCTGCTGAGTCTCCCTCTGTTATCGATGGCTGCTGGATCTGCTCGGAGCTGTTGGATTTATTTGTTCCATGCTGTGCTGCAGATCCTGGCAGGATCTGTTGGTCTCCCTTCATTTCTGTGGGGTTCCCTTGGAACCTGGGGATCAGGAGCCGCACCTGGGCGGGATCAGCAGCCCCAGAGCTGCTGTAACACCGGTTCTGCAAGAGCTGGAGGTGACGTGTGTCAGGGAGGGGTGTGGCTGTCACAGCCCAGCTCACACCTGGTTTGGGGTGTTCTGGACTGTGCTCAGCATTGGGTGTTATCTGCTGTTTCAGGATTTCCTATCCCAAAGAGATTCCCAGGGATGTAAATGGAGTGCTGGGCACGGCAGGGCTCTTATCAGCTGTCACTGTTCTCTCTGGGTTATTATTAGACTCCTCAGGATAAAAATAGAAACTCCTGATGTGCAGAAATGCTCCTGCCAGTGGAGCACATAGGGAATTCTGCAGTGGAACTGTGGGACCTCTCCCTGCCTGGGCAGAGGGGTGGGGGGTTTGGTGGCCAACAGAGGTTTTGGAACAGGAATGTTAATCCCCATCCCTCTTTGGTCTCTTCTGAAGATACCTGCAAGAATTCTTGATCTGGTGGGAGGTGTCCCTGCCATGAACAGGATGGGTTTAATGTCCCTTCCAACCCAAACCGTCCCATGATACTGTGATTCTGGAATGGCCCTGGAGGGGGGTGGTTTCCCTCTGCACTGTCTCCCCATCTGATTATTTATCAGTGATGTTTATCTTCACTGGAATGTCCTGGCTGGTTTGAGGGATGCACTCCCAGACTCTGCTGTGTGTCCTGGGGTAGCAGGAGTGGCTCTGGCTGGGTTCAGCTGAAATCTATTGATTTCCCAGTGCTGTGTCTCACCAAGGTCATCCCTTTGCCTTCCTCTGTCCCCTGGCAGTGGACGTACCAGGCCATGGTCCACGAGCTGCTGGGGATCAACAACAACCGCATCGACCTGTCCCGGGTGCCGGGGATCAGCAAGGACCTGCGGGAGGTCGTCCTGTCAGCTGAGAACGATGAATTCTACGCCAACGTAGGTGTCCCGGGGGGCTTCACCAGCACCCAAATTTGGGGGTTTGCCACGGGAAAGGAGCTTCCCGATGACTTTGAGGTTCAGGGTGGGGATGTGCCATTTGTGACCTCAGTGTGCAGCACTAGTGGCATCTGACTTGAGATAACGGGTCCTGTTTGTAGTTGGATTTCAAGCCCTGCTCCAGGTTTTGGGGGAGGGCGCCACCTTTTCCCAGCTGTTCAAGGCTCTTCCTTGGTCGAAACTCTCTCAAGTGAGTTTCCCTCTGCTTCCCACCTTGTTCCCTACAGAACATGTACTTGAACTTCGCCGAGATTGGCACCAACATCAAGAACCTGATGGAGGATTTCCAGAGGAGGAAGCCAAAGGAGCAGCAGAAGCTGGAGTCCATCGCGGATATGAAGGTACAGACAAAGCCCATCCCACTGTGTCCCATCCTTTCATGCTAGGAATAAATAAAAAGTACATCCCTCCCAGAAATCTCCTGGTAATGGGAGAAATCGTGTGGGCTCCTGGGACCAAGGTGTCTGATCCTCTGCCCACCTGCACAGGGCTTGGATTGCTGGGAATTTGTACAATTTATGGCTGGCTGCACCCACCCTCTATCTCCTGCTTTTCCCTGGAAGCACGCACTGCCTCAGTTTCCCCATCACAGGCCTTTGTGGAGAACTACCCTCAGTTCAAGAAGATGTCAGGCACAGTGTCCAAGCATGTGACAGTGGTGGGGGAACTGTCCCGGCTCGTGGCGGAGCGGAACCTGCTGGAGGTGTCAGAGGTGGAGCAGGAGCTGGCCTGCCAGAGTGACCATTCCAGCGCGCTCCAGGTACACATCCTGGCTCTGGATCCGGGGGGTTCCATCCCGTCACTCCCTTGGGAGTGGGGATTTGAGGCTGGGAGGCAGTGGGAGCTCCATGTGTGGATATCCTGTGCGCAGGGACACTGGGTGTGGAATTGCTTCTCGGTGCTCAGCTCAGATGGGAATGAGTCATCGTTAATAACTGGCTTGAGAAGCATCCTTGCAAATCCTGTCCTTACATCCCACAAGCCAACGTTCTTTCATTATATTCAGCCAGTTGGCTTCTGGCAGGCACCAGGATAAGACAGCCTCAGACACCATGCAGGAGCTGATGTGTTTGTTGGGCAGGAGAAGAGCTGGAATCCCTGGAATTGTCTTTACCTATTTTTTTTAAGAAAAACCACTAGAAAGTCTCAGATCCAAGATTTCTTTGGCGGAGAGGCCTGGAAAAGCTGAAGAGAGGTTCTGTGACAGCTGAGCGTGGCCTCTTGTGCCGTGACCGGAGCAGGGTCTGGCAGAGTCAGTGGTGATGGATTCGGGCTGGTGCTCAACAGGAGCTTTGGGATGGGGCTGGCTCAGAGCAGAGCTGGAACAGCCACTCACTTCTGAGAAATGATTCCTTGATTTTCGGTAGTGGAGGGGGAGTCCCACCATGTAACAGACCATTAGATGGCACTGGGGAAGCAGAGGGACTGGGAAATGAGGAAGAGCGTCTCCAGCAGGTTTGAGATCAGTTTCTTCCCCACCTCTGTGACCCTGAACTCCAAGTGGGGGCTGGGGGGATAACACTGGACTGTCCTCAGAAGTGGGATGTTCTCCCAGCCCCTGGGCTGATGCTTCCCTATGGACCAGCGAGTGTAGGGATGGGATTCCATAGCTGGTGTCTGGCAGGATTTACATGGCTGAGTATGGAACTGGGAACGCAGCCAGAAATGTGTTTGCTGGAAGCAGCCTCTGAGGTCCTCAAGCTGTTTCACTGTCTCCAGCTCAGGTTGTTGCAGTTTAAAAGTCAAATATTCCCAGTCTGCTCCCTCCCTGTGCCGTGAGCCTTGATTTTTGATGGAATATACGTAGCACAGAGCTATGGTGCCAGGTGAATCCTGGGGTTTCTGGGGTCACCTTGGTCCTGCTCTACACAAACAGTGTTTCTGCAGTTTCCTTCCAGCCCTGTGCCTGAAGGGCCCTGTTGTATTTCCAGCAACTGAGGCCACTGGAAGACATGCAGCAGCTCAGAAATAAATGGAAAGCCCATGTAACTGGGATCTTTGTCCCTGCAGCCACCCCGCCCTGGGCTGTCCCTGCTGCGGCTCCCAATGGCAGAGAGAGGGGCAAGGCCACGGGACAAGAAGCAGCAGCCAGAGCCTGGAATAAGGGTGGAATTGTTCTCCCCTGATGTCACTTCAGGGATTGCTGGATCTCTGGTGGCCTTGGGCCCCCCAGTCTGGGACATTTGGGTTCCTCCTCCCCTGGGCTCTCATTAACCCTGACACAGTGCATGAGCCCTGGGAGCTGAATGGAGGGGTTGGAATCCCAGCTCCTCCCATGGACAATGGCTGTTCTGTTCTCTGCTTCCTGCTGGTCCTGGCACTGCCAGCACAGGAACCTCCCTGGGGCTCCAGCCCTCCCCTCACAGGTGAATTCCTGACCTTGAATGGTGAAATTCCTCTTGATCCTCCTCACAGCCAGGATTTTATGTTGTGTTTCTGTCACTAGTCAGCATGAGTCAAATAGATGCCAACAAACATCTGGGCCAGGTGAATCCAGCAGCGGATCAGGAATGATAACAGATCCCTGCTCTTCCCTCTACCTGGGATCTCTCTTTCCATGCTTTAATTCCTTCCCTCCTTTGCTTCCAAACATGCAGTTTGTTCCTCCACATCTCACATCCAAAGGTTAGCTCAGGTTATGCCACAGCTGTATTTCTCTTGCATTGCTCCTGTGGCAGTATTGTTGCTGGGCAGTGAAACCAGTCTGATAGGTGTCCCCTAAGGCAGTGACCAATGAAACCCGTATGACTGCGTGTCCCTCAGGCTGTGGGCACTGGGGCAGTCCGGTGTGGCCCCCGCGGTCCCTGAGGTGCCGTGTGTCCTGCAGAGCGTGCGGCGGCTGCTGCAGAGCCCGCGGCTGTCGGAGCTGGACGCCGCGCGGTTGGTGATGCTCTACGCGCTGCGCTACGAACGCCACGGCAGCAGCGGCCTCCCGGCACTGCTGGAGGAGCTGCGCGGCCGCGGTGGCACCGACAGGTACCGCAAGGTAACCCTGGGGTGGGGCGGGATGGGGGAATCGCTGCTCTTTGGGGCGAAACCCGCCTGCTCCGGGTCAGCCCAGGGCTGCGTTGTTGCACAGAGCCCTGAGCTCGGCTGTGACCTATGGGTGTGGTTTTAAAAGGTGTTTTAAATAAGTGGCTCGATTTCCATTTCCTAAGTCAGTGATGTTGAGGGCTGGACTCCAGAGGTCCCTTCCACTCCTGACTAGTCTGTGATTCCTTCACGTTATGAAGGATTGAATAAAGAAGGGGTGGCAGGAGCCTGCTGGGAGGGGAGTGTGGCTGTACGTGGGCCTGGGATGTGCTTCCTCTCTTCTTTTCCTCCCCCCCCACCCCTTTCCCCAGCTCCTGCTGCACAGGCAGTGGCAGCAGTGAAGGGCTGGGGATGGAGAGGCTGGCAGGGAGGGAACAGGCAGCAGTGCCAGGAGCAGCTGGGGAGGAGGTGGAGGAGCGGGATGATGTCACCTCGTGTGGAGGAGCTGATGTCGTTGCTGCAGGCGATGGAGATGAAGCCTCTCCTCAAGCAGGAGGGTCAGGGCGGGCTGGGGATGTGGGGGTGCTGCTGCTCTGCCCCCTCACCTCCGTGTGCAGTTCCATTGGGATCACCTTCGTGGCTCCTTGTCCCCATTCCAGAACTCCATGAGGTGTCTGCAGTGACTCCTCACCACAGCCTGGAAGGAGTTCCCAGGCTGACAGGGCTCCTGCCCTCTCCCTGCACAGCTGGTGTCCGCCGTGGTGGAGTACGGAGGGAAGCGGGTCCGAGGCAGTGACCTGTTCAGCCCCAAGGATGCCGTGGCCATCACCAAGCAGTTCCTCAAAGGCCTGAAGGTAGTGAGCTGCCCTGGGGAAACGGGGACAGACTGAAGCAAAACTGCAGCCCAGAGGAGCAGGGCTGGCAGGAGTGCTGGGGGCTGCTGGCTCAGGACTGGGATTTCACAGAAAGGGCCATGGCTTCAGGGCCTGATTCCATTGAGAACAACGGGAGTGAGTTGCTGGAGAGCCTCTCAATCCCAAATTCAGGGGTAGTACCTGCTGTGCCTCTGCTGATCCTCCTTCCTTGCTGGGCCACTTCCTAAAGAGCTTCTCCCCGGCTGCAGGGCATCGAGAACGTGTACACCCAGCACCAGCCCCTGCTCCAGGAAACCCTGGACCAGCTCATCAAGGGAAAGCTCAAGGACAGCCAGTATCCCTACCTGGGCCCCAACACACTCCGGGACAGGTACATGGGGCCTTTGGGGCAGAGCCTGCACTGGGACACACTGGCTGCCCCGGCACTGGGACATCCGTGGTGTCCCCAGCGCTGTCCCCATAGCGGGCTTGGACTGATGATGAACAGAACTGGGGCTTGGCACAGAAATCTCTTGGATGCAGAGGTCTTGTATCCCCAAGAATGTTCCCTGGAGCAGGCTCCCAGGACTGGGATATGTCTCATCCTGTCTTGCCTTGCTGGCCCAGATGTGCCATTCCCATTGGGAGGCTTGGGTGAAGGATGAAGCCCTCACTCATCAGAGCTGGCTCTGTGATGGCCGTGCCATCTGCTGTTTGGGGACTGCCAAAATAGTCCCAACTGCAGCTCTCCTGCCTGAGCCAGTACTGTTCCCAGTGGAAATGGGATCCTGCTGGAGAGGGTCATGCAGCCCTAACCCAGACTCTGAGGAGATATCAGGCTTTGGGTGGTTATTGGTGATACAGATCACATTGGGAAGGGACTGCACTCACCTTTTCCACGACTTTTCCTTGCTTTCCCGCATCCCCTTGGGCGGGGAGGCAGTGGTGTGGGGATCCATGGAAATCTAGTGGCCAGCATGCTCTCTCTGTGCCTGTGTCCCAACCAGGCAGGAGCAGCTTTGCTCCAGGCCATGCTGTCCCATGCTGTGATCCAGGAAAGAAATTCTTGGTGTTGGTCCTTCCGAGGGATTGGGAGGGTGGTTATGGGAGAGGGAAGCAGCAGCTCACTTGAAAGCAGCATGTGCACTGCATACCTGGGTTTGTGTTGGGATGGAGGAAGGCACTTCTCTCCCCCCTTCCTCTTGCTTGGCTTCCCTCTACCATCCCACATTTCCCTGCTGGCTGGGAAATGTCCCCTCAGGTGAACTGAGGCACAAATCCCAGCGGTTCCTGATCAGTCGCAAGCGCGAGCTGCTCCGAGCCTGGGAGCTCCAAGGCAGTGCCATGTCCTTGCCTGACTCTGGAATCGATCCTGATTTCCCAGCCCCAGCAGATCATGCGTTAAACATGGGCATGTGGATCCACAGGGATCAGGGTGGTGCTGTTGGAGGTTGCTCAGGGCTGTGGGTGAAAGTTTGGGAGAGGTGAGGTTTTGGGGGATTCAGTGGGTTGTTTTCAGCTCTGAGCCCAGCACATCACAGGGATGAGGCAGGGTCTAGGAGAGGCACACTCGGGATCACGGATCACTTCCTCCAAGGTGCAGGATTTATCCTTGGCTTTGTCTGATCCCAACTCAGTATTTGTGCCTGCTCCATCCCAGAAAGTGTCCAAGGCCAGGTTGGACAGGGCAAGGTGTCCCTGCCATGAACGAGATGAGCTTTTAGGTCCCTTCAGCCCAAACCATTCTGTGATTTGTGCCTTTATCCCAGGCCTCAGGATATTATTGTATTCCTCATCGGAGGGGCCACGTACGAGGAGGCTCTGGCCGTGTTCAACCTGAACCGCTCCAACCCCGGTGTCCGCATCGTCCTGGGGGGGACCACCATCCACAACACCAGGAGGTAAAATCCACCTGTCTGCAGATCGTGCCTTGAAAACTGCTGGCACAGCAGGAATTTGGGATGCCTGAGGGATCCCCACATGGAAGTGGCTGTCAGTGCTCTGGATCCAGCTCTGCTCATGGTGGCTCAGGGACAGATCCCTGAGCTGGAGGCTTAATTTGCATTTCCATGAGCTCAAGGGCAGGGAAGTAGAGGTTTCCATAGAGTTTTTCCAGTTTATAACACTGGGAAGCCAGAGCAGCACACGGGAATTCAGCACTGAATGAACCTGCAGCTGCTTTGCTGAAGGTGGGCAAAGATCCCTGTCAGTATGGAATTCACAGTGGGAAACATCTGTTTTATAAATACAAGTAACTTTTCCTGAACCCAAATTACTCACATCGGGCACAGGAAAGAATTGAGGCCACCGTGGGAATTGTTTCCCATCAGCGCAGCTTGCTGCTGGCCAGGGAGGAGAGCAGGAATTCTCTCCAGATTCCCAGTGCTCGGTGTGGGATGGTGGGAAAATCCTGAGCTGCTGCAGAAGCTCAGGATCTGCCGCTCCATCGTGGGCTCCACTTGGATTGGTGCTGCCAGGAGCCACCAGGGCTGGTTTGGGCTCTCCTGCGGTGCAGTCCCTGAATTATTTACAGAAAAACTGGGATTCTGTACCCAAATTTACATTTCAAAGAATGAAGTGGGGGAAAATTTAAAAGAAAATAAAAGGCTGGTGCTTTGAAAGGGCTGGATGCGGCCAGGTCCTGCCTGGGGAGGACAGCAAAGCCCTGCCCCAGATGATCCATTTTCCTTTGGATAAGGTTTCCCTGAGGATGGAAGGACAATAAAGATGTCTCCTGTCCACTGTTATCCACGATGCCAGCACAGTGCCCTAGGATCAGGGATATCTCAGCACATCCCTGAGGTGTCTCATATGAGGGAAGCCAGGCTTTAGTGTGTCCCAGCCCCTCATGTAATCCATGGCCTTGCTGATTCCTGCGGGATTAGGGCAGATATGTCACCAGAAACAAGGGGATTTGGGTGTTAATGCACCGAGCAGCCATGTAAGCACCTAATCCTGGTTCCATTGTTCTTACTCCCTGCTGGAACTGGGACCAACATCTGTGGGCCCAGAGGGGTGGCCCAAAGGATGGAGAATCTGCTCTGCTCCTGGGGATCTGCCCTGTTCCTGGGGTTTCCAGAGCAATTCCGCAGGGTTTGGAGGAGAAAGGGTTACAAAGGATCGATAATCGGCTAAAAAGGGTTGCCAGGAACATCTGGTGCTGGGGCTGACTCATTCTGGGCAGGTTGAGCATGAACCTGCTGGGACTAATCCTAGGATGTGGGGCCTGACCCAGTTACCCAGTTACGGCTGCAGTGGCGGCACCGGATCCTCCTGGGGACCCTCCTGACTGCGGAAGGTTCATTTCTCCTGGGAGTTTCGTCTCCAGGCCCTGGTTGGATGGAGCAGCTGTGGAGGTACCTGCAGACTCCTGTGCTGGGTCCTCGCCTGTTCCTGGCAGGATCTGCAGGGTCCTGGGAACAGCAGCCTCAGCAGGGGGGGCATTTGGCTCTTGCCTCCCATCATTCCAGACCAGGCATGTGCTCGGAGAGGCCATGCCGAGGGACCCCGAGGTGTCATTGGTCACAGGCACAAGCTGCTCCAGACAGCACGGGACCAGAGACCCTAAAAACACCAGAGTCATTCCCTGCCAGAGCTCAGTTCTGCCTGGTTCTAGTGCCTAAAAATAACTTGGAGGAGGGAGAGCTCCGGCTGGAACACAGAGCCAGGTGCCAGAGCCTGTGCCAGAGCCATTGCCGCTGTGGGCAGTGCCCTGGCTGTGCCCCTTCCCAGCTGTGTCCAGTGGGACTCAGCTGGGTGTTGCTGCAGGGTTTTTGCAGGACATTTTAGGGTTTTACTGTTTCTCAAACCCCTCAAGATTCACAGCCTGGGCAAGAAGAGCTGCCCCAGCCCCGGTTTAGGGGAATCTCATTGCTGTAGGATTTGTGGCATATCTTGGTTTGTATTTCTTTATCTTTTGGGGTGTTTTTTAAGCATTGCTGTTGAGATCACCTGATCAGCACATTGAGGGATGAGTCAGCCTGGGAATGGCCGTGGCGTCTCATTGCCAGAGGAACTGTCCTGCGGCTGAGAGCATTCCTGGCTCTGGGAGCTGCTCCCAGCCGCGGGTGTGTGATGCCAGCGAGCCTGAGGCTTGTGCTGGGGACAGTCACAGCCCCTCTGGCCTCGGACACCTCGGACAAGTGTCAGTGTGCCATGAGCAGATCCCTGGCCCTTGTTCCACTGACCTGAACCTTTCCCGGCAGCTTCCTGGAGGAGGTCACAGCCGCGGGGTTCCGCGGGCGAAGCACTGACAGCTCCCAAGTCCCAAGGTCCAGCAGCCGACGGTGAATCCAGAAGGAATTAATCCTTTTTTGCACATTCAGAGGTTTCCCAGACTAGAGCAGAGCAGGATGGTCCTGCCCTGCAGCTGGAGCTTCCCCTCCACACCTGGAATGGCAGCAAGTGCTGGAGCTGGCACTGACCCAATGGCCGGGATCTGCTCCCATTGCAGCTCCTCCTTGTGCCCTCACAAGCAGGGCCGGGACTGGGATTGTCATCTGAGGAGAGCCTGGGAAAGCCCTTGAATCCCTGCAGCTCCTGGCTCTTTACTGGGACAGACGGGATGAGTCCCATGAGGAGCCCAACGATGCAGCCCTATGCTGAGGGAGCAGCTGTGGGGGTGCAGCTGGTGGGCACAGGAGCCCTTTGCTCTGTTGTCTGTATATGTTGAATCCTATTAAATCCCCCACTTTGGCCGAATCTGTTGGATGATTCTCACTTTCCCTTTCCCAGTGCCAACAAGGTGCAGTTAACAGCCTGAGCCTCCTCGGGAGCTTTTGCTCCCCTCCAGGACCACACCAAGGAACCTGCAACTGTGTTTCCAGCTCTGCTCCGTGGCCTCTAATCAGCATTTGATTGGGAATTAACAAGCCAGATCAAATGAAATGAGCTCCTAAATCCCTGGGAATTATCTTGGCATCACAACTAAGTCCTGTTGATGTGGGAGAGAGCAAAGCCCTGCAGGGAGGAGGGGACCTGGCCCTGGGGGTCCTGGGCAGCTCTTTGGGGAAGGGTGGGGAGAACACAACCTGTGCTGGGGAGAGGTTTCTCTGCCCACAGCCAAGGGTGGAACTGGGTGGGCACCTTTACGGTGAATTTTTGGTGAATTTTGGGTTGTTGGGACAGGCAAAGCCACAAGTGCCTTCTCCCTCACAGGTGGCTCAGGTCTCTGACAGTCTGAGACCTCAACAGAGGAGAGCTGAGTCAGGATGCTGGACAGCCCCCTGCCCCATCCGCCCCTCCAGCAGCCCCTTCCCCAGGCAACAATGCTGTAATTATTGTCAGAGACACAGAAAAGCATGTGTCCTAGTTAAACTCAGCTTGCCTCCCAGACAGCAGCTTCACACTTGATATCCAGAGGCAAAATGCTGGGGGGGGGGGGGGGTGTTAAATACATAAATAAACCAAGAGTTTGCTGATCTGCTCTGCAAGATGAGATTTTGGCAACTGTTTATTATGGATCAGCACAGGGAGCAGCTGCAACATCAGGGCTAGGGGTAGTAGTGAAGGGCCTGTGTGAACACAGGGAGAGACACAAACACACCTTGGAGAGGCTTTTCATTGTGCCCACAGCGATGGGGATGGGGACAGGGCTGGGGGTGAGAAGCTGCACAGACCTCGTCACCTGTCCCACGGGTGAGCAGCCTCTAGGGTTGGCCTCATTGCTGGAAGTGCAGCAGCCTGTTCCTGGTACAGAAATGGGAGACGGGTTCCCTCCTATCTCCTTCCTTCCCTGTTAAATTGTTGATGTTTCCAGCTCTGAATCATTGGTCACATCCTTCACAAACGTGACTCACTGTCGCACTGTGAGAACAGCCCGAGGATTCCAACTGCAGCTGAATTCCTGCTCCCAGGGATGGGGTGGGGTGTGCAGGTGCGTTACCTGCTGTGGTTTCAGGGCAACTCCCCTGGCACCAGAGGACATTTGGGAAGAGCGTGGGCCCTGGATCCAAAGGGCACGACAGAGCTGTCCTGCTGCCACCAGCACTGCCATCTGGCATTGGCCATCAGCCGGTGCTCTGCAGGCCCTGGCCACCAAAAACAGGATGTGAGGAAGGACAAGTCCGGCTGGGAGGCAAAATGTCATTAAATAAACTGGCAGGTTCTGTGGTGTCCCAGGGATACACTGGGGGCTCTGGGCAGCCGGCGTGGCTCATCTGTCCCTCTGCCATCAGCCCTGCCTGGGCCAAGCTTTGGCCACGTGGGGTAGAAGGGAAAACTGAGGCACAGAGATGGCAAATCCTGGTCCTGGGCCCCACGGAGTTCTGGGCTGCATAGGCACAGGACAAAAAGGCAACCCCTGAATTTGGTGTCAAGAGTGACTTGTGTCCCCGTCCTAGGTATTCTCAGGCATCCACAGCTCATGGCAAAAATGCCAGTGCTCAGAATGGGATAGCAACACTCACAGAAGCTCTGCAAATGCTCCATAATCCAAGTACATTCCTAGGACTCTGCGTGCATTAATTCCAGAGCACTGGGGTGAAACTACAATTTGAAATCAGGGGTGGGGGATGTTGTCCAGTGATGGGATGGACTGTAAAGCTGGGATGGGATCGACAGTGTCATTGGAAAGCTGATCCACTGATGGATGATGGATCAATCTATTTCCAGACAGAAAATTTTCTCCTTTCTCTGCTTTTCCCTCTACTGCACCCATTTCTGATCCATAAATCCCATCCGTGACCTCAGTCCCACACTCAGACAGTTCTGCACTTGCAGGACATGAAGGAGATGGACAAAAGCCAAAAAAGGGCATTTTTTTGGGAAGCCAAGTGTCTCCTCACTTTTGGAAGCCATGCTCTGAATCCTGCTGAATCCCGGCTGTCAGACCCTCCGTGCTGGAAGCGACCCCTTCCCCCAGCCCCCTCCCCAGGAGATCTCCCAGCTCGTCTCTCCAGAGGGATTTGTTCACACTTCCGAACACCTTTCGGGGAGAAAACCCTCCCAGTGCCACCCGGCTGCTTCTCCCTCTCCTAGGAAGTTTCCCGGTGACCCGTGACACCGCCGAGAACGCGGCTGAGCCCCGGTGGGGGACACCAGGCAAGGCACTGCCCTCCCCGCGCCCGCTGCCCCACGGACCCCGCGTCCCCCGGTGAGTCAGAGACAAAGAAGAAAAACCCTCGTGGGCTGCGATTCGCCCCGTGCCGTGAACCCCGACGTCACGGGCGCGCGGCTATAGATGGAGCTCGGGAGCCCGGCGCAGCCCAGCGCAGCCCCCCGAGCTGCGGGATGGTGGCGGCGGGGGGGGACGCGGCGGCGGGGCTGGCGATGGCTCAGAGCGCCGGACCGGGCGCCGTGTAACGGGAGAGGGCCCTGAGCCACGCGGGGCGAAGGCGGCGCGGATCGCGGGCGCAGTCCCGGGTGTTCCCCCGCGCGAGGAGGCCGCGGGAGACCCTCTGCGACCCCCCCCGCCCCAAATCGCCTCCGAGCGCACCGAGGAACGATGAAAAAAAATAATTCTGCAAAAAGGGTGAGTAGAGAATCGGTTCTTCGCCGGGGCAAGGCAAGGTGAGGGAGGCTCCGGGATGTTGTGGGGAGGGGGGCTTGTCTCTTCGGGGCCGGTTGTTCGCTTCGCCTCTGCTCCCCCCGCAAAAAGCGCACAGACCCCCGAGCAGATCCAAAGAGACCCAAACCCTGCGCCCGGCCCTTCTCCTGCCCCTGCCCAGCGGCTCTCCTGCCTCCCGCACCCGCCACAGACACTGGGTGATGTAGGCAGGCAGTTTTCATCTTGGAACACAAGGAAACGATAAAATCCGGAGGCACCATCAATCCGCCGCTCTGTGCCGTGCTATGTGCTGCACCCAGCGATCCGATCATCGCTGCCTATGGAGACGCCTCTGATATAAACCAACCATAGATTTCACCTTTTGGATTGATTGGGCATAAAAAGCTCCGAAATGCAATTTTGACCGCAGTAAAAAACCCAGCTGGTTTAAATTCCGCCCATCCCCCTCCTGTTCCCCTTTCCACGGGTAAATGCCCGTTGGATGAGGCGATAGAGACACCGGCCTGTCTTATATAACCACGGAGGGAACCCTGCCCGCTCCTCGCAGCGTCCTCCCGGTGCTGCCGCTGTCGCTTCGTGTCTGCAGCACAAAGATCCCCGTGGAGTGACCCCGGGGAAGGACTCGGTCCCGGCGTCGGCGAAGAGAGGGGCCGGAGGAAGGGGGAGACAAAAGTTGGGCAAAGAGGGAGGGGGGGAGAAGAGGAGTGTAAAACCAAGAATAATCCCGTTTTCCCCCATTTTCTTCCCTCTCTCTTTGTGTTAGGGGCACCAGGATGGAAACCAGCAACCTGTGCAGCCGGAGAAGGTCGGCTGGGTGCGGAAATTTTGCGGGAAAGGCATTTTTAGGGAAATCTGGAAAAACCGTTATGTGGTTCTGAAGGGAGATCAGCTTTACATCTCGGAGAAGGAGGTAGGATCGGTTTCAGTTTCCTTTCCCATCCCCCCTTCCTCCCTTTGCATATGAAAAGGAGCAGCCCCGGCCCTTCCCAGCGCCCCTCCAGCGCCAGCCGGGCCGAGGAGGTTCCTCGGGGGCTTCTCTTCTCCCCGCACTGGCGCCGGCGGGGCCCGGCCGAGGTCGGGGTCGGTGTCGGCTCTGACAGCGATTCCCCCAGACAGCTCTGCTGGGAGACATTTTCCCAGCGAGGAGACACGAAAGGATTCACTTAGCGAGAGTTAAGCCCTCAAACCTCTTTCCGCCGCGGCGACAGCAATGCCGGCTCCCTTCTGTGCCTGTCCTCCGTCCTTGAGCCCAACACTGCCTTGTTCCCACCTGCTCCCTCTATTTGGAAATAATTCCACTCTCCCCACTGGAATCGAGCCATTTACAGGTCGATCTCTTGTATTTTTCCCCCATGCCAAGAGGAAAACGGGGACATTTCGCCCCGGATTGACATCCTGTTGTAACACGTGCTCCCTCCGCTGCCCCTCGTCTCCTTGCTGGGATTTGGGATTTAACGTGGTGTTGACATTGGAGGTAATCAGATGTGACTGTCAGGCTGAGCCAGCACCTGGCTGTCCTTGCACGGCCCCCCTGTGCTTTTTGTCTCCATAAATCCATGAGAGAGAACTCCCCAGGCCAGAGCCCTTCTCCCTCCTATCCCCTTTGACATCCCAGCACTGCACTGGGCAGAGTGGTGCCCACAGCAGGCATGGGGGTTGCTCCAAGTCAGGGAATTTGTAAAATCCTGGTCTCTCTGGGTTTCCCCCTCAGTGGAGGTCATTTCCTAACAGACGGTGGTTGGATGCACGGCTGCCTGGTTTCGCTCTGTCAGGACCTGGAGAGAGGAAGGGACAATTTGATTTAAGGCTGGTTGAACCATGGACATGGCACAGGCAGAGGACCAGGGCTTGTTACAACAGAGAAATGGCCTAAAAAGTGGACTGAATGGCCCGGTCATGCTGAGCTGCTTGCTGGCATTCCAGAGCTCGCTCCCATTAACCTCCTGGCTGCTCCAGAGCCAGAGAGAGACACAGGAACAGGCAGTAGATGTCTGCAGGATGGGGGTATGGTGCCTCAGGAATACTCAGGTAAAGAGAGGTGATGAGAAAAGGTTTAGGGACTGTGGACAACGCTGGTGGTAGTGAGACACAAACCCCGTGATGGATCTACAGATACATTTACAGATCAGGAAAGTTGGATGGATGTGAGTGGCACAGAGCCAGCGGCACAAATTCCCCGTGGCTGTGGCCCTCCCAAATTTCTTAGCAGTAATGCAGAACAACACAATTGGACTGCTGGGATGGAATTGGGAGTAGGCTGGACTAGTGAGAGCAGGTGGTTCAAATAGTAATCAACACAGGCAAGAGGTGCAGGGAAAAGACATCTGTCCATCCCTCCCAAATATGTCCAGGTAGCTACAGCTCAAACCCAGGTGTGCTGGGAGCCCAAGAGAGGCTGGAGGGGCCATGTGGAGCCTGTTCCGAACAAGAAGCTCTTGTGTTTGTGTTTCATACGGGGAAAAACTCACAGCTGGGCCTGAGGCGGCCCCGGGGCTCCACGTGTGTGTGAGAGACCATAAATAACACGCAGCAGCCGCTGCTGAGGCTTTATATGGAAGAATCTGTGGTCGGCAGAGATGTGGTCACAGAGATGACATCTGGTGCTGGTGTGCACTGAGGTGACTCTGTGCTGGTCATGGAGGTGACGTGTGCTGCTGGTGTGCACTGAGGTGACTCTGTGCCTGTGGCACAGAGGAATACGCCAGTGTCAGGGGGTCTGGCATCCTGGGGGTCTCATTGTAGGGAATCCCGAGGGGTTCCTGGGGGGCGTCCCAAAACTTCCCGCTCACAGGGTCTCAGAACGGGCGGTGCAGGGTTTGATACCAACGGGAGCATCAGCACTTAGCAAGGCCAGGACCCTCCCAGGCCCCAGGGAAGGCCCACGTGTGGCTCCAAGCTCTGCTCCCAGAGCACCTGCTGTTTCCTGGCAGCGCCTGTCGCGCTCAGCGGCTGCTCCAGAGATGGTTCTGCAGGTGAAGCCACATTCCCGGCCCTCTCCACCATCTTGGAGCAGAAAGGGTTAAATCCCAAGGCTCCTGGAAGCTCCTCGGCTCTGCCATGTGCTCATTAAATGAATTCAAACCAGACATTTATTTACTTGTGCCTGAATTTCTCCATCTGGGAAGCAGGGCAATGAATCCCATCTCCCCAAAGCACGTGGGGAAGGGGAATTGTCTGTTCCACACCGGGATCCCCCGGGAAGGATGTTGGCTAGGGGCAGGTGTTGATGCTGCACGAAGAGACCGTGGAGCAGAACTGCTCGGAGCTGAGGAGGGGCTGAGGTCTGGAATGGGGAGATGTCCAAAATTTAGACTAACAAAATCCCTTCAATATCCACGCTGATTCCTCCTGGGAATCTGTGTGCTTTTCCAGTTGTCTGCCTAGGACCTGGGCTTGCAGGTCAAAGACCAGCCCTGATTATTCAGTTTTGTCAGGAGAATTTGGGAATGCCTGATAGGAGCCTGGGCTTCTCCTTGGCAGAGCCATGTCTGTGAGGAGAGGAAATGTAGTTTTTCAGCCCAGCTGATGGAAAATGCTAACAGGGTGTTTGAGTCCTGCCCTTTGGAAGCCGTGGGACTTGTCTGACACCTCCTGAAATGGGAGCTTGAGGCTCCGGCCATGCTCACTCCGCTCCCCCACGGATGCTGAACTCTGTGAACTCACACCAAAATCCTTCGTTATTCAGCGTTTGGTCATCGGCCAAAACCAGCTCTGTAGAGAAGAGCTGCAGCGGGCTGAGCTCTGCTGAGCACACCGCCACCTTCTTAGCTCACTCTTGCATTCTTTCCCCTCGCTCTCCTCACGACGGTCCCTCCCCCCGGCACATTTCTGGGAATTGTTCCCTGTTCCTGGCCCAGCTTTGTCCCTGCCTGCGCCGGGGAGCAGCGGCCGAGCTGACCCAGCTGGGCTCGGCACTTCCTCGCAGGAAGCCGGGGGCCGCCAGCCGGCTCGAGCCCGGGCGACGAGGGGGATGAGGAAACGCTTCTCTTGAGCGTTCCCTTGTTTGCCACCAAAGACATCGGCTCAATTAGCACAAGAGCACTCGAGGAGGTGCTGCTCCTCGCCGCTCCTCGGTTCCAGCTCGGCACAGCTGGCGAGGGGCTGGGGGTGTGTTTGCATACTCGGTTCTCTAGTGCTCCATGGGGTGAGTTTGCCCCCTACACAGCACAATGGGATTTTAGGAAGAAATTCCTCCCCGTGAGGATGGTGAGGCCCTGACACGGGCTGCCCAGAGAAGCTGTGGCTGCCCCTGGATCCCTGGAAGTGTCCAAGGCTAGGCTGGATGGGGCTTGGAGCAGCCTGGGCTATTGGAAGGCTGTCCCTGCCATGAACAAGATGAGCTTTAAGGTCCCTCCAAAACCATGCCATGATTCGGTGATTCTGGGGAACCTGTGTCTCTGGTAGCCTTGGCGGTGACTCTTTGGAGAAGGGACTGAAGCAGCCACATCCTGCCACCATGCGCTCATCAGCTCAGGGCAGCGACCTCGCTGTGACAAAGACTGGAAGGTCCCACTCATGCATGTGCATCCCTGTCCCAGTGACAGCCTGGCTTCAGACAGATCTGCAGGAAGCTCCGTCCCTTGCTGAGGTAGAGCTGCGCAGCTGGAGGAAGTGAAACTTTGGTTGCAGGCTACAAGGGGAACTGTCTGGCCCAAAACTGCCCATGTTTGGGTATTTGGCTCCACTGAGGGTCTGGAGGTTTCTGGTTACATGCTGAGCCACACTGTGACCTCCCCAGTGTCCTGTGGGTGCCTTGTGGTTTTCTGTACCTTCCACATTTCTCCGTGTCCCGTTGCAGCAAGGAACTGCTCAAGCAAATCTCCACCAAAAATCCCAGACTGGTGTGAATGAGAACCTGCCCTTCCCCTCCATGCATGGTTTGGCCCCAAAACACAGCCCTGATCTGGGTCCAGGAGGTTTGGAGTCGCTGCCGGGGGCTGGGTGTCTCTGGGGCCGACCCGGGCGGGCAGCAGCTGCGGGGGAAGGAGTGCGAGGAGTGCAAGGAATGCAGCTCCTCTCCTCGGATCCGAGCAGCATCAGCAGTGTCAGCCTTGGCACAGGCAGTGACACCCCGAGCTGGGGCAGCTGCCAGGGGTGCGGGGCTGCGTGGTCTCATGGCTGCAGGGAAATGTTCCCTGCTGTAGGGATATGGGGGATGCTTCGGATTCCTTTTCCATGCCTCAGTTTCCCTTCCCTCACCTGGCCACAGGTAGGAGCCAGGTGGAACCACAGGGCAAGGTTGTTTTGTCTGCCTTGAACAACTCGACAGCAATGCCAGCAGACAGCCAGGGCAGCACCTGCTGGGATTGATTCACCTTAATCCTTCCAATCTCCAGCTCCCTGCAGGGCACGGAGGGCAGGACCCACCTGCTGGTGCGGCTCTGAGATCCCTCAGCTCCTAAGCCCTTGGCAGCTGTGGGGAAGGAAAGACCTGCTGGAAACCTCCTAGCTGGGAATGGTTTTGGCAAAATCAGCCATCAACCTCCTGCTTCATCCCTTCCTACTGAGAACTGATAGCAGAGGCTGCTTCCTCCTGGGCACTGCCTGGGTGCTGGGACACATCCATCCAAATCCTCTTTGGAGAAACCTGGAAGGTTTGATTTGGATGGTCCCTGTCTCACTGAGAACATGGAGGTGACACCTCACAGGTTTGTCACCCACCTGCGATAGATGCAGTGACTGGGATTTCAGCTCTGTTGACCACATGGTCCCAGTGGGTCTGTGGCTCCTCAGGGGCTGGTTTTGTCCTGTTTTCATGGAGAATGGGCTGCACGACTGTTCTTGGCCTCTCCTACCTCCAAGGCTGCTCTGAGCTGTCTCTCATGCCACCACCTCCCTCCTTTTGGCCTCAGCCTCCCACAAAGGACAAAAGAGCTGGCAAGTGCCTCTGGAGTTGCCTTTCACCTTCCTTCTCTCCAGTTTCTCTCTGCACCCTGGATGCTCTGTTACATCATCATGGGAGGGGGCTCGGCTGGCCATGCCCCTTGTGAGACACCCGCTGTCCTTCCTGGGCCCCCTGGACTTGCTGTGCCACCACAGCCACCTACTCCAGGCTGCTGCTGACCCTCTTCCCCCAGGAATCCCACTGTGGATGTTGCTCATTCCCAGTTTTAAGCATTTTATAACAGATCACACACAGGAGCAGGATCCCCTCAGTGTGTGTCCAAGGACAGTGTCAGAGCCCAGACTCGTGTCATTCGGAGGCGTTTAAAGGATGAGCTGCACCTGCAGGGTGTTTGAACCAAAGACACCTGCTCTGTCCTGCAGCCTCCTGTGGATATTCCTGGAGGCAGGAGGTTGAGTCCCAGCTCTGTGAGCTCTGTGGAGGAAGGGGGGGGGGGGCGAGCTGGGGAAGCCCCAGTGACCCACATGAGCAAACATCTGGAGCAAGGGCTCTGATCTCAGCCACAGAGCACAGCTGGGGGCTCGGAGGGGATTGGCTTTTCCTGCTGCAAATGAGTCGGGCTGAATTCAGCTGAGATTCTTGGAAAGAGGTGGATTGTAGGATGGGAGTGGGAAGAGATCAAAGCCGATTAGCAGCGTGTAGGGAGGATGTGCAGCCAGACAGTCTCTGTTCTCGCACCCAGACACAGGGGATGTGTCACAAGCAGGATGGCCGTGCCAATGATCCTGGGGACACACTCGGGAGCACAAGGACAAAGGACAGAGGGGAGCTGCAGTCATCAGGCAGGGCCAGATGGTCAGTTTATCCATGTCCCTGGTTAGGAAGCTGGTTTAGTCACCCTCTTTGATTAAATTCTATGGAAGAATCATGGGGAGTTCCTTCAGTGCTTCCCAAAACTGTGGAGGAAATGCATGAAATGGGGTGGAGTCCTTTCAGGAAATCCAAGGGCTCAGACCTCACCACCATCTGCCTTCCCAGCACCCGAGTTACACACCCTCCAATCCAGCCTGGAATGACTGGCTGGAGTCAGATTAAGCAGATGGATGTGGATTTGAGCCTGCTGCAGTGTCTGTAATGGACATGCAAACCCGAGCTGTCTCCCACCCCAGTTTCTTCCTTGTGTTTACCATGGAAGAGCAGAGCTTCCCTGCTGTAGGACTGAACTTGAGGATGGTGCACTAGGAGAGCGATGAAGAGGAAGGGTACGGAGAGCTTTGCCATCTCCCCTTTGCTCCAAGTGTCCCCGAGGGACGGCACTGTCAGGTCAGGGGTCAGCATCCAGAGCCCTATGTGCCCCCAGATCCCTGCCTGGCCCCCAGTGCAGCTGCAGCCTCAGTGGCCCTGTGCAAGCTCCGTCTTTAATTTGAGCCTCTGTGACACTGATCCATCACCACGTACCTGTCACACTGTGGCAGTGCAGAGTGCTGGGAAACAAACCTGGAAAATGGGAGATCTTGTAAAGCGGTCACTCAAGGGCTCTCTAAAGGACACTAAGAGCCTCGTGACAGCCTGGCAGCCCCTGCCCTGGGTGGTGGGTTCTGCCCACAGCCCCCTTCCAGGGCTGGGGCTCAGCGTCGTGTCCACACTCTGGGACCGGCCGTGCTTTCCCCGGAGCCAGCTGCCAGCACAGGGTAAAAATAGGAAGTGCTAATCCTTATCCCTCCAGCTCTTGTTCCGCTGTCTGCAGAGAATAATTGTCCCTTTGAACCAAAGATGAGAGTCCACCTTCTCCAGCACCTCCTACCTCCACACCAGCCCCCTCCTGACACACAGGGCCCTCTCCTTGTGGCTGGAGTAAATCCTGCACGTTTTGAGGGTCCAGAAGCAGGAATGCTGTGTCTGATCACACCTGCGTGGCCGTTCAGCCTGCACCCAGTAACTCTGGGGGTAGAAGAGGCAGTAATTAACCTGGCAAAGTGTGATTTTCTTGCTATCCTTCTGAATATGCCCTGTCATTCCAGAAGAGACAAGTCAAAACCCTCATGTTGAAATCCTGCTGGCTGGAGCAGCAGAGCCTCTGTCTGACATCTGCAAAGCTCTAATTTTCTTGCTGTTTTGCAGGTAAAAGATGAAAAAAACATACAGGAAATGTTTGACCTGAGTGACTACGAGAAATGTGAAGAGCTCAGGAAGTCCAAAAGTAGAAGCAAAAAGAACCACAGCAAATTTACCCTTGCCCACTCCAGGGAGCCTGGAAACATGGTATGTGGGGCTTGCCCAGATGCAGCCAGCCCAAGAGCCACTGGCTCCAGAGGTGGGCAGGGATGTGGATGGTCCTGGGGGATGCAGGGAAGGGAGGGATGTAGATGGTTCTGGGGTTTGCTGCGTGGGGCAGGCAGGGTTGGAGGCTCAGCTCTGCTTTGCCTTTTCTGTAGAGGCCGCAGGCCTCAAGCTGGCCAGGGCCTGTCTCTGTGTGAGTTCCAGCACTGACCTGAATTCCCTCTTTTGTAGGCACCAAATCTGATCTTCCTGGCTGTGAGTCCAGAAGAGAAAGAGTCCTGGATTAACGCCCTTAACTCTGCAATCACACGTGCTAAAAACCGGATCTTGGACGAGGTGAGCAGGATTCAGGCTCGGCCCTGGCTCCCCTGCCTCAGCCTGGGTGAAGGTTTGAGACTGCTGGGAACAGCCCTGTCTTGGTGACACATCCACACAAAGTGTCTGTAGCAGAGCTCCTCCCGCTTCTCAAGGGGAGTGTGCAAGTCCCAGTTACACAAAGCAGCTTCTGCCAGGAAAAATAACAGAGCAGCTCCAGTTCAACATCCTCCTGGGGACACAGGGTGTACTCAGAACACCAGGTGGGCTGGCAGAGGCAGGTCAGGGTGAGCATTCCCGCATAGTTTCCTCCAGTGTGAAGGAGAACCTACCTGGAGCAGGCTGTGCCCTCGCTCCAGGGCTGACTCTCACATTAATGTTTCATGGCAACCCTTCCTCAGCTCAGACCTGTCTCAGATCTCCCATTCGCACTCAGCTTCCCACAGAGCCATGGCACTGCCAGGAGGCTCTTTCCTCTCCTGGATGGCAGCACAGAGCCTGTGGTGAAGGAAAACCAAGGTCAGACCATGGGAGAGGCTTTAGAGCAGGAAGCAGCATGGCAAACACCGGCAGACACGGCTTCCAGGAAAGTCTGTCACGGGAATCTTTGCAAACAGGTTCGGTTGTCAGCAATGACTTGAGCAGATCTGATCCCATCACGGCACAGAGGGGAGAGACCAGGGGAACACTGGGCTGCTTCTGAGGCTCGATTCCTACACCCCATTCCCTGCCAGTCTCCTCCTGATTACAGCACCAGGAGCTGGGAATGGCTTGTGTTCTGTGCTCACAGCCGGTGTCACCCTGCAGGTCACCGTGGAAGAGGACAGTTTCCTTGCCCACCCGACGCGTGACAGAGCCAAGATCCAGCACTCCCGGCGCCCTCCCACGCGGGGTCACCTCATGGCTGTGGTAGGTACAACCAAGCCCAGATACCTGCTCGAGTGAAATTCCTTTGGAAGTGCTCCATTTGTAAGTAAAGTGCAAGGAGAGCCTGTGCTGGAGCCCCATCCTGAACTGAGAGTTGCCATAAGGACAGCTTTGGGTCATCAGCTCTCGTCCTCTGTTCTCCTGGACCATTGCACTGTACAAACCTTCTGGCAAAGTCCCAGTTTGCCATCGCTGACACCTGCTCCTTCAGTTTCCCGCTGGGAACAGCCAGGGAGCTGCTCGTGGGTGAGCAGGGAGGGCTCAGCCATGGTGCTTTGGGTCTGTGGATCTGCAGCTCAGCCAGACCCCCCGCGCCCAGGCTCTGTCGCTGGGTGAGAGAGCATTCCCACTCCCCCTCTGTAGTGTGTATCTGCAGTGTAGAGACCCTTGGAAGCATGTGCAGCTGTTCTGGTGCCAACGCAGCTCTGCTTTCTGCTCCTCCAGGCATCTACCTCAACCTCTGACGGAATGCTGACCCTCGACCTGATCCAGGAGGAAGACGCCTCTCCGGAGGATCACGGCACCTGCGAGGAGAGTTTCCGGGTGGATCTGGACAAGTCCGTGGCACATCTCACTGCTGGGCGGCGCCGCTCGGACTCGGACAACACCAAGTCATCGGAGAAAGGGCGGACAGGGAGCCTCCCGCGGCAGGAGGTGACCTCGTGGGACAGAGCTGGGCAGCGCAATGACTCCTTTGACAAAGGGACCATGTACACACCGCAGGTCCCCAAAAAGCTCTCACACTCAGAAAAGAATAAATGTGCCTCCATGGAAGAAATCCTGTCCCGACGGGACTCTTCCACGCATCGGGCGGTGCTGAGGAAGGGGCTGGAGGCTCAGTTTGCCTCGGCAGAGCCGGAGCAGCTGTCCCGGATACAGGAACTGGTTGCACTGAAACTGGAAAAAACTCAGGAACTGCTGACAGAGGTGAAGGGCTACGGGGAAGGCAAGAGAAAGACCAAGGACTCCAACACCAGCACCACCATCACCACCACCTCTTCTTCCTCATCATCTTCCAAGTCGGACTCTGAAAGGATCCTGCAGGAATCTGAGAGGCTGCTGGGGGAGGCTTCCTCCACCTGGAGCCAAGCCAAGAGGGTGCTGCAGGAGATCAAAGAGCTGAGGGACCTGTACAAACAGTTTGAGCTGCAGCAGTCAGACTCCAAGCCCAAACAGAGCTCACAGTCGCAGTTTAGGAAGAGCATGATGTGAAGGCAAGCCTTGGGATGGGAGGGAGGGACTGGGGAGGGTGGCCATCTGGTCTTCTTTTTTAATTATTATTATTATTTACAGTGTTCAAAAGAGTGAAAAGGTGCCTGTTCTCACCCAAATTTGCTTCTCAAAGCTTGGACCCTTCCTTTCCTCCATCGCATCCCTGATGAATCAACCCAGTGTTCCAATAAATCAGTTGCAGTTTACACCTCCTTTGTAAGAGCTCCCTTTGCACCGCAGGCCGCAGCTCCTGTCATGCTCCAAGGACAGGAGGGAGCACTGGTTCCCAGGAACTGCCCATGTCTGCCCAGAGCATCCCATGGGGCGGAGCTGGATGAGCCCTGGCATTGCTGCTCTCATGTCTGGGCTGTGTCCCAGACTACATCTCCTTCACCGGGACACTTGCCCTGTTCCCTCACCATCCTCTCAGAAATAAATGACATTAAAAGGTCAAAGAACGTGTCCATCCCCACCACTGCCTGGAAGCCCCCATTGTCTAGGAACTCTCCTGAAGATGTGGGAAGTCCAGGCTGGTCTCCAGCATTACACAGGCCATCGAGGCATTTGCTGAGCGCCGCTTGCAGAGTCCTGGCACAGTCCCCTAAAGAACTTGGGGCTGGCAGCTGTTATTTTGGGGTCCAGACAGAGCTCTCCGGAAGGGCAGCAGTGACGCAATCCACATCCACCCTGATGCTGTCGGGCCGTGAATGCTTCACAGACCCCCTTGGTCCCGAGCAGTGGGAGGTAGCAGTGATGTGTCTTCCCTTCTGTGCAACCAGAGGATCAAAGCCTTGGATTTGACAGCCCACATAGGCAGCTGGGGGGGGTTGGGCTTTTTCCTTCTCATTTCTCTTTTTTTTTACCTTTTCTTTGAGCTGAAAAATCAGGGAGTATGTGCAGGAGCCGGACACCACGAGCCAACGGCGGTTTTGGTAGGTTTGCCTTGCTCACTCAGGTGTCACAGACAGGAGCAGGCTCTGCTTGGGCTGCCCAAGATCTGAATCAGCCCCACTGGAATGAAAGCTGAGCCTGAAGCAGAGCTCAGATCGTCAGCTCACGGGCTGGCTCAGCTTTCACACCCACAAGCAGGATGTGGCTGTGTCTCACAAGTTCACTCGTGGTAACACCCAACTGTTCCTTGTTTTTTAAAAGGAAACCTAATTCCCTTACCTACATGGCAAATAGTCCATGAAAATATTAAATCCACAGAGTTACTTCCTGATCATGGTTGGTGTTTTCTATTTCCTTTCCTGGCTGCGATGACAAGATTTTTTTAAATTAAAGAAAAAATAAAACCAAACCTTAAACCTTTCTCAATGAGTTTGGCTTAACCAGACTCCAGTGATGCTTCCAGGAATAATTTTCAGTGCCTTTCCATGTTGATGAACTGGATTGCTCCACAAATTTTTTTGCAATCAACCACTGAACCTCACTTGTGACCTCCCGCATCCCTGGTAGTGCCAGCAAGGTGCTGTATTTGTGACTCCCACCCCAGCAACTCTCCTTGGATTTTGGAATGCTCATTGCCAAGCTGCTCCAAGTGGAGGCCTCTGAAAGAGCCACCACACATTCCAGGAAGGGCTGAAAGGTCACCACGAGCAGGTGCTGGTGCAGCCACCCCTGGCACACCTGAGCAGCCCTACCCTGCTCTTCAGGGAGGCCCTGAAGCTCCTAAGGGCTGTTTTGGAGGTCCTGTCTCTCTCCTCACCCCTCACAGCTTTCCCCCCCTGTTTCCCCGCCACATCCCGCCAGCCCCCTGCCCGGCCCCCTGCCCTTGGTGGCATTCCCAAAACCTCTGGCATGGTGCAGGGAGCCCTACAGAACTTCAAAGCCAAGGGCAGCACAGACGTGGCTTTGTGTGTCGCCCCCCAGTCTATCCATGGTCTATCCATGCGGGAATAACGCTGCACAAAGGGGCCGTGCTCACCCAGCAGCGGAGCAGCCATCTGCCATTCCCAGAAAGGGCCGGCATTGTCCAGTGTGGCAATTATGTTGGCTCTGGAGACAAAACGCTGGATCATTACAGGAGTACAGAGCGCCCTGGCCGGGTGGTGCACAGCAGAGAAGTCTGAAGCCCAATAATGGCCAAGAAGTCTGGGTTCTGCCTAACTGTGCCTTGAAAACATGTACAGAACAGGGAAAAGGGGGCTGGGAAGGGGATTTCCCATTACACTACAGGGAGACGGGATTGGGACTGGATTCTTAAGATGTAGGCAAAGCGTCTCCTATAAAAATAGCTGCAATTTGCTCAACACATGCTGAGGAGCGGGCGAGCGTGTGCTGTGCTCGTCAGCTGGCACTCGGCTCCAGTGCCTGCACTCCCTGCCTGCTTCCCAGCACAGCCAATCCCTGGAATGCTCCTGCTCCCAGCCAAATAAGGACCGCGGGGCGAGGAACCCCGGCTGCATGCGGCACACAGGAGCCCACCCACCCTCCCAGCCAAAGCGCCTTTTTTTGGTTATTTTCTCCCTCTCCGCCTCAAAAGCTTTAAGCAAACCCCCTCTGCCCTCCCTCCCTCCCTCCCTCCTTCCTCTGCCTTTCTAAGGGAATAACAGAGAGACACCTTAGGATGGAATTCTTGGGAAGAAATTCCTCCCTTGTGAGGGTGGTGAGGCCCTGGCACAGGCTGCCCGGAGAAGCTGTGGCTGCCCCTGGATCCCTGGAAGTGTCCAAGGCCAGGTTGGACGGGGCTTGGAGCAGCCTGGGACAGTGGAAGGTGTCCCTGCCATGGCAGGGGCATGGAACTGGATGAAATTTAAGGTCCCTCTGACGACCCAAACCATTGCATGATTCCACGGCTCTATGAAACATTGGCACCCAACAGCCTGGGAAGAGCGGGCTGAAAATCCAACAAGCCCCCACAAGCCACAGGGGCTGTGCTCAGATGGAGCTGACCCCACCCCACACAGTTCCTGCCCAGGGAGCACGTTTTGGGGTGCAGCCCCACAGATCAGCCCCATGCGACACACGGCCACCCTAAGTTTCACCCACTGCAGATCTGGGACAGAGGGAGCAGCTGCAGTGTCTCCGCAGCGCTGAGAGGCCGCTGGAAAGCAGGAGGTACCGATTAAGATGCTTTTGGTGGCTTTAAATAGAATTTACACTTGGAGGCAACTTTCATGCTGCTGACAGGCGGCAAAACTCGGGTGTAAAGCAGAAACGGGTTCAGGTTGTTCCAGTAGCAGTGGGCTATTCTGCAGGCTGGAATTACACCTAACAAAGCAGTTCACAGGAATTAAATTGTGGCGGATAAAGTCCGATTTCTCTGGCAGTTTCCATCCTTGGAAAAAGCCCCTAACCTCCCGAGTGGAGCAGGAACGCCAGTGACTCATGGCAGAGGGTTCTCAGGCTGAGGAGGGGGTGGATAAATAAAATTTTCCAACACAGCCAATGCTCCTGCTGTGCAGAAGGATTTCTTGGAGTTACTGATGGAGAAAACTGCAGAAATTGTTGCTTTTTTGTTTTTCTCCAATAAGGCAAATGCCTTAAAAAGAGAAAGTGGGATTTGTGTCCAGAGGTGGAAGGTGGGAAGCTATAGACCCTCCAGTATCCCAACTGAATAATATGTTCAGCATACCCTTAGAATAAATTCCATGGGATCCCAAGACACTCCGATATGTTATCAGAGCTGGGGGCATTCTTTCCTGGACACCTGTGCCAGCAGCTGTAGGTGAACACCCGGCGCTCCAGCAATGCCACTTGCTCACACGACCCTGTCCCTCCTCAGCTTCTCCCCCCATGGGACAATCAGTTTGGACTTTTGAAATAAAATAGGAAGCGTGGTTCTCCCTACCTTGGAGTGCTGGAGGATTGAATCTTCTTCCAAGTCCCTAGAGAGGAAGAGACATAAAATAGTTTGACCCACATTCACAAGAATAATTATTGACTTAACAAGTTTCAACTGGGTTTTCAAATCAAAGCTAAGCAAGAACAGACCCACTTCCCTAAAAAAGAGAGAAAAGGGAAAAATTCAGTGGTTTTGTATGCCAGATACACCTGTGTGCAAATGTATCCCTGGAATATGCACATGTGGAGATTTGTGTGTGTTCCCTCTGGTTAAGAAGGAATTCTTTGGTGAGATACACAGTACGGTGCCTTGGATTTCTTTTCCCTAAATCCAATTTGAGCTGTTGGGGAGTTCCTCATCAGGCTCAGAGATCCCCACACTCCCCTCCCTGAGTGGCCAGAGGGACTGGTTCGACACTAGGGATGTTTGACATGACACCTGGCAAAGTGACACCACAGAAAAGGTGAAAGGTGCAGCTGTAGTTGTACCTTTTGGAAGTGTTTCCTGAGCCTGACCCAGGAATGGCAAATCTCCTCTGCTTTCAGACACTGCTGTTTTGTTTGAGTCTATAAAATGTCTTGAGGGACTGAAAACTACAGTGACTCTTCCACTTCCTTAATTTGTCATGTGTTTAACAACTTGTTGCTCTGTTTTGACACGGATCATCCCGGCTCAGAGGCAAGGCAGGATTTTTAAATCTTTTTAACATTTGGGAATGTTTGGGAGAGGCCAGACGAGCCAGAGTTCACAGTGTAGAGCTCAGCCCTCTCCTAACACCAGTGGCTTGGGAGTTCTGCACTGAAATGGTATTTCAGAAATATTATTGGATTTCTCCTTCCAAACTCCTGCCCTGGGGCCGACAAAACGGGGCCTGTGGTTGGAATAAAGAGCCCATACATGTAGGACAGGAGGACAGAGGGAACCATTCAGAGCTGAAGGAATCTGTGGCTCACAGGCTGATGCTGGGCAGTAGGCAAAGGTCTGGCATCGACTGGAATGAGCTAGTGGAGATGTGGACATCATTATTTAAAGGACTCTCAACAAATAGGCTGAGTCATTAATGGCTTTAAACTGAAAGAGAGGAGGTTTAGATGGGATTTTGGGAAGGAATTCTTCCCTGTGAGGGTGGTGAGGCCCTGGCACAGGCTGCCCAGAGAAGCTGTGGCTGCCCCTGGATCCCTGGAAGTGTCCAAGGCCAGGCTGGACAGGGCTTGGAGCAGCCTGGGACAGTGGAAGGTGTCCCTCCCCATGACAGGGGCATGGAACAGGATGACAAAGAGCTGAGAGCAAGGGATAAATCTGAGTGCACCCAAACTGCCCCTGGCACTGCCCAGGGCTCTCCTTCACTCTATTAGCGCAAGCTGCCCGCAGGCCAGCACTAGCCCAGCTCCGCTCCCCGGGTGCCACTGTGGTTTGTGCTGCACCATAAGACACTCCCTGGGTTTCTCCAGAGCAGCCTCCCCTCCATGCAGCCCAGTGTTTCTCCTCCCAGCCCACTTGCTGCTATATATAATCTGAGCGCTGTCTACCTTTCTGCAGACCGAGCTGGGAGTCGTGCTTCCCAGAAATCGTGAGGTGGCATTCAGAATTTCAGGCTGGAAAAGCCTGCTCGGAATGCCTGCTCCGGGCTGTTGGCTCTCTTGTCCTTTATAGGTCACAGGGTCACTCAGTTTAGGTCTGCTGGCAGGACACAAGCTGGTAAAGTTCAATAAATGAGAGGCCTGGCTCATACTGGCTCATAAAAATAACATTTGGCCTCTGTATGTCAAATAGATCCTTTGGAAAATCAGTTTCTCTCTCCTTGCTCAAGTCAGGTATTTGCCTGATGCCATCTGCTCCCTCCTGCCTTCCAGGGAAGAGTTCACCCACCAGCTCATCAATGAGAGCAAAATCACAGACAAATCTGGCTAAATTCTTGTTTCTTCATGGGCACAGCTCATCCTTCCCGTGACCTGAGTTTGTGCTGCTGCAGCGTTCCTCAGGCAGCTCATGACCTCAGTTATTCCTCAGTTCTCAAAACATCACTGCCTGTATTTTCATATGTCTTAAAACCAACTTCCCTTTTTACAGTGCCACTGAAACAGTTTTCTGTCATTTTCTTACTGCTCAGCAGTTTGGGAATGTTTCATTACACAGAAAGTTATCTCAGGGGCTCAGGCCCCAGGATTTGAGCATTCCTGAGTTATGGAATAACAGGATCAGAGTATGACAATGAGTCCAGAGCCTGTGAGGCAGGGAAGAATGGGGCCGGTTGTTCAAATGCTGCCTCTGCCAGGTCCTCGGGGAATGATTCGGGATGAATCACCCTGTTCTGTGTGCCCTTACCCCATGCCAAGGGTAAGTATGAGATCGCTGCGCTCAAAATAGGAAGAAGCTGCTCCTCCCTTGTGATTCCTGGCAGGTGAGCTGCACCTTCCTATGTCAGGGACAGGATTCCTGCGGGAAGGAAGCTGATGCCACAGGGCAGGAGGCATGTCTTCAATTAACTGATGGTGCAAGTGGCAGTGAAGGAAGTATTGCCTGGTACAAAACATTTCCTAAGATCTTCCCACTTCATTTAAAGGGAAAATACAAACCAGAGGTGCCAATTTAGCTCCAGAGGGGAGAAGGGAGACTCCAAATGGGAACAGACCAGGTGCTCAGTACCGGGTAGAGCAGTGAGGGTGCCAGGGAGGAGGGAGCAGGGTAAGGAGGATTGTGAACATATTTACAGCCATCTGGCACCCTGAATTATCCAAACAACGAGGCTGCTGGAGCACTCGCTGAAACACAGAGGGAGAGGGAAGGAAGGAGTTTGTTTGGGCAGAGGGTCCTGAGGGCTTCATGCTTTCAATGTATGCTTTCTGGAAATGTTTTATATCACTTACAAAATTATTCATGTTACTGAAGATGTAGGGAAATGAAACCAGAAGGAAATGGAAGGGCTACTCCTTCTGGAGTTTTTCCTTCCAGGTTTCTAGAAATCAAGTCATAGGAAAGAAAAGATATCTTGGGAAATCCTGGTTTCTCGGAAGGCAGCAACAGGGATCAGAAATAAATCAGGAAAAGTCTGTCATCACCAAGCTTCCATGCTACACAATTGTGCAAAGCATAAACCCACCAAGTTCAGTCAATTCCAACCACTGATTTCCTACATTTTCTGCCTTTGATTTCTTCCTGTGCTTAACAAAATTCTTTTCACTCTTCTACCTACTTGCTCTTGATAATCCTAGTGCACCACAACTTCTGCAGAGCATTCCATGCCTCCCAGAATGCACCCTGTGCTTTGGTGCTTTTGGTGCTGCATTTTGGTGCTTTTGGTGCTGCATTTCTCATTTTAAACACATTTGCTTCGTTTGACTAAGTTCTGGAGTGTTGCAACACAGGGGTGTTGGGTTTTCCTCCTGTTTCTTTCACAGTTCCTGCCAACAAGTTCACCTTCCCTTTTTTTGGTCATTTATGGAATGTGGACAGAAATGCGGAGCTGCGGTGTTTCTCTGGGCAAGAGCCCCTTCCGACTCGGGATATTCTTGGATTCTCTGCCGCATTTTCGTCCTTGAATTACTGCAGCTAATGAGTCCAGAACCTTCCAAAAGGTGCCATTTTAAGGAGTCACTCGGACTCTTCACGGGTGGAAGGAAGCTCAGAGACAGCCGGGCTCTGCCTCCGCCTCGCCAAAGCCGGCGCCCGTCGCTGGTCGCGCTGTGCCCTCTAGTGCTCGTTCTCCCGGTCCAGGGCTTCTGCAACCCGAGTTCACCGGCAGGACTGGGAATGCGTTCTTACGGAATAGCCACGGGGAGCTTTCCATGGAACTGCAATTATCGAACTGTTTCCCTTCCCTGCTCCGCCCATGGCACAGGAGGAATCACACGGGCTCTGCAGCCGCGTGTTGGTGCCCGGTTCCCCGTGCAGTGCACGCACGGATTGACAGAAAAATATATCCAAGAACAGCAAACCTGAGTGCCGCCCGTTCCCACCCCAGCCAGGCAGCCCTAACTTTGGTCCAGACCTGTTTGATTCCCAGTGGAAACACATTTTCCACACCATTAGAAATCCAGGTGTGTTGGAGAGAGGAAAGAGAGTGATTTGGGAAGTTTACTAAAGCACTTCAAAAAACTTGGATGGAGATGCACATGAGAATTCCCAAATTTAACCAGTTTGTCTCTGCAGGCATTTGGTTATTCCCATCTTCTCCGGGATTCCTCTCTTTGTTCTAGGGAATACTTTTTGCTTTTCAGTGATGATCTGGGAGTCTTCTTTGTAGTGAGAATGCTTAACATTAATGTAGAAATTCTGCAGCAATTGAAGTGATCCAGAACCTCAGAGCAGAGAGAGGTTAATATTCTTCCTCCTTCTGTCCCTCCTGTTGCTTGCAGAGGAATGGTCTGTGCAGGGATGTGAATGAGGAGGAACTCTGGATGATGGTGGGAAATAAAGGGCTCTCTCAGGGAAAACCTCGTTAATTTGTGTAATATGTTAATGTAAAAGATTTCACCAACAAGCAGCCTTCCCCCCCCCCCCCAGCGCTACACGACTGAGATGGACATACCCCTCAGCAGATCATCAGAGAAAACATTCTCATCTCCACAAGCCTGTGCTTCAAAGCACAGCCCAAACACAGAATTTAACACCAGAAGCTTTTGGAGCTGCACAACTGTAGCAGGAGTACGGGGTGGGTGTGCACAGGAGGTGTGAGCATAGCCAGTATTTGGCATTAAAAAGTCAGCACTCAATTACATTTTTAAATACACTTATGACTTGCACAAAAGAGGGCAAGACTTGAATTCCCAAGGCTGATCCTACGGCTTTTGGTGTGGATCCTCCAACAGTGACGCTGATGAAAGAAGAGACTGAAGACATTCTTGGTTTCCAGGAACACAAATTACCCAAGTCATTCCAGCTGGGTTTTGCTGTGACATGGGAGCTCACTCAAAACACACGGAGCGTAGAAGAAACACCACAGCACACTTTTAAGCAGAATAATTATGAGTCATCATGGTGATAAAGCTCAGAGACACAGATGTGATTCTGAAATCAGTTCAGAAAGGCACTTGCTGCAGAGACACCTTAGTTTCAAAACGCCATTAGCCAGGAGCTCCCTTCCAGCCTCATATTCCTAATTAAACATGATTCCTGCATGTCCTCAGCATTCCCAGGGACAAGGATGTGACCAAGCCCCTCACAAACAGCCAGAAGATATCAGTGCTTCACTGAGGCCATGCTGAGGAGTTCTGACTGGCTGCTCCTCAGTCATCACTAGATTGTTTTATTTGAATTAACTCTACTCTAGAAGGAAATGCCCCTCAAACACCCTGTGTGAACATGTTTCATTCACACAGGAGAGACCAGCTCCTTTTCCAACATGAACCCACACTCTGGGGTCATTTTTTTCCTAGAACAGAATCCTTTTCTCAGTGCCAAGAGTTCCCAGCTTTACTGTGTCCTGTGGTTTTCTGCTGGTTTTCTGTTGTGGCTGAACATTTACTTTTGGATTCTCCCTCATTTGTGCCAATTAAATTAGAAACAGGAGGAAAGACTTTCCTTGGCTATTTTTGGGGCTCATTTTTTATTATTATTTTTTTTTTAGTGAGACACACTCAAAGCAGAAACCGAGCATATTACAAAGGATACTATGAACTGTAATTTTAAAGTTTAAAACCAGAAGAGTGTTCCCCAGGAGACCAAACTAACTCCAGTGAGGAACCTCCCAACAGCGGTAGCAACACGAATTTCCCAGCCCCAGGCTCTGCAGAGGGACATTTTCCATGTCCTGCTTCAAGCAGCTGCTGACCCTGACTCCTTCTGTCCTATCCCATGCGTTTTGGTACCCCGGGGGAGCCGCATTCCTGACTCTCCATTTGTGCCGGTCGATCGATGAGCAAACGGAGAACACGAATGTGCACATCTAATGCGACAGTGCAACCCCTGGCCCAACCAAGAGGCTCAGAAATAGATAAAAATAATTCAAGCATCATTTTTATCTCGTAAATTCAGATCTCGTTCTTCGGTTCAGACCTTTGCAATGGGTATGACCAGTGAAACTTGTGTATTTTTAGCATGCAGCAGGTCTTGCTGCCAAAATCAACAACAGCTCTGTTTGCTGTAGAATGGGGCAGTTTTCATTCTGAGATTTCTCGTTACTCCATCCTGCAGCTCAAAGGATTTTAGTTTTCTCCAAGGCCAAATTCCTGAATTCACGGGATTCCACAAGAATGTCAGCTTCCCCATTCTCACATAAAAATATAGATGAGGGAAGTTGAAAGTGAGCTGCCTGCAGGCTGGGCATTGAGAGAACCTCGGGGTTTATATCCTCAACAGTATGAGGTTTTTAAAATTAATTTCATTTGAGGGAGAATAAGGGGGGTCGGAATGTGTGGGAATGGCAAGGGATAGTTCTAGTAGTTCTTGGTCACATTTCATACCAAAAAAACCCTCCCTTTTTTGAAAGTCTGACCTCTGGGAGCCCAGACCATCACTCCCCTGGCCCAGGCACCCAGGTCACAAAACTAACCCCAAATCCCTTCAGTACTGTGGCTGGGTTGAATTAACCTGGAATTGGGCAATGGGATGTAGGGATGTAGGTGAGAAAGGGGAAGAGTTGCCTTGTAACCTGCACATGCCACATTCCCCTGGGAAAGTAGGACCAATTTGGGGGACATTAGGAACTACATGGCAGCAGGAGCAGCCTGAAAGCACACACCTTGAAGCTCTCTTGCTACTGAGTTTTAACTAGGCAATCTGAAGAATTTTATGAGGAATTTCTTCCTATTTTCACCCGGCGCGTTTGTACCAAAGCCTGGCTGAATTTACCCTTCCTCACGCGACGTTGATAACCACCTTCGGGATCACGGTTTGTATTTTGAGTATTTTTCTCCGCTTGGATTATGAATCACGTTGTTTTCCACCACCGGAATGAAGTTCACACAGCCTGAGGTGAAAAGCCTCTCCTGAAGGCTGGTGGGGAGCAGAGGCTGTTTTGGGGTGGGAATGGGGCATTTCGAGGGAGAGCAGAAGCTGTTTTGCGGTGGAAATGGGGCATTTGGGGGCACTTCCCCCTCACCGCCGTCATGAGGGGCCTGAGGGGCCGTGGGCGGGGCGCCGCGCGCGCGGGTGGCGGGAAGGCGGGGGGGCGGAACTGCGGCAAATCTCAGCCAATCAGCGGCGGGGTCGCGGCTCGGCCCCTGCTGCCCGCATCTGGGGAACCCCGTGAGTCGCGGTTTCCCGCGCTCGGGGGCTCGCGCGCCCCCTCAGGCGCTTCCCTGGGGTGGGGGGGAAGGCGCCCCGACCCCTGAGGAAGGAAGAGGACGGGAAGCAGCACCACTGGGAGGGGGAGATAAGGGCCGCGGAAGGAGCAAGAAGGGGTACCACAAGACAAAAGCCCCGGGAGAAGGAGGAGGAAGGAGCAGGGCGGAAGAAGCCGCTCGGCCGCCCGCCGCACGGCTTCCCCTCACTGCAATAAAATGGAGGGCGGGGGGGCTGTCCAGTAGGACAGTCGGCAGGCTGGGCCGCTGCTGGACCATGGGGAGCGGCCGCATCCCTTGGTCCCTGCTCAATCCTATCCCGCGACCCCGGGAGCGACAGGTGCCTGGCGCTGTGGCAGCAGGTGAGCTGTGTAAACAGAAGCTGGGGCAGGGAGAGCCGGTTCCACACACGTCGTGACAAGCCGAGGAGCCCATCAGCCACACCGCAGGTTTTTCCTGGCTTTGAAGATGTGCCCAGACAGCACTCGAGCTTTTTCCTCTCTCCTTTGCCATCAAAGTACCATATGACAGCCTGGTTTTACCTCACCCACCCGCACCCCCAAAGGAGGGATTTAACCTGTTTAAAGTCATCCTGAAATTCAGGTTCCCTGTTTGGCTCCAAATCCAGAGGGAAATGGGTGCACAGGGTTAGAGGCGCCAGTGTGGGGCTTCAGCTGGAACTGCAATTCTTCCCCACCCTTTAAAACTAACTAAATAAAATATCCCAGAAAGTCACCACCCATTTCTTGCCTAATTGCTCATCCAGCAGCAGAAAAGCCTGTTTGCCAAGGGCTTTCTCAAGTGCATCCAAGGGATTTTTGCCGGGAATGCTGGACTAATCCCAAGATAAAACAATGCTCTCTCTAGCTCGGGAGGAGCAGCAGGGTTTTTTTTAAACATTGTTCTTGTGTGAGGAATAATTCAGCACCAGACTTGGCTCAGGCTGCCAGGCACAAGGCAGGATCTGTGGAAAGCAGATCTCAAGACTCACCCAGAGTCGGATGTCGATGACATCTGTGTTAAACTCACCTGGAAGCACTCAGGGAACCATCCAGGTTCTCCAGAACATCCTCGACTGTTACAACATTACCAAGGACTAAAGCACCACACATCCAAATTCCATCCCCAGAAAGACACACCAATTCTGCAGGTTTCCACCCCACTTAAACGTAACAGGAAAGAAAATTCCCTCTTACTCCATTCCTTGAGAAACTTTCTATTCTCCACAGGTGGACATACCCCGAGAAGTAATCCAATACAATAGTCTCAATTTATTTGAAATAATTCGGTTTGAAAACTTTTTAATTTAAAATTTACAGCACACATGGGGAGGAAACATGTTTTGTTACAACTAAAAGTTACCAGAAGAGTGCTGCAGGGCTGTTGTCTTTAATTTAACACTGTCATGGCTTTATTCAAAACACAGTTGCACAAAATCAGTTACTCCAAAGTTTCAGGAAAGAGTCGGAGAAGGAACCGAACCACACTATATACAGACTGCCATACAAAGAGCATTAAAATAGGACAAAACCTCTACAAAATATAAAACCCACCCTGACGTATTTGCATGAAAAGACCACCCACCAAGCAAAAAAGTTTCAAAAGTTATCTGGAGGCTCTGAATTCCTCGTTAAAAAACGCTGTTGCTGCATGCCGAGCGGAGGACAAGGGACCGGGGATGGTGACACTGGGACAAACAGATTCTTGGGGAGTTGGGTTTGTGAGGGCTCAGGTTCCACGTGGTGGCTGACGCACGGCACTGCGGGTGTTTGGGAAGTGGGAAGTCTGGCCTAGGGAACTCTGTCTGGTCTCAGGAGCTGGACTCGCTTATCCAAACAAGCCCACTACCCACATAATTTTAATCCATCAAAATAGACTCTTTTTTTCCATTTAAAACTAATTTTATCTGCATCAGTAACAGTTAAGTAAAACCCTGACATGGAGGTGCTCTAACGTACACACTTATAAATAACAAGTTTCAATCTAAAGACAGTGAGCAAAAGGATGGGAAAACACTTTTTCTCTCAAAGCTGAGCATGGGAGTGAGTGCCTCGCCCAGAGCCTCCGGGACATGACAGCTGTGCACTGACCCACCCAGGACTCATCACAAACACAGGACTTGGTTGTGGCTGCAAAGGAAGTTTCACCGCGACTTTTCTAGTGTCTTTAGAGATATTCCTTAAAAAACACAAAGCCCGAGGAGCCAGTTGTTCCCGAGTGTGCCACTGCCCACCTGACTCCGCTTCAAGGCCGGGAAGGTTCGGCCCCGCTACACAGCTACAGGAGACACCCAGAGTTAAGGCTCTAGTTGGGGGGAAAAAACCACACACACAGGGAGTGGGGCCTTGCAGAACTTCAACCCTGCACGATCTAAACTCCACTGAAGAGCTGGAGGTCACACTGAACTAGTGTGTGAAATTCCCAAGGAACATCCACAGGGAACCAACCAGGTGATGAGGGACTGACTTGCTTAGGCCCAGGAACCTCCTTCTTCCCACCCGCAGGCTCTCCCCAGTTTCCGGCAGCTAATGACAGCCAGGACAGATACAAAAATAAGTCTCTGGAATAAAGCTGTGTGTGATATTTGGTTCAGGACCTATGTGAGACAATGTCAGTCAGTGTGATACCGTGGACTACACTGTGTGAAACCCAGATCACGCCTGAAGGAGGAATGCCAGAAGTCAAAATTTGTTTCCAACAGGAAAGATGATACATTGGGGCAGATTAGGAATTATAAAGGTTGCTAGAAAAAAAGCTTCTCTGCACATCCCCCATGCTTGCTCCTGACGTGTCTCTGCAGCCACTCGATATAAACCCCCAAATATTCCCAACTGTTATACACAAACCAAGCGTTTTGCCTACAGCCAGATTTAAACAGTTTAAGAGGTGACGTGCAGAGAAGGGCCAACTTGGGTTCATCCTTCCCTTCAACAGTTCTAGGAAAGCTGGGGGGGGGGGGGTGGAAAACAACACGCTTGGAGGAGTTACCCGTTCACTTCTGCATCAGAAATGCATATTTCATCTATTTTATACATTTTATAGCCATGAGTGGTGCAGAATTCCCAGAATAACAATGCAAGAGCAAAGTGAGTGAAGGTTTAACAAAGATTTCTAGCAAAAAGGTTTAAAACTACACATAGTTACTCTGTTAATACCTGCAGTGACAATGGACTTGGGAGAAAATTTATGGATTGCAACCCTTTAAGGACCACAACTCTTTCAGTTTTCCAAAATACACCCTTGAAGGAATCTAGTGAATACTCCAAACACTGAACATTGGAGCAAGCAGGAAAACAAAAACATCTTCTGAAACGCACTGTGGCTTTACCCTGGAACACCCAGAAGAGAGAGGAGCCTTCAAAAAAATCACAGGAGTCACTTTTTTAAAAACTTAACCATGGGTGTCATCCAGTTGGGGGTTTCCAGTTGAATCCATGGAAATCTTGGCCTAGAGTCAACTGATTTAAGAGAGTGGGGAATTTGCGGTAGAACATTTTTCTATTCTATTCAGCTTTTTTAAGTGTAAAAATTTTTAAAATCCTGAATGAAAACTCCCAGTATTAAACCCATGTGGCATGGGGTTGGATTCAGGGCTAACAATGACCAACACAGCAAGATTGTATGAAATTAAAGAGCTCCAAAGAAAAGTCTGGGGGGGGGAATTTGCCAATGGCTTCAGTGATTATAGGGCTGAAAATTGTTCTCTACAGAAGGTTCCCTATGGGCTACCAGAGCTTATCTGGAATGATAAAAAGGGGCAGGAATAGTAAAACCACACTTCTGCTATAAAAAGTTAACATAGGATTTCTGTCAGGACATCTATGGTACATGGACATACAGAGCTGCATAATCACTATTGCGTCTTCCATAACTGGAGAGTCTGGTCCTGCAAATTAATCCTCCTCTTCCTCACCTTCATCCTCGGGCTCTCGTTTCCTCTTCTCCCCTCGGACGCCCTCTGCTAAGGAGAGAGGGATGCACACAGCCCATTACGCTCTGCCCACACAGCACTGAACAGCCCGGTGACGGGAGCGGGGAGCGTGTGCGGTGCAGACGCGTTCCTGACGGAACATCCCTGCGTGACCAGCACCAGGATCCTGCACAACATCCCCGAGTTTTTCTGCAGGAAAAGGCCGGGCTCGGGTGGAGCGCTGTGCGCTCTGCTGGCGGGAGCCCGCAGTTGCAACGCCGCCCCCTCCAACCCGTGAATTCCCCAGCAGCCGTTCCCTGGCCAGTGGCCCATCCTGACTCCAGGGCTGCATTTGTACTAAGTGAAGAATTCGCACTGCTCCCTCAGAATTCCCGTTTTCACAAGTGGAAAATCCAACTCCCAAACCTGCTCCACTGAGCCCAGCATGTGGAGGAGATGGGAGCTCAGCTGGGGACAAATTCTGGGATTTGTCTTTACGGAGATGTGGAATTTTTGATGAAAAATCTTATTAAAAAATACTCCAGTAAGCCACTTCTTGCAAACAGAACTTTGTTCCTGTAGTAGAATTGCTTATGGAGAAGCCACTTTCAGCTGGATAAAGGGAAAGCTCCAGCTGCTCCCGGCTGTCAGGCTTTGCCAGCAGAGACTCTGGTGCACTTGAGAGATATTTTCAAGGTATGTGAATAATAAGATGCACAGCAGAGTCCCGCTCCTCTCTGCATGCCTAAGAGACAGTGTCTTTCCTTTCAGAAAACTGTTGTTTCTTCCTCACTTTTACTTTAGTTTTTGTGTTAACACACATGTCCCAACCCTACAAAGAATTATAAAGAATTGATTGTTTCAGTCACAACTTGAATACTTAAGCACTTACCTTCTTCCTCCTCATCACCTCCTTCAACATAGTCATCATCATCCTCTTCATCCTGTACAAAAATTGGGAGACATTTTTACAATTGCTGTTTATCAAAGTCTTGCTTCCATGATGATCCCAAGCAGAAATCCAGGAATTCCCTGCACTTTGCCCACCAGGGCATCAGTCAGCCCCAGAGTCTCATTTCTTTGCTTTTCCCCACTGTTCACTGCCTTAAGCCAGCTCAAGGTTATTAACAAATTAACTCTGAGACAAATGCCAGCAGCTCTAGATTTCCTTTGAACCCGCAGTCAGTAAGGGCTTGGAGGAAAAAGTGTACAACAGCATCATCTTTCCAAGTTTCTGTGAAAATGAGTAAGTTGTTGTGTTGGTTTTTTTCGTCTTGTTCTAAAGCTGATAGATGAGAAATGCAAACGAATTAACAATCAGCTCCAGAGAATTCGACAAACTCAAGTCTTGTTTTTATGTCCCTCTGCTTGGTGGAATTTTGTACACGGGAGTGTGACAAGTCAAAATGGGAAAACAGGCCCCCGATATTTGTCCTTGGAATACTGGAATTAAACCCACTCTGCATTAACTCCAACAGGAAGCAAACTCTTATCAAAGAGCCAGTACTGGCTGGCCACAGGAGCTTTTGATCCAAAACACGGGTGCTGCTGGCACACACAAACCCCACACCAGACACGTTCTCCTGTCGAGACCCTGCAGCCATCAGAGAGGAAGACCTGACCAGGACCCAGGGATTTACTTCTGTCCTGTAATTTGTGTGACCAGTTTATAGCTACAAGACTCTACTCATCACCTTCTGAAAGGTGGCTGTTTTCCGTGCTCTGGGAACTGTACCAGAACTATTTTCCATAACCACAGAACCCCACAGGAGCTTCTCTTTGCTTTCTGCATTTGGCAGAATTTACAAACTTTACCTGAATTTCTTCTTTCATCAGGTATGAAAGACCAACTTCCTCCTCCTCTTCACCTTCCCCCAAATCTGAAGCTCCATCATCTTCATCATCTTCCTCTTCATATTCTCCTGGAGGCCCAGCTTCGTTCTCATCATCATCGTCATCTTCATCCCCTTCTGCAGTGAAGGACACACATATAGGTCAGAAGGTCAGTTCCATTCACTCCTCTCTGAATATAGCAGGATGGGTTGGCTCTAATAGGTTTTTTTCCTGAAGGATTTGGGGATTTTTACTGTTTTTTTCTAAATCCAGGCAACACATGGGAAATGACCATAATTGTAACCAAGTTACATCTTGTCTTTTTTTCCTCTAAGAAAGACTCCCAGTGTTTTTCCATCACAAGCTTCAGGCAAAACTCTCGATGTCTGAAGGAGCTACAAATGCAAACCCCTGCCAGCAGAAGGGGCTGACAGCTAGAAGAGCCCCCTTTAAGGATTGCAACTAAGGTGGGACCAAAAGGAACTATGTATGCTTTTGGATCTAAAAACTGTATTATACTGAAGCAGGGGGCTGAACCCATTACCGAACCCTGTAAAGTCATAATTTTTTATTCAAAATAGCGTGCGTGTCCCCTCGCTCTGTATCACTCAGTAGCACAAAGGGCTTTACAGCTGGCAACAACTTCGAGAATATTTGTGCCTTTGCAAAAGTGTCTTTAGTCCAATTCCCTTAAGCCTAGGTGGCTTCTGCAGGACTGGAACCCTCTGATGGGAGTTTTTGCTCTGTATCAGTGTATTAATACCAAACACGCTCTGGGCTCTGCTCTTCAGGAACACGAGCAGAATTGCACTCGTGTGCTCAGGAATTCCCTGCGCTACACTGAGACCTTTATTCCAGCATCCCATTCCTACCCCGTTTGCTTCAGGAAGTTACCGTCATCATCATCTTCTGAGTCTGGTGCCTCATTGTCCTCCTGATCGAACCCATCCAGGTATGTGATCTGCTGGAGCAGCTCAAAGATGCTGTCCCTGTAGTCCTCAAGGTTTGTGATCTCACAGTTGAACAGGTCAAGGCTCTTCAAGTTCTTCAGATTTTGCTGAAAATAAATGAAAAGGTTTTTTCCCGTGGTGCTCCTGGATACAGCAGGGTCATAGCCCAAGCATAACTGAATTTACTTTGTCCTCATCCCTCATTTCTAGTCATTCTCCCTCAAAGTTCAGTCCAAGTTGCTGGCAGTGTCCGAATCCCCAATGAAGGCACTCGTGGAACAACTCCCACACAGCTCCCGAACCCCCACACTCCCCCACAGCTTGGGGGTTGGGTTATGTGTGCAGAGCCCAGTTTTGGACAGAAACCCGAATCATCCAGAAAAACGGGCAAATGGATCACCACTGGCAGCTCCCTTCTTTGCTTCACTGTCCCACTCCTGGCTGTATCCCACCCGTGTCTGAGTCACTTCACAGTTTAATGAAAACTCATCAGACAAACACGCCTTAACAAACAAGCACAGGGAAATCAGCACAACACAGCTTGGCCACTTTTTCTTCAAAAATAAAACAAGCCCAACCATCTCTGATTTGGGACATCCCATTCCCAACACAGGAGCATTTTCCAGTAGTGGGGTTACACAAGCTGTCCTATAACCGTGGCACAGAGTCCATCAGACCGGACCAACCACAAGACTGACGAACCTTTGTACCAATCCACTGCAAAAATACTAAGGGTTCTTGATAAAAAATCGTATTTATTAAATCTCCCCAGAGCCCCTCCCACTTCATACTCACAAGAGCTTCCACAGTGCCAAGATCTTTGATTTTGTTGCCACTTAGATTTAGATATGTGAGATTCGGACATCTCTCTGCAAGGACCTCCAGGCCTCCAGAAATGACGTTGTCACTCAACTCCAGCTATTGTACAGAAAAAAAGGAATTAAACAGTTGGATTTTCAGCCTTAGATTCAGCTGCATCATTGTTAATTGTTCTCCCTTTAAGAGTGTAATCACTTTTGAAGACTCACCCAAGGTAACAAGCTTTGGCTGTCAAAAAGTTCCTTTAAATTGAGAATTATAAACTGTTCCTTAGAAGTCTCACGGGTTTGGGCACCTCAGTTTTAAGTTACCAGGACTGGAGTTCACTGCCAGCAATGAGCAACCCAAGGGCCTCTTACCAAGGCCCCCTGGTCAGCAAGGCATGGCCAATCTTCACAATGTCCACAGCCAAGCAGCTACTGCCCCAAGAATCGCTGACCAAGCCCAACTCGCCATAACCAACTGGAGACACCCACAACTATTCAGATCTTAAAAATACATTTCAGAGGCCCATGAAGCACCTTCAGCGCCACACAAGTCCAACCACGAGTGCTGAAAGGTGCGACCACAGCTTGTCACCTATGAGTTTGCCGTCCCAAAGCACGGGCAGCCAGGAGATACCCACCTTCCGGAGCTTACTCAACATGGGGAGTTTGGCCAGCGACGTCAGCTCAACATTGGCCATGCTGAGAAACTGGAGTTCCTTAAATGAGTCATTGAGCCCTTCGATTTCCCCGTTGCTGGACCGGCAGTTATCGAGCACCAACTCCGTCACCTGCAAACAGGCCAGCGAGGCACGTGTGGGTGCCACAGCAGCAAACCCCCACACTCACCTGAACCCCAACCCAGGGACTGGGCAGTGGCTGCTGGTTTGGGGCTCGATTTAAAATCAGACCAGACTTCTGCCCTGAAATCACCAACACCCACCTAATTTTAAAATTATGCAGCAGTTTCCCCTCCTCCAAGCACACATCAAACTCTGCAAAAACTGCCAGCTGACCCCAAAACTCCACCGATGGAGTACACTGGAACAGGTCCCCACAGAACCACTGCAGCCAGGGTGCATCAGCTGCCCATTACACAGCCAACTGCTGACTTCTCCTCAGGACTCATCATTTAACTGTGCATAATCAAACTCATAAAACCAGTTTCCCTCTGAACCTAAAACCTTCCGACTCCAGATTATTTTCCCAGAGAGTCCTGGAGGTTAACTGAGTTCAACTAAATAATTTCCTTGTGCCTAAGCCACTCGATAATCAATACAGGTTGCATACTTGCAGAAGCAGCAACAAGAAGCAGCCAATTATTTTAAAATTATTTTATCCAGAGTGGATCATCCACTCGGTAAAGGACAGGCACAAGGTGACTCTTCCCTTCCCTGCACACTAACAAGATTTTGGGAGTGTTGCAGACCCCCAGGGGCACGAAGCCAGCTTCCCACTATTACTTTATTTCTTTCATTAAAAAGACTCCATTATTCCATACAAACACCGAGTTTTAAGGAAAGCTGCTGGAGACAGAGTGAGGTTCCCAGCTTCGTCCCCGGCAGCCGCACGCTGGCAGCGCGAAGAGGCCTCTCCGGGTACCTGCCACCCGCAAACACGACTCGGTGGGTTAAATCAACAGTTTTGGGCAGATTTTTCCCCCAAAACCCACATGCGCCAGGTCAGGGAAAGCGAACGTCTCAGGACTTTACTCTTGGGACGAACCAGGCGCTCATTTCCTCAGTGGGAAGCCGGGAAGCGATGCTCCGGAGCCACGCGTGGGGCCGGGGAGGCGGCGGGGGCAGCGGGTGGCCCCGCCGCGCACGTGCGCTCCCGCGATTCCAGGGGCTCGGGGCTTTTTTTTTTTTTTTTTTTTTTTTTTGGCTCCTTCCAAAGAAACGGGAAGTTGGAAGCGCGAGGGGACGCGGGAGGGCTGTGGGCACCCCACGGCACGCCCGGCGGGGCGGCGGGCGCGGGAAACAAGGTTAATTATACTAATTAAAGGCGCCGAGATGAGCGACGGGCCGTGGCCGGGGCCGTCGCCATGACCTGTTTACTGCGGCCGGGCAGAGCGGCGGATTAACGTCGGGGGAAGCCGAGGCCGCCGCGCCCCCCGGGAACTCCGGGGCACCCCGAGGGAGGAGGCGGAGGGGGAACGCGGGGGGGCCGCGGGTCCCGGGGCCGCGCCGGAAGCGCCGCCCGCGCCCCGCCGGGCCCTGCGCCACGGCTGACCCAGATTCGGCGGCGGTGCCGCCGGGCCCGCGCGGCCCGAGGCGGCAGCGACGGCTCCACGAGGCGGGGGGAGCGCGCCCCACCGGCCCCGCTGCCCCTCACCTTCTCGGGGGCCCGGTTCCGCAACTCCAGGTTGATGCGCTTCTTCATCTCCATCGCCCCCCCTCCCGCGGTTCCGCACTGGCGAGGGAGGGTGGCCGAGAGCGGCCGCGGTGTCGCTGCGGCTGCGGCGGCCGCCGGGAGCGCGCCGGGAGTGGGTCGGGGGTCGCCGGGGCCGCCCCGGCCGCGCCGCTCCGCCGCAGCTCCGGCACCGTCAATGGCCGCCCGCACACTGCGCCTCCATGACACGGCGCATGGCGCCCCCCCCGGCCACGCCACGCCCCGGGGCGGGGCTTCCCCGCGCCGCGCCACCATTGGCGCGCGGGGCGCCGCACCATTGGCCGCGCGCGCTGCCCGTCCGGGCGCGCGGGGGGCGGGGTTTATGCTCGCGCGCGGGGGCCGGCGGGTGCGCGCGCCCGGAGCACGCGGGGCGGGGCCGCGCGCGGGCCCGGGGCGGCCCTGGGGGGGCGGGGGCGGGGCCGGGCCGGACCGGAGCCGGGTCGGGTCGGGGGTCGCGGCCGCTGCGGGGCCGGGTCGGGCCGGGGGTCGCGGCCGCTGCGGGGCCGGGCTGTGCGCGGCCATCCCCGCCCGTGCTCCCTCTGGGGTCGTGCCCCGCCACGCCCCGTTGCCCGGCCTCGGGCGGGCTCTGCCCGCGGGGCCGCCCCCGCCGCTCCCTCCCCGGGGAGCTCCGTGAGCCTCGGGGCGCGCGTGGGTCCCGTGGTGGTTCGAGGTGGGGAGAGGTTCGCAGCCCCGGTCCTGTGCCGTTCGGCGCCTCCCGTCGCTCCCGCGGGGGTCACACGCCCGGTGTCACGGGCGGGGGGCCGGGGTCTCACTCGCCCTAGGCTGCAGCAGCTTCTGGGAATTTGTGCTATTTTTGGTTAATTTGGGCGACGGCAGGACTGCCAACGCATCGGGGAGGGGAGACTTGTTCACACAGCTGGGGAATAGCCCGATTCCTAAAATCTGAGCTCCTCGTGGGGGGATAGATGAGACTCACATCCCACTCTGAGTGGATACTTGGGATTCGTATTCCCCTCGGGGTGCATATATGGGATTTATATTCCCCTCTAGTTGGATATATGTAATTTAGATCTCCCTGGGTGGATAGATGGGATTTATATCCCTATGGAAATTCTTTTCCTATTTAAAATGAACGAATGTTTCTCTATTGAAGCTTTTCTCCTGGAAAATGATCCTTGAAAAGAGCCTGCAAGCCACCAACATCCCTCATGCCCAGGCAGGACAATTCTGGGACAAGCAGTTCCAAATATTTACATGTTGACTCTTTTAAGTAACCGGAGGCATTTTGGCAACTTGGTGACAGAATTAAAAAAAACACAAAAACCAACAACCCAACATGGGAATCTCGGGTTTGTTCCGGCTTTGTGTAAACTCCATGGAGAAAATATTTCCTGTTTCAGGATCAAATGTGGAGAGGTCAGCCAAGGACTTTGTCTTGTATTTTAGAAAAGGGTTAAAAATGGGTTTGGAAAGGCCAGATATTGTGGATTCAGGAATGGAGGAAAAATGGGAGAGGTAAGGAGAAGCAGGCGAATTATTATCTACTTGTGTTCCGGATCCACAGGATGTGGATGGAAACAGTTCCTGTTCTCCACAGTGGAGCTGGAAAGGCTGACCTAAGGTCCGTGTTGATGGACAATAATCCATCAGTGGTGAGGATGAGAAGTTGGGAATTCACCAAGGGAAGACAAGAACTTGGGAATATTAAATGCAGGAGAGCAGCCCCAGCCCCCATCCCTAACTGCCTAAATCTGCGCAAAATCACCTTCACAGGTCACTAAACAGGGTGTTTGCAGGCCTGGAGCCGGTTCCCTCCTCACTGCTGGCTCTGGGTGGCTCTTCCCTGACTGTGTTTCTGTGTCCCTCACTGGTGCTTCTGGGGCTGAAACCCAAAAATAGCCCTCGTGGGCTGCGGCGCCCCCGGGATGTCGCTCCCGGATTGTGGGAGCTGTGCTGGGAGCAGGCGCGGCAGGATTTGGCGCCGGGATGGTTTGGTAAGGAGCTGCTGGAAAACGCCAGAGACCTTGAGAGCTTTCTGCATGCTTCCTGCCGGGAGGTAGCTGGGAAAGGTTCTCACAACTGCAGGGAAAATCCTCTTGGCGTTAAAGCTGCTTATGCCGGCGGTTTGCCGGGAAAGCTGGGTGACTGCTCATGGAGATGGTGGCTGTGGAGCCACCACCACTCTCCGAGTGGGGGGAAAAAATCTGGGAAAGGAGCTTGTGAAAGAGCCGGGAGGATGGTGTCATTTTGGGACTGAAGGGGTCTGGGTGAATATTCCCAGCTTTGGGAGCAGGGAGGGCATGTCCAGCTGTCCATCCCTGGTGTGGTTGTGTCAGGACATCCCTGTCCCGAAACACCGCTGGAAGGTGAGAATTGGGTCGGGAAGGTTTGTACCTGGAGGATTTGCTCTGGAAGGGAGCGATACAATTCATAGTTAAGCCGGGGTACAACAAACCGGTTTATTTTCCGTGTCTGCATTAGAGGGATGGTTTTTAGGAATAAACTCATAACCTTCATCCACATCTTTTATTTTCCTTTAATTGCTTTTTACTCCACTCCAGGGTTGGAAATCTCATTGCTGTTTGATCCTAGGTAATTTTCCGGGGCGTTCTTGGCTTTTTTCAATCCACCTTTATGGCAGCACAGAGCCAGGAGGTGGCACTGCCAGGCAGCGCATCCGGGCTCGCTCCTCCGGCCGCTTCTGAACCCGTTTCGAGCCTTTCAGCTTCCCTAGGAAACTAAACTCTTCTTCTTTCCGAGGCTGGGGGCCTGGGTAATCTGTGAATGGTGGGACAGGCAGGGGCTGGCCCCGCTGCTCCGTGCGTGCAGAGGAGGTGAACGAGATGGGTCGTGCGTGCTCTGGCGCCTCGGGACATTCTCCCGGGGTCTGGGAGGTGTCTGGAGGGAGCCGGGGGCTCTGGGCACTGTGACCACCATGAAGCTCCTGTTGGCTTGACTCACCATCCCTTGGCTTGACTCAGCCTCTTTTGTCTTGTGGGGTTACCTGGGTATGCCTGGGCCAGTTTTCCATCCCTTCTTCCTCTTCCAAGGAAAAGCAGCATAGGCACCGAGCGTGGAATCACGCTCCTTTCCCCCCAAAAGGAGTTTAACTCCCATTTCTCGACCAAAGTCACCCATTTCTGCAACAGATTGCTCTTCGTGGGGGTGGTTGGGGTGGCGGGACATTTTCTGGTCCAGCTTCTCATCGCACCCAGATATTGCAGGCATTTCTGGAGAATAAACAGTGCAAAGAGCGATGTGGAAGGAGGAAAGCTGGAAGCTCGTGGCTGGGTTTAGAGGCTCGAGATGATCCTTCTGATGGGACAAGCGCTGCACGCGCTGTTTGCCTTTGTTATTCCAGTCCTGGTGGTGGTTAGGAATTATTCACCATGAGAGACCGTGCACCGAGTGTTGGGGGTTTTATTGGCAGAGGTTCTTATTTACAGCAGAATCCGAGGAAATAGGAGAGGACTGAGGCGTTGCAGAGCTCTCCGTGTTCGCGCCACGGGGCGGCACCGTCCCTCCAGCAAAACCTTTGGACACAAAGTCACGGCGCTTCTGGAACGGAGGCAGCGCCTCGTGGAGAGGATGCCGTTGTCGACGCCTGACAGTGTCCTGGTCACCATCCCAGCCGCCGTGTCTGGAACAAGGGAAAAGCTGAGGAAGTTCCCGCGTGTGGCGGGAGGGGGGTCGGCGTTTCCTGGGATGTTGGAGAGCTTCAGCTGTGGGAAAATGTCGGCCAGGTGGGATGGAGCTGTGGAGGAACCTGGGAAGGAGGGTGGAACCAGCTGGTCTGTGAGGTTCATCCCAACCCAAACCATTGCAGGGTTTTCTGGAATGGGGGATTTGGGTGGATGAGCAGCGGGAGGTGCCTGGTTGCTTGCACCCTTGAAGGTCCCATTGAATGCCAAGAGGTCATTGGGAAAACGCCCTGGAAAGCCTCTGCAGGCCATCAGTGGCGATCAGAGCTGCTGGTGGGTTCCCTGGCTTCGCAGCTGGGTGCCTGGAAGGGTTTGTTATCTTTCCATTGCTTAGGAAAGTTGCTGCTTCAGAAAGAATTGGATTTCCCTGGGTTAAAGGACATGCTTTGAGTGAGTGTTGAAATCCCAGAGTACCTTGGGAGGAGGAGGCTGGGGGGGTCATAGCAGGAGACCCAGGAAGCTGAGGAGGACGATGAGGCTGAGGTGGCATTGCAGGGACGATCCAAATGACTCCTGGGAGTCCTGGTGGGTCAAGGAAAACAAATCAGTCCCAAAGTCCCACATTTTAATGTGCTGAAAACCCATGGCAGAGCTCATGAGCTGACAAGCACCCACCTGACTGTCCTCAGCATCCCTGGAATCCCCCGGAGCATTAGTATTTGGTCTTCCTGAAATCTTGGTGGTGGAATTCTCTTCTGGAAACAACTTATCCCAGTCCACTTCTCCAAGGGTGCTTGTCTGGATGTGGAGAAAAATAAATAGCGTGGTAAGTAACAGCATAGGATTAACTCCTATGCAGACAGATCGCTCTTTGGGATGGGTTTGATAGTGTTTAATTGGGAAAACAAGGAATTTCCCACAGCTTCTGTGCAAGCTGGAAAAATAAATCCCAACTCAAACCATTCCATGATTGCTGTTCATGGATGCTCTGCTCAAACTCACTGGAGTTGTTCTGGGGTCTAAAAATCAGCAGGTTTTATCCATTTATTTTTCCTTGTGGCAGAGATTTGGGTGAGGAAAACCTGTTTTTTAGGGGAATACCAAGAGGAACCCAACTCACCTCGTATGAATCCAACTCGTACATGTACGTGGCGGGGGTTGCCGTGATGTTGTCGTAGTAATAATCTTCTGTGGAGTAATAGTAGTTGCCTGGAATGGAAACAGCTCCCGGTGAGGTGGCACTGCGGGGGCTGGGGACACCTATCCAGCATGGGAGGGATGAGTCCCTCCTCCATGTCCTGGGTTGTGATCGCCCAGCTTTTCCCCTCTGAACAGCCAGTGGAACTCCAATTAATCTGGACAACCTGGATAAATCCCTGGAAGTGTTCACAGCCAGGTTGGATGGGGCTTGCAGCAGCTTGGGCTGGCGGAGGTGTCCCTGCCCATGGCAGGAGGTGACATGAAAGTCTTTAGGGTCCCTTCCCACCCAATCTGTTCCATGAACCCATGGAACCTGAATGATGGTCAGTGCAGAGGACTCAATTCAGTCGCTTCTCAGCGCCTTTCCGTGGGCAAAGTCTCATCTCCCTGCCTGGAAGAGGCTGGATGGAGACTCCCACAGCCTTCCCAGCCCCGGTTATCCCAACTCCCTCCCGTGGCTTGTGGAAAATGGTAAAAATGCTTTTAAAAAGGCATTTCTCACTTAAATGAGCCATGTAGTCGTATAAATCCTGCGCGATCTCCTCCACGTCATCTTCGACCTCCGCCTTCCCTGAAAGCAAAGGAACAACACGCGGATCATCATGTGGAGCCTCGGGTCGAGCCGTGGGCGCGGGGTCGTGTGAAGTTTCATTGATTTATTGGTGCTTTGGGCAAAACCCATTTCCTGTGGGAGGGATGGATTTGCAACATGACCCGTAATTAGATCCCAGCTAAAGGTGTGGGAGGTCAGACCAGAGCTGGGGTTTTCCTTCATTTCTGGGTATGGATGTGCCGGAAGTGAGAGACGCCGTGATGGGGATGGAGCCTCTGGCTGCGCTTCTGCAGCCCAGACCCAGAGCCGGGGTGGATCTCCCTTTGGGATGAGCCGCTCATCCAGGATCCAGCTGCTCCAGCGCCTTTGACTGTGGAGCTGCCAAGGGCCCAGAAGGGACCCTCATGTTTCCTTAGGGCTGAGCCACTATAAATAAATTCTGACCCATGTGACATTGTCACAGTTGGAGCGAGTGGCTCATTCCCTATCCCAAAGAAAGGTTCTGTGGGTTTTCATGGTTTTTGGGAGGATTTTTTAAAGCACATTAATCGGGAATGTTCGAATCGAATCTAATAGTCACAGATTAGTACACTAAGATACTCATGGGGTAATGAGATATTTTTATAGTTTGATAGTTTGATACTCATTTATAGTCATAAATAATTATAATATTGTCATTATAAGTTACACCATTAATGGCTGGACTGATGCCTTCAGTCATGCCCAGGGCCAGCTGCAGCTCCAGGTCCCTTTCCAAACCCTCCCACTTCTTCCTCTCATATCCCTGACTTTCCCAGTACCGGCAAAGCCTGGGGGAGAAGCCCATATCCCAGAATTCTCATTGGGGAATTCTCTGGAAACTGACTGAGACTGGAGAATCCAGGGCGGGATCGGGGCTCTGCAGGGGGACTCAGCGCAGCCTCACCCATCGCGGTGCCAAACGCCTCGACCTGTCCCACTCCCACCCTGAGCTTTCGGGGAAATTTGGACCGAAACTGGGACCTGCCCACCCACCCCCGCTCCTTCTCGTGCTCATCCTTCGAAAACGCTCTGGCAGTGCCGAACTCGGGCTCTGGGGCACGTTATCCTGTGCCCGGAGCTTTCCCACAAACCCTTCCGAGTTGGCTCTTGGATTTGCGTTGGAGTCACACTGAGAATAATTGGGCAACTGTATCCCGAAAAGAGCTTCCAGCTGGGAATCCCCTCGCCTGATGTTTCACGTTTGGGTCCGTTCCTTCGGTGAAGAGAAGGAGGAGAAAGAGGAAGGCTCTTGGCACGGCAGAGCTGCAGTTTCCAGTCCCCTCAGCCGGTGCTGCTCCGTATCCCACCTTCCCAGAGGTGGGGGATTATCATGCTCATCCCTAAGCAGCTCCAGGTTGGGGTTTTCCTCCCAAAATACCCTGATTCCACTCTTTCCCATCTACAAACTGCCCACGTAATTCTCAGGAAATCCTGTTGAGTTTTTTTCTCTGTCTCCTAATAGCTCCCAGCTGGAATTTGCGGATGATTTGAACACAATGCGGGAAACATTCACTGTCCCACTGTTCTCCAAGCACAGGCTTCATGGAACCTTTAGTAATTACATCGTGTTTTCCCGGCGTTTCTTTCCCTGCAGCCCCCTTTCTCCGAGCCAGTCCCCCCAAGATCTTTCAGCCTCCAGACCCCCCCACCCCCCCAGTGCCCCGCGGCATCCCAGGAGCGTGGGAATAATCAGAGCAGCGAGCTAAAATCAAATTGCCCTTGGAAAACCCTGTAAAACCCGGGGAGCGCATTTACCGGGTAAGGAGTGAAGGACCAGGAGCACCGCGATGCAGAAGTTCATCGTCCTCCGTTGGGTGTCGGCTGCCGGAGCGGCTCCGCTCCTGCTCCGCGGGACCTTCCCGAGGGGATTGGAGGCAGGAAATGACTCGGGGGGTTGAGCCGAGCAGCCTCCTCGGCAGCGCGGGTTGTGCCCGGGCTGTGCCCGGGGCTGCAGCGGTGCCGAGCTGAGCGCGTCCCGTGCTCCGGCGGGGGAAGTTTCCCGCTGCAGAGGCGTTTCGGGTGGCCGAATTGCAAATCTGGGGAAGTTTTCCCCGGAGAGGGTTAGTGCCGCTGGATGCGTTCTCATATGGAGGGAGGATGGTTTTGATTACGTTCTAACGGAGCAAAGCAGAGCTATAAATAGCAAATTCTTCTGGGAGAGAAGGAAGAAATGCTGACTGGGAGCCAGAGTCAGTCCTGACTTCCCGTAAAATCTTGGGGGATTTTCTTGTCTTGGCTTCATTTCCCCGTACCGTGCCTCAGTTTCCCCATCAAGAGAAGGAAACGTGAACAGTCATAGATTTATTTTATTTTATAGTGGGTGAAAACACTCTGGGGAGGAGAAGCCGACAGCGGAGCTCCTGCGAGGAGCCGGCGGGATCCAGGTGGGAACTGGTGCAGACTGAAGGGGGAAGGAAAAGGGGAAGCGAAGGAGACAGAGATGAATAAGGTGGTGAAAAATCAGTATTTTGGTGACTCTTGAAAATGGAGGTTATAAAACCAGGAAAGAGCAAGATGAGTCTTGGATGGTCCAGAAGGAGCTGTGTTTTGGGGCGCAGGGCCATGGAATGGGTTGGGAGTGACCAAAAAGTTTGTCTCATCTCCTGTTGATTTTAAAACAAGGATTTCTGCAGATTTTAAGGAATCTGATCGATTTTAAGCCAAAAATTTCCCAAAGCAGACTTTTTTTCCTACCAAGAGTGGACCCAAGTGAAGAACTTCTTCAGGGCATCCCAAAGCCAATTCCCAGCCTCCCTGGGGTTCTCTGTGCTTTGCAGAAGGAGCTTCTCCCGTCCGTAGGGAGATACTTGGCAAAGGGTTAAGTGCCAAGGAATGCCGAGCAGGAAGTGAATCTCTTCACAAGACCCTCCTCTCCCTCCTCCACAAAAATAACATCGAAACTCAAAAGTCCCAACCCAAGCAGAAATCTGAACTCGTTGTGAAGAATCCCGCCAGGGCTCAGCCGGGAGGCACTGGGGGAGCGCGGGAGGGTTAAAAGATCATGGGATTAGAGGAATGGGGAGGGAAGGGGCGAGGAAGGTCCGTGAGGATGGTTATGGCTTATCCGATGGGTGGGTGGGGCTGAACGGACAAACGCTTGGCGTGGGAGCTGCGAGTCAGGATTCAGCGGGGTCTGCTGGCTCAGGGCTGGGAATGACCCTTCAGGACTGGGTGTAATGGCGTAAGACTTGCAAAAATTGGGAAAAGATTGGGAAAGCTTGGAGAATCCACTAAGGGACCTGGATAAAATGTGCCATAAGGTGGTAAAAGGGGGAAACAGCTGCTCTTCCCTGGCTGTGACCAGCTGGAACATCCCAGCAGCATCCTGCATCCCAGGTGCAGATCCCGAATTGTGTTTCTGGATGGAAAAGGAAACCACTTTATTTTTGCTCTGGTTTTTTTTTTTTTTTTTTCCCCTTTTTTTCTTACCGATTCTTCACATCTGGCACCAGGGAGCAAACCCATTGCAGCCACAGAAAGGAGCCAAACCAAGGGTTTTTCCATCTCCCATCCCAAAACCTTGTTTCCTGTTCCCCAAATCCCTATTTTGCTCAATCTTTCTGCTTTTACGTCTTTATTTTTTAATTATTAAAGTTTTTGTGCCAAAATCCAACAGTAAAATCTGCCACAACAACAGAGCAGCAAGGGAGGGAAAACTCAACATGTGAACCAAAACAGAGGGGAAAAGGAAGGAAAAGGAGAAAAAAAGAAGGGAGAAGGAGGCTCCTGGTTCCTGCCATGCTGAGGGGGCTGCATCCCAGGGATGCTCTGGGCATCCAGAGCCTGGTGCCGTGTCGGGGGATTCAGTCCAAGGAGGAAGGTGCAGATGAAGTCGGCGGTTCTCGGATGCGTTGTGTCATTTCCCAGATTTAATAGGCGGAAGCAAAACAAGAAGGGAAATTAATGCAACGCAGCCGGTAGCTCCGGTTCTTCCCTGAACAATGCCTCGTGCCTAGGAGGTGGCATTCGCAGGATTCCTGCGGAAGAGGCTGGAGGGGACATTGTTTGGAGTTTTCCTTGCAGGAGACGTGAAGGTGGATGAAAAATCCGACCCCTCATGGCACCAGCGCCCAGCGCTCCCTGCGGCACCATCAGTCCAGAGGGAGGGGGAATGAGCTGCCCATCCCATGGGAATCCGGAGGGAGGGGCTTTGGAGCCGGCCAGGCTGTTCTTGCTGGACGATGGAATGTTTATAGTCTAAATAAAGTTTTCCTGCTCTTCCCAGCTCTTCTGTAAACAGCGGCGGTGGGGGACAGAATCAGAATGGGAGCTGTGAGGGGCTTGGAATAAAGGAAAATGCCGGTTTAAAGAGGAATTCCTTGTAAAGAGGAGAGGAGAGGAGAGGAGAGGAGAGGAGAGGAGAGGAGAGGAGAGGAGAGGAGAGGAGAGGAGAGGAGAGGAGAGGAGAGGAGAGGAGAGGAGAGGAGAGGAGAGGAGAGGAGAGGAGAGGAGAGGAGAGGAGAGGAGAGGAGAGGAGAGGAGAGGAGAGGAGAGGAGAGGAACTGGGAGTGGGTGATACTGGGGACAGGTGACCCTGGCGATGGGTGACCCTGCGGACAGGTGATGCTGGGCACAGACCGTGTCAGGCTGTCCCCGCGGTGTCCCGCAGTGCCGCCGCTGTCCCGGCTGTCCCCGCTGTCCCGGCTGTCCCCGCGGTGTCTCGGGTGTCCCCGCGGTGTCCCGGCTGTCCCCGGCCCGGGACTGGTCCGACCCCTCCACCGCGGGGGTCTCCGGGCCGGCAGGGGGCGCTTGCTCGGGTCCTCCCGGCCGGCAGGGGGCGCTTGCTCGGGTCCTCCCGGCCGGCAGGGGGCGCGGTGCCCGCGGCCGCCATGGGCGCCGCCGTGTTCTTCGGGTGCGCCGCGATCGCGTTCGGCCCCGCGGCCGCGCTCGTGCTGCTGACGGTGGCGGCGGAGCCGCTGCGCGTCCTCGTGCTGGTGGCGGGGTGAGCCGGGGCGGCCCGAGAGCGGCGCTGAGGGGCCCGCTGGGGAGTCCGGGAGCCCGTTGCGGGAGGTCTGAGAGGCCTTTGGGGGATGCTCTGAGGGACCGTCGGCGGGCCTGGGAGAGCCCTGGGGGACACTGGGTGCTGGTGCTGCCGGGGGCGGCTGAGGGAGCTGTTCTCGGTGTGAGGGAGCCCTGGGTGCTGGTGGTGCCGGGGGCGGCTGAGGGAGCTGTTCTCGGAGTGAGGGAGCCCTGGGTGCTGGTGGTGCCGGGGGCGGCTGAGGGAGCTGTTCTCGGAGTGAGGGAGCCCTGGGCTGAGGGGGCAGCACTGGCGCCGCTGGGCGCTCCCAGCCCGGCTGTACCGAGCAGCTCTGCCCGATGCCGATGCCCGGAGCGCCAGCAGGGTGTCCCGTTTTCCCCCCAGGGCGTTTTTCTGGCTGCTGTCGCTGCTCGCGGCCTCGCTGCTCTGGTTCGTGTCGGTGCAGCTCAGCGGGCGGGAGGACGCGGCGCTGCTGCTGCTCGGGGCCGCCGCCGCCGTGCTGCTACAGGAGCTCTGCAGGTTCGCCTGCTTCAAACTGCTCAAGTAAGAGCCCGCCCGGGGGCCCGGGGAGCTGTGCCGGTGGCTGGGGTGTCCCAGGGGTTGGGGGAGCCAAAGCAGATATTGGGGCTCTGTGTCCAGAGCAACCCCACCAAGTCTGTTCCCTGTTAAACCCCGGGAACGAGCCGTCTCTCATCGCCCGGCGCTGGCCCGTGCCTCTCCCTTCCCTCTCCCGTGGGATGGGGGCTCACGCTCTCTCTCTGGCGGGCCAGGAAAGCAGATGAAGGGCTGGCGACCCTCAGCGAGGATGGGAGGTCCCCGATCTCCCTGCGGCAGATGGCTTACGGTGAGCAGACCCCCGGCGCCGGGTGCTGCATCCAACTCTCCTGCCCTTCCCTGAGCCCACCAAGCCCGGGGCTGTGGAGGCCGCGGGGGCTCCCCTGACCCCCGGCTCCCCTCCAGTGTCCGGGCTCTCCTTCGGCATCATTAGTGGCATCTTCTCCATCGTCAACATCCTAGCGGACTCCAGCGGGCCGGGCACCGTCGGGATCCACGGGGATTCCCCGTACTACTTCATCACCTCCGGTGAGGTCCGGGGACACGGCAGGGAGTAGAAGGAGGAGGAAGGCTCTGGTTCTGAGGCCTCATGTCTCTCCCCACAGCCTTCCTCACCATGGCCCTGGTACTGCTCCACACCTTTTGGGGCGTCATCTTCTTCGATGCCTGTGAGCGGCGCCACGCCGGGGGCCTGGGGCTGGTGGTGGGCGGCCACCTGCTCGCCTCAGGGCTGGTGAGTCCTGGGGGTCCCCGGGCTGGAGGAGGTCAGTGAAGGATTTGGGGGGCACGCGGGGGGTTTGGGGGCACACAGCTCAGCAGGGGTTCAAGGTGGGTTTCCACAGGGCTGGGCACTCCTTTCCCTGCCGTGGCTGTTTGGAGGGGTCAGGAAGGTGTGACCCGCCTCTCTGTGTCCCCAGACCTTCCTGAACCCGTGGTACGAGGCCAGCCTGGGCCCCATCTTCATCCTCACGCTCTGCACCGGCCTCTGGGCCTTCAGCACTGCTGGCGGCTCCTTCCGCAACATCCTCAAGTGCCTCTCCTGTAAGGGGGGGCCGGGGTGTCACTTCTGGGGGCTGGGGGGGCCAGAGCTGCTGGGATGGCTCTTGTTGGACGGGGGTCACGTTCCCGGGGGCTTCCATGAATCCCCAAACGACCCCCACCTTCAGAAGTGCCCCTTTGCCCCCCAGGTAAGCAGGAGCCCGAGGGCCGGGTCATGCTCTACTCGGCGCTGCAGGTGCCTCCCAAGGAGTGAGGGAGCCGTGGAGTTTGTGTCTGACCAGTGTTCCTGGGGGGCCTTTGGGGTCTGACTGATGCTCCCAGGAGACTCTGGGGTCTGACCAGGTCTGACCAGTGCTCCTGGGGGATTTGGGGTCTGACCACCACCCCCTTCCCTTTGTTCCCAGATTCTGGTACACCTTTCCTTCAGTTTGAGGCTCTGGGCAAGGCAGGGTCGGCCAGATGCCCTGGGGGAAGTCCAGGCCTGGGGAACTCAGGGCAGCACCCCCCATTCCCTCATGTTTGTCGCCCTGGGGGGGTCCCTACCCCTGGTGCAGCCACTGGTGCTGGGGGTGATGCGGGACTGGGGTGCTCTGGGGTGGGGGTGGGGGGCAGCGGGACTGGGGTGCTCTGCTCTCCTCACCCCTGTTCAGCTCCCAGGGGGGTTGGAGGTGCAGCGGGGGGTAAATTATTTTTCGATTCAGAGTAAAATCCTTTTACAAGAGCACGGGACACTGTGGCTGCTGGGGAGAAGGGGAAGGGGAGAGGGGTCGCTCCCCCCATCGTGCTCTGCTCCAGCCCTGGGGGGCACCCAGGGGGTCCTGGTTTCTCGGGGGTGACAGGATCCAGCCCCAAAGCCCTTCAGAGGCCCCCACTCCCTCCCCACAAAGAGCCACCAGGAGGGGGAAAGGGCTTTATTTGCAGTGGGGCTGGGGGCGGGGGGCTGGGGGACAGTGGGAGCCCCTCCCAGCCCAGCCCAGGGGTCAGCGGGAGGGTCCGGCGTCCATGGGGGAGCGGCGGGAGGAAGCCTTGAACACGACGTCCTGCGCCTGCGCCCGCCTCGCACTGCCGGGGCAGAGAGCGGGGTGAGGGGGGAGTCTCTCCATGGAGATCGGGGCCCCCCTGCTGCGGGGGTCCCTCTGAGGGCTGGGGGGGGGTCTCACCGCATCCGCTTGGCCCCAAAGTGGACAGCGAGGAAGAGGCCGACGCAGCCGGCGACGGCGCCAAAGATGATGGCGATGACCTCACCTGTGTGACACCGGGGGGGTCAGGGGGGCCCGGGGGTGACCCCCGCGCCCATCCCGGCCTGGCCCTACCTGTGGAATATCCCTCTGGCTCTGTAAGGGAAAGGGTGGGTCAGGACCAGCACCTCGTGCCCGGCGAGGGCTCCAGGAGCCGTGGGAGGGTGCAGGGGGCCCTCCCCAGCCCTCCACTCACCCCTGGGGAAGGACGAGAGCACCAGGCGCTGGTTCAGCTCCTGCGGGGCCCGGAAATTGTCCACCAGGAGCTGGGGCTCCTCGGGCTCAGCCTCCTCCGTGGAGTAAAGGCTTCCCTGGAGCTGCTCCAGCTGGAAGGGGAAGGGGGCAGCGCTGGGGGCATGTTCGCCGAACGCGGGGGGTTCCCCAGAGCGGCTCCTACCTGTGCCCGGCTGATGCGGACGGGCTGCGGGAAGAGGCTCCAGAGCACGCTCTGGAAGCAGGGCGGGGTGGTCAGGGACCCGTTGTACCGGTAGTAGCGGTCCAGGTGCGTGGGCAGCAGGTCCCGGATGCTGAAGGACGGGATGGCCACGGTCTGCCCTGTGGGGGGGAGCAGGTGGGGGTGCCGAGAGGGGGATTTGGGGTCCCCCCCGCCTTCTGCCTTTGCCACCCCCTCCCCCTCCTCACCTGTGTAGCGGATGCTGCCAAGGTGCCTCAGGATGTTGTCGTAGGCGGGGTGGGGGTCATCGCCCACCTGGGGGAGCGGGGGGGGGGGGTCAGTGAGGGGCTGGAGGAGCCGGGGGGGCTCCGTGGGTGTGGGGTCCGTACCTCCAGGAGGACACCGAGCACGGCCAGCCCGCCGGGGTGCTGCTGCGCCGCGCTGGCATCGGCAAAACGCTCGGCGTCGAAGTGCACCACGTGCATCTGCAGCACAGCGGGAACCCCCTGAGCCCCCTGCCCCAGCTCCCATCCCAGCATCTCTCGCAGTGCCCAGACCTGCTGCCCGCTCCCGGACCTGCTCCCACTCCCATTTCCCACCCGTTTTCTTCTGCATCCCATCTCCTCCCTGCACTCGTTTCCCATCCCTGGACCCATTTCCCTCACCACGACCCCTTTTCCATTCCCTGCAGCAAATTCCTGCAGGGCAAACCCATTTTCCACACTGTTCCCATGCTCTTTCCCACACCGACACCCCATTCCCACAGCCATTTCCCACACAATTCCCATGCCACTTCCTTACCCCAGGCCGGTTCCCGTGCTCCTTTCCCACCCCATTCCTCAGCCATTTCCCGCCCCCAGACCCATTTTCGGAGCTGTTCCGCGGCCGGTGCCCGCCGGTACCTCGGCGGGGGCGCGGTGCCCGTCCAGCAGGTGCTCAGCGCCAGCGGCGTGGCCGGGCCGGCCCCAGTGGAAGTGCAGCTGCACGGCAGCGAAGGTGTGGGGCAGCCCCCGGAGCCGCAGGGACGGCGGCAGCGCCAGCACGGCTACGGGACAGGGGGTCAGCAGGGCTGGGACACCGGGGACTCCCCGGCTCTCCCGCCCGGCGCTCACCGGTGTGGCCGTTGTTGGCGAGGGTCAGGCGGGGGCTCTCGGGGCGCTCGTAGCCCTCGGGCTGCAGCGGCGGCAGGGACGGGTCCGGCTGCGCCCGTGCCGTGGCGATGTCGATGGGTGACTGCGCCCGGCCCCCGCACTCCGGGTGTCCCTCGTGCCAGTGCTGCTGCCCGTGGGGCCCTGAGGGGGACCAGAGCCCAGGTGGGACCCCCCCCCCCCCACCTCACCCCGGGGGCTGCTTCACCCAGCGGGGCCCCGTGACCCAAAACGCCCTCGGGGCCCCCCGAACCGGGACACGGGTGACATTCCCGAGGGCCTCGTTAATCTGCTGGGGACATTTTTTCCGGCCGGGGGAGCGGGGACAAAGCCGAGCCTGCAGGGCCGGGGGGGGCACCCATGGGTCCCCTGGGCCCGGCAGGATGGGGCTTAGCGGGATTTGGCCAGGGCCGGATCCTAATTGGATTTGGCAGCAGGAGCCTTATGTAAAGGAGCACAAAGGGACCATTGGAGCGAGGGGGGCGAGAAGGGGGGCAGGACGGGGAAAATGGGGGGCTGCACCCATTCCCCCCCCGCCTGTTTTAGGAGACCCAGGTATGTAGGCAGGGGAGGGGGGGGGTGTCACCCACCCCACCTCCTGCCCATTTGGGGGGACCCAGGTGTCCAGGATCGAGAGGGGCCTGTCACCCATGCACCTCCCTACCTGCTGGGGACACCCATGTGAGCCCCGCAGCTCAGGGGGTGTGGGGGTGGTTTCGGGGTGTGGGGATAAATGGGGGCTCTCTGGGTGGGGCCCCACTCACCCTCGTACGTCCAGTGGGGACCTGCGGGGGACAGCAGAGGCATTGGGGTGGGCGCTCGGCTGAGCCCCCTGGCCCCACATGGGGCACTGGGGGGGCTGGGGCTGCACCCCAGAGCGGGATCTGCCAGGGGCACCCCGGGGGGACTCACCAGCGGGCAGGGCGGGGGCCAGGCCCCCTAGGAGCAGCAGCACACTCAGCATGGCGGGGGGCAAGGGGGGCCGGGTGCCACCGGCCCGGCCCTAAATACCCACCCAGGGGGACGGGCCCCCCCGGTGGGACGGGGAGGGCTGGAAGGGCCATGCCCGGGGTGTCGGGGTGTGGGGAGGGTGGAGATGGGGCTGTGGGCTTCCAGGGGCTCTGGGGCTGCAGTCTCCAGGCTTGTGGGGTGAGGGGTTTGTGGGACTGGGGTTTGCGGGACTCTGGGGGGCTCTGCGGGTTTGGGGGGCCTGAGGGGAGCCCCGGGCCTTGTGGAGGGTCGTGGGGTGGGGGCCTGGCGGGGTCTGGGGGTCACCCTGGGCCTCCTGTGGCGGGAGAGCTGGGCAGGGGGCTCTGGGCCCTGGGCGGGATTTGGGGGGCAGATGAGGGGGTGGGGGGGGTTTGGGGGGGGGGGTTTGGGTCGGGAGCGCGCGGGGGGAGCGGCGGGCAGACCCCGCACGCGCTGCCCGGGCCCCGCCCCCTCCCCGAGGAGCCCCGCCCCGCGGGCGGTCCCCACGCGCGAGCGCTGACGTCACGCGGGTCCCCGCCCCCACGTGAGGGCCCACGCGCCGCCCCGCCCCGGTTATGTAACGGCGGGGGGCGGGGCCGCCGCGCCCATTGGCCGAGACGCGCCGCGGGACCGCCGCCCATTGGCTGCGGGCACGGGGGGCGGGGCCGGTGGGCCGGGGGCGGGGCCCGGGACCCCGCAGAGCCCCCCTGCCGCCCGCCAGGGGGCGCTGCCCAGCGCCGCGTGCCCCGTACCGCCGCGCGGGGGGGCGTGGCCATAGTCCCGCCCTCCGGCCAATCAGCGCGGGGCGGCGGCAGCGAGCCAACGGGAGCGAGGGGGCGGGGCCTCGCGGGGCGCAGCGGCCAATGGGAGCGCGGCGGGGCGGGGCCCAGGCGGAGGCACGTGCGGCCGCGCACGTGTCCGCGTGGGGCCGCCGCGGGCGGGGCGGGACCGGGACCGGGACCGGGGACAGAGAGACCGGGACACCGGAACAGCGACAGCGGCACCGGGACAGCGACCCCGGCACCGGGACACCGTTACCTGCTCAGGGACACTGACAGCGGCACGGGAAACGGGGACGGCGATACCAACAACGGCATCGGGACACCGGCACCGGGACAGGAAGGGGGCCGGTGATACTGGAACAGTGATACCGGCACTGAGTCAGGGACGGGAACAGCGACAGCGGCACCGGGGCACCGGCGCTGGGACTGGGACAGCGGCACCACCGCAGCTGCAGCCGGGAGCAGGTGGGACCCGGGGTGACCGGGGCCGGGGGTGGTCCCGGTGACGGGGCTGGCGGGTCCGCGGCTGGGTGGGGGGGTCCGGGTTGTGGTCCCGGCGGCTCCCAGTGCGGGGGGGAGGGTCCCCTTCACGGGTGGGGCTCCTGCAGGGCGATCTCAGTCCCGGGGAGAGGGCGGCAGGCGATGGAGTGAAGGGAGCTGGTGGGGGGGTCCCGGGACTGGGCAGTCCCGGGGCCGGGGTGTGCCGGGGCTAAGGGAGGTGTCCTGGCACTGGGGATGGTCCTGGGTGAGGGGTCCCTGCACCCTCACCCTGTCTGAGGAGATGCCAAACCTGCCCCCCCGGGCCCTGGGAGGTGTCACTGGGGGTGACACTCCCACGAGAGAACAAGGCAGTTCTTCATCTTCCATTTTTGCCCGATGTCGCCCCTTTTTTTTTTCCCCGTTTCTCTCCCTCCCCCAGGCAGCCTCGGCCGGGAGACCCTGCTGGAGCGGAACCCAGGGAGAGGCTCCTCTGGGGGGACCACCCCCGCCATGGAGCCCCCCGCCCGCGCCTGCTCCTGCGGCTCCCCGGCCTCTGACAGCGAGGCCGAGGCCGGCAGCTCCCCCCGGAGCCCCCCCAAACCTGACCGCGGCCGCAAGCGCCCGGGGGGGCTGGACCGAGCAGACCCTGAATCGCCGCCATCACCCCGCGGGGGGAAGCGTCCGCGGAAAGGAGAGGGGGGGGATGCCCCTCCCAACGACGGCGATCGCCTCTTCGCCCAAAAAGTGAGTTTTTGGCAGAAAACGAAGAGGCACCCCCAAAGATGGGAGGTGGGGGAGGGCTTGGTCCCCTAAAAAGATACCTGGGTGTGCCTCAGTTTCCCCACGTGAAACGAGCGGGTGGGGATGAGCAGGATTCGGGGGCTGAGAGGGCAGTGCGTGGGGGGTGAGGGGGGATAAGAGGGTTGGGGGGTGCAGCCCAGTCACCCCCTCCTGCCCTTCCTCGCAGTGCCGGGAGCTCCGGGGCTTCATCCGGCCGCTGGCGGAGCTGCTGGAGGGGCTGCGCCGGGGCCGCTATGACAGAGGTGGGTGCCCCCCGCCCCCCCATATTCCCCCCAGACACCCCTTTTCCCCTACGGAGAATTCACGTAATTTTGGGACTCCCCAGGGCTGAGCAGCTTCCAACAGAGCGTGGCCATGGACCGGCTTCAGCGGATCATCGGGGTTCTGCAGAAGCCAGAAATGGGGTGAGTGTGCCCCCGATGTCCCCGGGGGTGGGCAGAGGAACACCCCCGTGGCTGCCCCCCCGCAGAGGGTGACAGGAGCTCTCTCCCCGCAGTGCCCGGTACCTGGGGACGCTGCTGCAGGTGGAGGCAATGCTGCGGCTCTGGTTCCCCCACGTCGCCCCCAAACCCGCGCTGGACCCGGCCCCCTCCGCAGCTCCCCCCCGCCGCCGCCCCCCCGCCGGCCCCCCCGGGGCTCCCCGGTGCTGCCGCCTGCCCGGGGACCTCCCCGGGGACCTCGCCCTCGCCGGCCCCGTGGGGATGGCGGGGTCGTTAAAGCACCGGGGGTCCCCCCAGAGCCAGGCCAGGACCCCGGAGTCCCCCCCGGCGCCGGACGTGTGACGCCCCCCCCGGCTCGGGGGGGGGGAAAATTTCTTCTGCATTTCTTGGTTTTGCCTTTTTTGATTGTTTTTTTTTTACCGGTGGTCAGTGAGACCCGCGGGCGGGCGGGACTGACCGGGGGAGGCCCCGAACCCCCCCAGAAGCCCCAACCCCGGGGCGGCCGCGTGCCTTGGCCAGAGCGGAGCCCCCTCCCCGCGGGGGCTGGGCCCACCCGGGCTTGTGCCTTCCCCCGCGGCGTGGGGCTGGGGGCGTGCATGGCCCCCCCAGAGCGCTGGTGGGCGGCTGAGGGCTGCGGACCCCGAGGGGTGGCGGCTGTCGGGGGCTGCGGCCCTCCCAAGCGGGGCTGTCCCACGGCCGGCCCCGATGGAAGCAATAAACGCCGCGGGAGCGGCCGGGGCCACCCGGTGTCGTGTCCTCTGTGCCTTGGGAGGGCGGGGGGTGGGTTCCTGTCCCCGGGGGAGTCCCGTCCTCGGGGGGCTCAGAGCCGCCCCCAGCCCTTGGCGCTACTTCGTCGCCCTCCGCTGCGGGACCCCGAGGGCGCACGGTGCCTCCAGTCCCGACTACGGCCAGGGCCGGCAGGAGGGAGAGGCCCGGGGCCCGCACAGAGCCCGAATGTCCCCTCCGGTGCCGCCGCCCCGAACCCCGGCCCCGGCTCTGCCCCGCCGGAAGTCCCGGCGGACCGGAAGTCCCTCCCGCCGGAAGTTCCGCCATCAGCCGCCTCAGGTCCGGGCGCGGAGCGGCCGCGGCTTCACCGGGGTCAGTTGGGGACAGGACCGGGACCAGGGCCGCGACCCTTCGGCCGGGGCCCTACCGGGAGCGGTCTGACCAGGATCAGCCGGGGGCGGGGGGAGTCGCAGGGCAGGGGCAGCGCCCCGCCAAGACCGTTCGTGGGGCGGGGGATCCCCGCGGTGTTCCCTTGGGGCTCTGCGGGGCGGACCGGGCCCTCCGCGTCCCCGGGAGCGGGGTGGGAAGGACCGGCCCTTCTCTGTCCCGGGGGTTCCCCGCCGTGTCCCGGGGAGGGGGCAGGAGGGACTGGCTCCTCCGAGCGCCGGGGCCGCCCGGTCCCAGCCGCCCCGTCCCGCAGCAGCGCGGCCATGGCGAACCACCTGCGCTTCGTGGGCCGCACCGTGATGGTGCAGAGCGGCAACGTGGAGGCGGCGTACGGCGTCCTCAACAGGTGAGGAGCGGGGGGAACCGCGGCGCCGGGCGGCGTTTGGGCCCGGAGGGGCCCCAGTTCCTTCACGCACTGGGTTCAGAACCGGGATTTCCTGAGCGGGAGGTAACGGGAAGGTCATGCCGGGCTTTTCTCGTCAGCTCCACGTCCTGCCGCCCCCTCTGATGTGGGTGTCACTAGAGGGAAATACAGGAATAACCGAGCCCAGAACCAGGCGAGGGCAGCGCTATTCCTTGGAAAGCGGAGGAGGAGATGATCCCACGGCTGAGCTGAGTGCTCCCGCACACACCTTCGTTACTCCCAACTTAGCGGGGGCGATTCCTTCCCCTCCTCACGGATGGACGGCGAGAACGAGCCGATGGCCCTCATGGGGACCGAGCTGCGCCCAGTGTTCGCAGCGTGGGGTGGTTCTTCCTCCCTCCTCGCACATCCAGAACCTTTCCTGCCGCTGTCACCGTTCTCTCCCTTCCCGCAGGATCCTGGCACAGGACGGCGTGGCCGAGGCCGTGCGGCGCTCCCGGTACTACGAGAAGCCGAGCCGGGCGCGGCGGCGGCGCGCGTTCGAGGCGTGCCGGCGGGTGTACTGCACCGAGATGGCGCGCAAGATCGCCTTCCTGGCGCGGAGCAGCCGGCCGGACCCGTGGCTGGGCTGCTGAGGGGAGCCGGCCCCAATAAAGCCCTGTCGCTCTGATGCCCGTTAATTGAGTTTGGTTAATGACGGCGCGAGGGAAGGGGCGGGGCGGGGCGGGGCGGGGCCGAGCGCGCGCGCCCCGGGACCCCTCCTTCCCGGCGCCCCGCGCGCGCCGCGCACGCGCCGCGCGTCCATTTCCGCTTCCGCCCCGACGCGCCGTCACCGTCAGGGGCCGCCGGGCCGGGACCGGGACCGGGGTGAGGGAACGGGGCCGGCGAGGAAAACAGGACTCCCTCCGAGGGCGTGGAGGGGATGGAGAAAGCGGGAGGGCTGCCGGGAGGGAGGCGGTGGCGGAGGTGGCCCCGGGCCCGGCCCGCGCGGAACCGCTCGCCTGGCGCGCCGCGCTGAGGGGGCCGGGCCGGGCCCCGGTCGCAGCAGCTCCGCGGTGGCGGGGGCTGCGGGCCCTGCGGGGCCGCTGAGGTGCGCGGGACTGGGGTCGGCGGGAGCCCCGTGTCTCCGTCCGTCCGTCCGAGGCCGAACGAGGCGGCGGAACCCCGGCGCGGTCGGGCGGTGCTCGGGTACGCGTTCAGTGATACTGAGCGGGGTTACGGGGCTCGTGTCCCCCCGGGCCCTCGGAGCGCTGCGGCTGCTGGAGCTGCTCCCCACGGGCACGGCTCTGCGCTCCCGGGGTTCCCAGGGAAGCACCCGCAAAGCTGCTGCATCTCCTGCCGCTCTTGCTGGAGCTCAGGTCGGGTGGAGGCTGAGCCGGCTCTAATTCCACGAGTTTTGTGGTTCATTACGGAGCTGTTGATGCGTCGGGGCCGTAATTTGTTAGTTCTGCTTGTCCTGAGCCTCTGCTGTACAGTTTCTTGGGGGAAACGCCAGGAGCCGGGTTTGTGCTCTATTTGGACCTGCCTCCGAGGAAGCTGCCAGGAAAAGTAGAACCCGTGGAGGTTTCCAGGTTCTGGAGGGAGCCCGGGCCCTGCAGGGAGCAGCAGTCACCTCCTGGAACTGCTTGTGGACCTGAAATTCAGAGGATCTGTGTTAGGAGTAACCCCCGGGGCCCTGTTCCCAGGTCCAAGAAGGATAACTGAACCCTAGGATCCCATTCCCAGTGCCAGGAAGGACTCCTGGAGAGGGACCACCATGGCCGAGCTCATCCCTAAGGAGATTTTCCCCGCGGTTCCCAGATCCGATTAGGGCCTGGAGCCAGTTAAAAGCGCCTGCAGCCACAGCCCGGTCTGTGAGCGCTGCAGGATGTGAGGGGATGCGAGTGCCAGGAAACAGCCCGGGTTTGGGGCTGCACACTGGGGAAGGGGCTCAGACTGGTGTGTGCCCCTGACACAGGGTGAGTGGGAGCGGCAGGTTCTCCTGTGCCACGTGTTCCACTCGCAGGGCATCTCTCTTCCCAAACCACAGAGCAACCCCACGGAGGGATCTGGGGGGCTTGGAGGCCTTTATGCCTGGGCTGGCAGCATGGAGAGATGTGGGGAGCTCAGGGAGGGGCTGTCCCGAGAGCAGACATTCCTGGGCTGTTTCTGGAAGCACAGGAGCGCTGCGGAGCGTCCGGCCGGGATCCGCGAGGGAACGCGTGTGGGATGCAGCAGGTCCAGGGTCCCTTTGCGGGGTCAGGACCTTCTTCCTCGTGGGGCTCGGCTCGTTTTAGCCCAAGGTTTAAAAACAAGGGAGCACAAACGGTCTCCAGGAGCTTTTCCCACCCGTGGATGTGATCCTGAGGGAGGAGGGCACGGAGGTGACGATGCCCCAGGACCCTGTTTTATGGCCTGTGTCTCCTTGCAGGTCCGAGCCGGGGGGTTCCGCTCAGCCCCGGGCAGAGATGTCGCTGTCCAAGCGGGAGCTGGACGAGCTGAAGCCATGGATCGAGAAGACGGTGAAGCGCGTGCTGGGCTTCTCGGAGCCCACCGTGGTCACCGCGGCGCTCAACTGCGTCGGGAAGGGCATGGACAAGAAGAAAGCGGCCGGTACGTCCCGTGGGGGGTCCCGAGCTGGGTTTGTGAAGCGGCTCAAGCCTTCCCAGGGTGGAGGGGCAGGGGCACAGGGCAATTCTCTCAGCCTCTGTGAGGTGAATATGGGCAAATCCACCAGACGAGACTCAATGGGCAGCCTTGGAACATGTTACAAAATCCAGTAAGTGAAAACTAATTCCTTGTTAAGGAATTGGAAACGGTAATTTAACCAGGGTGCTTTTTCTGCCCATTACAGCCCTACTTTGCTTCTGCCTGAAGCCCGGACTCCCTTAATCTCTTGGTTTAAAGCTCCTGACAACAGGATCCACAGATCCCAGAGGCTTCCAGAACCTCAGAGGCCTCCCTTTGTTTGTAGAGTTGAATCACATTTAAGTGTTCTACAGCTTCCAAGGAATCTCTGTGTATTCTCCATCCTCCTGCTCACCCCAAGCTCACAATTCTGCACTGATAGGACTTTCCTCTTTTCCAGACCACCTGAAACCCTTCCTGGATGATTCCACCCTGCGATTTGTAGACAAGCTTTTTGAGGCAGTGGAGGAAGGACGAAGCTCTCGGCACTCCAAATCCAACAGCGACCGGACCCGGAAGCGGGAGCTAAAGGTGATTATTGCTTATTGATTGGTTTTTCCTGTGGTTGGGTGGCCTGGAGGCAGCACTGGTGCTCTGGCACACTCTCCTCTTCCAGAGAGGTACAGCTTGGAACGTTCAAGAGAAATGACTCCTCTCCGTGATGAAGTGTGGGAGCCTTTACCTTGCGGTTCTCTTTCCCAAAGCGAGGTGGAAGCCTGGCTTTGGCTTTCTGTTAGGCTGGCGGAGCGAATCCACGGGGGTGCATCTCCCTTCTCCTCGGTGCTCCTTTTGCTTGTGTTTTCATTTGGAGCCTGGGAGAGCTGCTCCCAGTGTGTTCCCATCGCTCTCTGCCCCGCGTGTGGCTCCGTGGTGGATGGTCTGGTGGGTTTTCATTCCCTTTCTCCACCCAGAATCAACAGCAGGTGGTTTTTGGCAGCTCCTGTCCTAGCACAGGGTTGATTCCAGCTGGGATTCCATAGCTCTGGTGTTTCTCCCTTGTCTGGGATGGTGCAAGGCTTGTGCATCCAAAGCTGTTTTCACTTCCTTTCTTCTCTTGAGGACTTTGCTCACCATCCTCTAGAATTGCATTTTCCCATCGCTCTGCTGAGCCTGACAGGCCCTTTCCGTGCTGCTCCTACTCAGTGATTTGCCTTTCACTCTTCTTGAGGTTCCTATTTTATGGCAGTCTGGCTTTCCCTGACACTTGTGGTCAGCACTAACCTCGGTGAGCCACAACAATCCCATTCAGGATCTGGATCTCTTTGGGAGCGCTGGGACAAGCTGCCTGCGCTCCCTGTTTCCCACCAGGAACTTGCTTTTCTTCCCTCCGTGGCAGCGGGTGCTGGGCTGGTCCCTGGGGCTGTGGGAATGCGAGGGTTGAGCAGGGCTGGAAGTCCAGCTGCTCCCCTGGGCCAGCTCGGGGGCACGGCACAGGTGGGGACATTGGCAGTGCCATCACGTGATGGTGGCAGGAGCGTGGTGACAGCCCGGTGGGGTGGCTGGAGAGCAAGCGCTGGCAGAGGGATCTGGTGCTGGCAGAAGGGATCTGGTGCTGGCAGCAGGAGCAGAGCTGGGGGTGCAGCAGGGGACCCTTCCCCAGTGAAGCCACAGGGGTGCCTGGCCTGAGCCAGAGGCTGGGCAGCAGCAGCAGAAGCTGATCCTTCTTGTCTTGGCTCCTGGCATGGAGAGGGGTGTCCCTCCTGCCAAATCTTCACTCTTCTCTCTGGAATCACATTTCTTGGAACTTCTCCATCACGCTCTGGGTCTCTCCAGACCCTGCAGGAGCACAAACTGGTCTCTGAGGTGGTCAGGTCATGGCAGCACTTGCAGACTGACTGACCCTGCCCCAGCGCAGGCTGTGGAGAGGAATTTGTCCTGGCACACGTAGATCCCATAGCGTCGGGCAGTGATGGTTCCCAGCGCCACTTGCCGTGCCGCTTCCCGCTCCTCGGTTCGCTCTGGGGTAGGTCATGGCTTGGGAAGGTCAGGAACTGAACGCAAAGTTTCCACACTTTATACTATGGGCAAGTCCTTTCTCTTGAACTTGTAGGTTTTCCAAGAAGTACCTGTGTGGCTGAGGAAGTGTCCTTGTAGGATATGAACCGTTGTAGTGAAGAAGGGATTGCAACTAACGCTTACAACCGGTGTGTATATTTTCTTTTCAAATAACACCTTGACACACACACTACAGTACCCACCACACGGACAGATCCAGGTTTCCATGCACAAACCAGGCACTGACGATGGAATCCACGGCCGCAGCCACACGTGCTGGGCTGGGCCTGACCAGAGCTCTGTGGAAAACGTACCGTGCCTTTTGTTTGGTGACCTGATGCTGCTGAAAGCCCATCAGCAGGCTTGTTGCTCCATGTGCTCTCTGAGCTGTGCTTCTCTGGAGTGGCTCTGGCCTTGGGTCTGGGCTGGAGTGTGAGGGAATGCTGCAGGTGTCCCAATCCTCCCCGGGTCCAGGGCTGCATCCTCCTTCTGGGAGGGCTGCATGGTAGGACAGCGCAGATTCCTTCACCAAACCCTCTGAAGGTGGTGGAAGACATGGAAATGTTTTTATCCCAGTCAGGTCAGCTCTGGGCAGGCTTTTTCTATCTTTCTATGTCGCTGAGACCTTAAATCCGGGCAGGCTTTTTCCATCTTTCCATGTTGCTGAGACCTTAAATCTCCCCAGTGCCAGTCCCCCGCTCTGAGCACCCGAGGGAGCGGTGGCGGCTGTTGCGCAGGCGCATCCCTGCGGTGTCTCCTGCCCTTCACGTTCTTGCATGGACGTCATTGGTGTTTCTCTGGTGGAGGACCAGGGCCCAGGCTCAGCATGGGCTCAGCCTGCACGTGCCGCCCCGGAATTCTGCTGAACGGAGCCGGAGCTGAGACATGCTGCTGATTTCTCATCTCAAATCGTGCTCTGGGAGGAGAATGCTCCATTCTAACCACAGCTTTCTTCTCTTTCTTTACATCAGGATGTGTTTGGTGATGACTCGGAGGTGTCCAAGGAATCCTCTGGCATCAAGAAGCGGCGCATCCCCCGGTTCGAGGAGGTTGAGGATGAGCCTGAAGTCATTCCAGGCCCGCCGTCGGAGAGCCCAGGGATGCTGACTAAGCTCCAGGTCAGTCTAGCTGGGCCCTGTCCCAACACGGTGTAGAGTTTATCCTAACTTGTATCCCAAACGGAGGAATCATATCCCAATGGCAAAGAAAAACTCACTGTCTGCTTTTCCACAGATCAAACAGATGATGGAGGCAGCCACCCGGCAGATTGAAGAGAGGAAAAAGCAGCTGAGTTTCATCAGTCCTCCGACACCACAGGTACCTGCCAGAGGCCTTGGGCAAATCCCATATGTCCCTGGTCCTTGTTTCAGCTGTGATACGTTGGCCTGGGTGTGCTGGAACAAAACTTCCTTCTCTGTCAACAGCCCAAAATTTCTTCTTCGTCCCAATCGGAACGGCTCCCCATCGGCAACACGATCCAGCCCTCGCAGGCAGCCACGTTCATGAACGATGCCATCGAGAAGGCCAGGAAAGCTGCGGAGCTGCAGGCCCGGATCCAGGCTCAGCTGGCCCTGAAACCAGGGCTCATCGGCAACGCCAACATGGTGGGGCTGGCCAACCTGCACGCCATGGGCATCGCGCCGCCGTGAGTACCCGATGGGGCGGACGCCGGAATGCCGGGCAGGGACTGGCCAAGGGTTTCTCTGGTGCTGTTGGGTCCCCAGCAATGCTTTAACCGCTGCTGAAGGAACCAATTTTATATTAAGGAGGTGAAATGGAGGTTCCTCTCCCTTGGCCAAGATTCCCAGCTTGTGCACGCAAGGTTGGAGTCCCTTCTGGCAGTACAGATGGGCTGTAAAAATATGGAAACTGTGGAAATAAACTCAAATTTCCTTTGAATCAGTGCTGTATTCACATCTGAATGCAACATATCTTGTCCTGCCCCCAGGAAAGTGGAGCTGAAGGATCAGACCAAGCCGACGCCGCTGATCCTGGATGAGCAGGGCCGGACGGTGGATGCGACCGGGAAGGAGATCGAGCTGACTCACCGCATGCCGACCCTAAAGGCCAACATCCGAGCGGTGAAGAGAGAGCAGTTCAAACAGCAGCTGAAGGAAAAGCCCTCGGAAGACATGGAGTCAAACACATACTTTGACCCCCGGGTCTCCATAACCCCGGCCCAGCGGCAGAAACGCACCTTTAAGTTCCATGAAAAAGGCAAATTTGAGAAAATTGCCCAGAGGTTGCGAACGAAGGTATCAGAGGTCTCGTCCTGCTAATGAGAGCAAGGCTGGGAGGGGATTCTCCTCTCCTAGGCTGGGAAGGGACCTGGGCTGGCTTTGATTCAGAAGTCTTCCAGTAAAGTCACCTGAAACTTTTCCTTAAAAACCCCGTTCTTGTGGGGAGGGTGCCCAAGTCAGGGCTTGTGTGTGTAAAGGCTCTTGTCACCACTGTCTTCACCTGTTGAAAGGCAAAATCTCCTTCTTTTGACAAAACATTGGAAGTTCCCAAGAGAACAGATCCCTCTCTGGGTGAGGGATCAACCCGGAAGTGGAGATTTAAAAGGAATTTTGTTAAAATGCTCCAAGTTGTTGGGGAGAAGGGGAGAGGCAAAAGTCCAGGGATACAGTCCTTAGAGGGAGATGTTCCTTTGGGAAAGTTCCATGGTCCTGAAGGACTCAGGAGTAAGAGCAGAGTTTTGGCAGGCTTGGGAGCTTCCCTTCGCCATCACGTGCTGTGTGGTTCCTCTCGCAGTCTGCTTCAGGTTGTTTAAGGACCCAGATAAATCAGCAGGTGATCCGTGTTCAGCTTTTCACAGAGGTTCTGCTGTTTTGGAATGACCTTTCTGTTCCATCTTCCTCCTCATTCTCAGGCTCAGCTAGAAAAGCTGCAGGCAGAGATCTCCCAGGCTGCCAGGAAAACTGGGATTCACACTTCCACCAAGTTGGCTCTGATCACCCCTAAGAAGGAGCTGAAGGAGGGGGAGATCCCAGAGATCGAGTGGTGGGACTCCTACATCATCCCCAACGGCCTGGATTTGTGAGTATTTCCAGGTGCTGGTGGTTCTGCCACAGCAGGAATTCCAGGAGCTGCCTGGAGATAACGCTGTGGGTCTGGGAAGCACGTGGAAAATCAGGCCAGACGTTTGTGCTTGAGCATTGAGTTGCACCTCTCATCTCCAAGATCCAGGCACTGGGTTTGCTCCCAAAGTCTCTCTGGGGACTGTGGAGTTGGGGGGATATTTTAGCCCAGAGCTGGGGAGATTTGGTTTGGTTTGGTTTCCAAGCATGAGCATTCTGCATGAGCTGTGTTCCCCGTGGATGTGGGACCTGCCTCCACACCCCGAAATGGGGGGAGACACCTGTATCTTAACACCATCTCACTGTGGGTCTCCTTCAGCCCATCTGGGATTTGTGCAGGAATTCGTGCTGGGAATTCTGCCATGATGCCCAACTCTCTCCTTTCTAGAAAAGGCGGGGCGATCTCAAAGAAGGACGAGTACTTCGGGATCACAAACCTGGTGGAGCACCCGGCCCAGCTCAACCCCCCGGGTATGGCCCTGGCTTGGGGGGTTTGGCTGTGTCCTCCTGGTCCCAGTGGGGCCCCGTGTCCCCCCGTATCCTCCAGGGCACTCTCCTGATGGTCTCATTTCCCTGCCAGTGGACAGTGACACGCCGGTGACCCTGGGTGTGTATTTAACAAAGAAAGAGCAGAAGAAATTACGGCGCCAGACACGGCGAGAAGCCCAGAAGGAGCTGCAGGAGAAGGTCAGGCTGGGCCTGATGCCACCACCTGAGCCCAAAGGTGAGTGACAGCCAGGTCTTGTCCAGGCACGGATGTGTTGGGAATGCTGTCTGGGATTGCACGGATCTGAAACTCACGGACGGTGGGTTTACGTGTCTGCAAGTGCTCTGGTGGGAAAAAGGTGTCTGATGGGAGCCTCTCTCACTGCCATGTCCCATGGAAGCCCTCCCAGCTCCTCTTCCGTTCCCTTGCAGTGAGGATTTCCAACCTGATGCGGGTACTGGGCACGGAAGCTGTCCAGGACCCAACCAAGGTGGAAGCTCACGTCCGAGCGCAGATGGCCAAGAGACAGAAGTAGGTGGCACCTTGTGCTGCGACGTTTTGGGACATTTTTGGATGGATTTAGCGCTGGTGGTTTGTTTAGGACCGGTCTTTTCAGTGCTGCCTGTTTGCTTCCAGGGCTCACGAGGAAGCAAACGCGGCAAGGAAGCTCACGGCAGAGCAGCGGAAAGCCAAGAAGGTGAAAAAGCTCAAGGAAGATGTTTCACAGGGAGTTCACATAGCTGTGTACAGGTGAGTGAGCTCAGGGAGTTCAGTGCACTCCCAGGTGAGCTCTGTCCTGGCCCAGTTGGGGCAGAGAGGGACCTCTCAGGGCTGGGAAAATAGTTCTGGTTTTCCACAAATATTTGATGTTTTTTTCATCTTATCCTTAGGGTCCGAAACTTGAGCAATCCAGCAAAAAAATTCAAAATTGAGGCGAATGCTGGGCAGCTGTACCTCACGGGCGTGGTGGTCCTGCACAAAGATGTCAACGTGGTGGTGGTAGAAGGAGGTGAGGCCTCCTAGGCAGGCTTGGGTCACCACGGAGCATTCCGGAGCTTGCCTCCAGCAGGAATTGCTATGGAAATCGGTGACAGGGTTAGGGAAGGACAAGGAAGTGAGGAGGCAATTAGAAACTCCCTTAATTACATCTCTAACAGGGTTAGCAATGACTGCAGGGTGCAGTAATCCGGTCAGAAAACCCGGATCATTCCATGAGGAAGGGAGCCTCTGCCAACTGCAGGTTAAGGGATTTTTGTTGTGTCTTGATTCTTCTGCAGGCCCGAAAGCACAGAAGAAATTCAAACGTCTTATGCTGCATCGAATAAAGTGGGATGAGCAGACGTCAAACACAAAGGGAGAGGGTGAGCGATGCTGTGCTGCTGTGAGAGGGGGGAGTCCTGCTCCACCTTCAGGGCTAAATGGGCTTTATTGGCGGGGTTTTTCCAGATGATGATGAGTCTGACGAGGAGTCTGTTAAGAAAACAAACAAATGCTCTCTGGTTTGGGAGGTGAGTCATGGTGGTGGTCCCATACCAGCGTGGGGCTGAGGTGGGATCCAACTCTCCGTCACATTCCTTGAGCTGTAGCCTAAAAAAAACCCCCGCGTATTCCCGCGTTCCCCACGTCCCCGGAGCCGCGTTTCCTGCGCAGAGGGTGAGAATTCGGGTAGGACGTCACCCCTTGTCTCCCACCAGGGCACGGCAAAGGATCGCAGCTTCGGCGAGATGAAGTTCAAGCAGTGCCCCACGGAGAACATGGCGCGGGAGCACTTCAAGAAGCACAGCGCCGAACACTACTGGGACCTGGCGCTCAGCGAGTCCGTGCTCGAGTCCACGGACTGAGCCTGGCCACGGCGCCGCGGCCACTCCTGCCCCGCAGCCCCCAAGCCGGACAGCTCCCCTCACTCTTCTCAGCACCCCCATTAAAGACATATTTTTTAAAACAAATCGCCGTTGTGTGTTTTTGGGTAAAGGGGGTGAAGGATGACGTTGCCCCTGCGTTTGACGTTGTTGAGGGAAGGGACAGGGGCCTGGGAGGGGACCGGGGGAGCAGAAGCCACTTCCCCTCTTTTCTAAGGACATAGCCCCAGGCTGTGCCTGGGGAGGTTCAGGTTGGACATCGGGGAATTCCCTCCTGGAAAGGGTGCTCAGGAGCTGGTGGAGTCCCCATCCCTGGAGGTGTTCAAGGCACTGATGACTGGATGTGGCACTCAGTGCCCTGGGCTGGGTGACAAGGTGGCAGTCGGTCACAGGTTGCACTCAGAGGTCTTTTCCAACCTCAGCGATTCCGGGATTTACGCCATAAACGCCGTTTTTACCTCGCGCGGTGCCCGCGCTCTCGGCCCCCTCACAGCCAGCCGGGGGGGGGGGGGGGAAGCGGCTGGCGGGGGCGCCGCCATCTTGCCGGGCGGGGCGGGCGCGCGCGCAGGCGCCACGGGGGCGGGGCATGCGCGTGCGCGTCCCGCCCGTGTGCGGGAGTCACAAAATGGCGGCGGGGGGGCGGGCGGCGCGCGCGGGGGGGGCCGGGCCGTGACCGCCTCCGGTACCGGCACCGCCTCGGGCCGGGACCGCCTCCGGCGCCACCCGGGGCACTCTCGGGGCCCCGCGATCCCTCCGGGCTGGGACCGCCTCTGGCACCGCCCGGGCCGAGCGATTCTCCCCGGCCGAGACCGCCTCCCGCCGCCTCTGGCACCGCCCGAGCACCCCCGGGCCCCCTCGATCCCCCGGGCCGTGACCGCCGCCCGGCCCCGTCCCGGGCCCCGCCGCCCCGTGAGGCGCCGCCCCGCCGCCCCCCGCGCGGCCCGGCCGCGAGCAGCGCGGGAAGATGGCGGCGGGCGGCGGAGGCGGCGGCCGGGCCTCCTCGTCCTCCTCCTCTTCCTCGGCCGCCGCCGCCTCGTCCGCGGCCGGCGCGCTCGAGGCCTCGCTCGACAGGAAGCTGCAGGCGGTGACCAACACGATGGAGTCGATCCAGGGCCTCTCCTCGTGGTGCCTGGAGAACAAGCGGCACCATAGCACCATCGTGTACCACTGGATGAAGTGGCTGCGCCGCTGTGAGTGCGGGGCCGGGGGGCGGCCGGGGGCAGAACGGGGCGCAGCGAGCGCGGCCGGGCCGGGGGTTCCGGCCCCGCCATCGGGGCTCGGGGACCGACCGGTGTCGGCGGCCGCTGCGCAGCGTCGGGCTCATCGTCATAGAAAGGCTTGGGTTGGAAAGGACCTTTACGCCCATCCAGTCCCCTGCCATGGGCAGCGACACCTTTCACTATCCCAGGTTGTTCCAAGCCTGGCCTTGGACACTTCCAGGGATGGGGCAGCCACAGTTTCTCTGGGCAACCTGTGCCAGGGCCTCACTGCCTCACAGGGAAGAATTCCTTCCTGACACCTAATCTAAATCTGTCCATTTTACTTTGAAAACGTTCCCTCTTGTCCCGTGTGCATCACCTTGTCATCCTTGGAAGAACACAACATGCTCGCCTGCACCTCAGTGGTGGCACCTTTGTCCTCCTGAATCCATTATCTCCTAAAGCAGGACTCTGGAGCCTCCAGGACCAGGGCCTGGTTCTGTGCCCTGCCTGGCCAGAGCAGCTTGGGGTGGGCACAGCCAGGCCGGGTGCCAGCGCTGGGGTTTGCAGTGCCCATCAGGATGCGTCCCTGGCCTGGAGGGAGAAGGTTGGTGTTGGCAGGAGGTTCAGCACAGCAGTGTTATCTCCACTGCTGTGGGAAGGTTTGACTCTTCTTGTGGGAGTTCAAGGAAGCTTTGCTTGGCAGGAGCGTGGAGATAACATTCCCACTGCAAAGTGTGTGCTGAACCTTTTGGAAAGTTTGGGAGAGTTGAGTTTCTCTGTCGAGGCGCTACTGCAGAATGCAGAAGATGCTCTTTCCCCAGAGTTTGCTCTGTTTTGTTTGTACTCCATGAGATTAAGGAGAGGAAGGTGAGAGCCTTGGAGGAAGTGCTCCGGGTCCTCCTGCCTTGCTGTTGCTGCCAGCTCTCCTGGAAATCCTCCTCCCTTGGACCCCCCTTGGCACTGTGGCATCATCCTTGGGGCTCTCCGAGCGCATGCCCCCTGAAGAAAATCCAGCCCATCTCTCCTTGGGATGTGCCAACTCGTCTGGACATGGTGTCCCTTGTCACAGTTGTCCTGGCTCCTCCCTAGGCCCTCAGTGCTCTTCCATCACTCCTTCCCCCTTCCCAGGCTCATCAAAAGCCATTGAACTGTTCCCACCCTCAGGTCCTTGATGCCCTGTTTCTGCCCTGGCTCCCGTCTGCTGCTGCGCTGTTGGCTCCTGCCCTGAGCCCTTGGCACCAGCCTGGAATTCTTGTTGGATTTTGTGGGATTCTTTCAAAGTTTCCCTTCACAGCCCTTGTGAGGATCTCACCTCCACACCCCTCCTTTTATCCAGGTCCCTCATTAACTACCTCATCCCACCAAACCAATCCTTGACAGCGGCTGCCATGCTGCCATGCCCTGACCCCTGATTGTTTGGTTACTTCCTGCTTCCATAGGGCTTTTTTCCTGCTTTTCCCTTCATAGTACACTTCATCCTCTGCCCCAAGGACCTCACAGCTCTCAGGCTGTGGGAAGTCCCTGTCCCAGCCAGAGGAGCTCACTGGTGGTGCCACAGCGAGTACAGGTGGCTCTGGGTTCCTTTCTGAGTCTTTAAATGTTTTAACTCCAAAGCTCTTACAAACACATCAAATCTGCTCTTCCCAGGGAGCTCCTGGCGAGGGGGAATGTGGTGGAGTTGGGGCTCCTGGGACACAGAACTGGGTCCTTTTAGGAAGAACAGGAGTGCTGGTATTTGACACGTTGCTGTTGGGATCTCGCTTCCGAGTCAAGGCTCATCCTGTGCATGAGCCATGCTGGTCACAGCCAGAGCTTCCCAGCAGGAATGTTCCTGCGAGGAGATGCTGCTGTATCTCCACCTTTGGGAGGTTTCTGATGGGAATCCGAGTGTCTGTGCAGGAGGGTCTGGTCAGCGTGTTTAGTGTGAGTTAAACAGGACCCATCCACAGGCTCTGAAATGCTGTTTGTGTTGGTGCCATCGTGCCTGGTTTGGAGCAGGTGGCAGGGCTGGGGTGGGCTCAGCTCTGCAGTTTCCTGCTTGCCCGTATTTCCTCGCTGGTTTAAGCTGAGAGGAGCTGTTCACCCATCGGGTACAGTCTGTTGCTTCTTGGAGCCAAAGACCCTTGGTTTTCTTTGTGGATCATCTCCATAGCCTTCCTGTGGACCCAGCATGGGTCTCTCCTCCTCTGTGGTACCTTGGTTTATACATTATGGCACTAACTTGGCTCTGGGCTGGTGGTGCTCTGTGTGGTCAGCGTCCGGCTGGAGCCCCAGTCCAGATTTCTTTCTGCCGTGTAGATGTTGGATTGTTTAAATCAAAGGTTCATAGTTTTTTGAAATTTATTTTACATTATTAAGATCTGGAATCATTGGTCTCTGCTGCTGGAATGTCTCTGGGATGGAGGGAACACCCAGTGAGCAGCAGGAGAACTGGCACTAGAGCACTGGTTTAACTAAATCACAGAAGCCCCATTCCAATGGGATGATGATCTGAGAGATTATTGAGGCTGGCATTTTGGGGAAAGCTGGCTCCAAATTGTTTTGGAAAGCCAGGCGAGTGCAGCCCTGCTCCAGTTGAATTCCCAGCCCTCCGGGCAGAGCAGAGCGCTCTGTGCTCCAGAAAACCCACCTCAGCCTGCCCTGTCAGCATGTTCAGGGCACAGGTTGTGAGCAACAGGTTCTGGTGATAAGTCCTTGGCTCGCTGAGACTGTGCTGGAAAAGCTTCTCCTGGGATGTGGGAGCTGGGGCGGCCAGAGGAGCAGGGTCAGGGATAAAAGCTCCTCTGGGATGTGGGAGCCGGGGCTCCGTGTGGGGCTGGGGGTGAGCAGCTGCTGGCAGTGACTCGTGGCTTGGCTCTCACACCTTTGCTGTGTGTCCCGGGGCAGGGATAGTGGAGGAACAGGGCTTCAGGAGCAGGGACTTCCCGAGGGCTCTGTCCCCATGTCCTTCCTCGCCCGAGGCTGGAGTGATGCTCAAGGGCGCAGGAGAACCAGTGCTGCTGGCAGGGGCTCAGGGAGGCTTAAGGACATCAACCCGTGGGGATTTGAGGACCCATCTGAGCTAAGCCTTTTCCTGTGTCCTCAGCTCTGCTTCCCCTCAGAGGAGGATCTCCTGTGCAGGATCTTCCTTTTGAACTGGAGTTCACTTGTGAGCTCTCCCTGATGTCGGGAGGGCAGCATGGGCAGAACGTTTCTGCTGGGAGCTTTTTCAGGCTGTGAGTGAGGAGCAAGCTCCCACCCAGGGCTCTGGACCAGGAAGGATGATGAGCTTCCTGAGAGGAATCCTGGAGACCAGGAGAGCTGCAAGGCACAGCCGTGCTGTGGGAAGTGGCTCTACCAACGTAGGGACAACTGGAAAATGAAGCAGGATAGAGAATGAGGGATTTGTAGATAAAACTGATTCTGGTTGCATCCGGGGGTGACACGGGCAGGTGAGAGGTGACAACACAGGAGCGTGTGGAGTAACACCCTCTCAGTCCTTGGGAATGTCCTTTAGTGAAGTGAAGGGGCTCATTACCATCGTTAGCATGTGGATGAGCTTTACCCACCCTGAGGAAGGGGTTTGATGAAGTAACTCAGGTTGGAGCTTTTGAACATGAGGAGGGTCAGAGGAGTGAGCATAGCTGGGGGAGTCTGGAAATCATTTGTAAACTGCAGATGCCGTCTCTAGCCCCTGGGGTTTGCCTGCTGGACCTTGAAAACTCCAAAACTTTCCCAAAAGCAGCACTGAAATACTGGGATCAAGGTGTGGTTGTTGTGGTACTTGTGTCTGATGCTGACTCTAAGTTTTCTTTTGTCCTCAGCTGCTTTTCCTCATCGGCTGAACCTTTTTTACTTGGCCAATGATGTCATACAGAACTGCAAGAGGAAAAATGCCATTGTCTTTCGGGACACCTTCGCAGAGGTGCTTCCCGAGGCCGCCTCGTTAGTGAAGTGAGTAATGAACTAATGGGGTGCTGGGAGGCCGAGTGTCTCAGAAAGGGGGAATCTTTCTGCTGACATCTCGAACTCTGTAGAAACATCAGCAGAACTTAAAGGGTTCTGTTTGAGCAGCCACGTGTTTGCCAGGGTGGGCGTGAGCTGGGTTTTAATTTGCACACGGGGGTGGTTCGGGTCAAATTATCCTGTGAGGTGGAGTGAGGGAAGCCTCGCACCAGTGTCCTGCAGCCAGGGGGTAAAGAACTCTTCTCTTCCAGGGATCCATCTGTTTCCAAATCCATCGAAAGAATCTTCAAAATCTGGGAGGACAGAAACGTGTACCCCGAGGAAACCATTTTGGCACTGAAAGAAGCACTGAGTAAGTTACTTACGCTCCTCATTTGTCACCTTACAAACTGCCCCGTGAGCTCGGCGAAGCTGTAGAGATAGTCTGGGGTCACTGAGGGGAATGAGGGGCATTTGCACCTGGCACAGGCTGTAACGTAGCCGGGTGTGGGACGTGAGCAGCGCTGGATTCTCCTGCTTCACCTCTTTCGTACCTTTCCGAAGGCAGCTGTGAATTCTTTCACATGAGCTGGAACTGCTCCAGCTGAGAGCAAACAGAATGTGAGGCTGAGATGGTCCTACACATCCTGACCAGGGGGCTCTGGCTCTACCTCTGGGTCCTGTTCAGTAGCAGGCTGGTTTAAGTAATAATATTTGTGGGGCAGGAAGAGGCAGAAGCAAAGCTGGAGGGTGAAGAGTCCTCAAGTCCTTAGGGAAGAAACATGCGGAGTTGGTTAAAACCAGGGATTAGCCAATGCTCCAGTACTTGCAGGAAATCAGGTTTTGGCTTCACTCACATCATCGCGAGCTGAAGGTGCTCAGGAAGCCCTCAGGAGTGGTCTGAGGGCCGGTGGCCATCACAGCAGGAGGAACGTGGTGTCTCGGGTCAGGCTGTGGCACGAGAACAGGCTTGAGCTGGGCGTTGCATGCTGAGAAGTGACGTTTGTGCTTCTCCTCTGAAATCCCTCATTTCTGTAACCTGAAAACAAGTCTGTGAGATTTCAGGTAAATCAGGTATTGTGGCTGCTTTCCCAAGGGGCACTGCTGCCTGTTCGATGCTGATTCCATTACAGCCTCCCCAAAGAGTATGATTTTTAGATTCCTTGTGTTTTCCCTTTTTACTGTGATTTTTGAACTGTCTTAGTGTAAGGGCAAACAGAAACTTGATTTAAAAATGGCAGACCACCCCCAGGTTGCTGCATTCCTGAGTAAACTGAGGTTCTCTTGGGCATCCAGCAGCTCCTCTAAGGAAGTTGGTCGAGGTATTTTAAAACAAATTTCTGTTCACTCTTTCACCGTGCAACTGTACGGCACCAAAAAACCACATTCTGACAGGACTCCCATAATGCCAGACTGCCAAAAATGAAATGTTTTCCAGGTACCACTTTCAAAACTCAGAAGCAGCTGAAAGAGTCTCTGAACAAACCGAATAAGCCGTGGAAGAAATCACAAAGTAAGGAACCACTGTGAACTCTGTGCACTAATGCAGAAATTGGCTGCTCGAGGAGCAGAAAGGCTGAGCCTGCAGCTCAGAAGGGCCCCACGATGTGCACACCAAGGAGGTGTTGGTAGAAAACCACTATGTGCAGAAAAGAAGTGAGGCAGAAATAAGATAGGAGAGCAGAGGTTGTGGACAGGAGAGGAGAGAGCTGGTGGAACCTCTTGGAAACTGGTCTTAGACTGGTCAGAGATGGAGAGAAGACAGAGAGAAGCAGAAGGTGGACATTCCCTTTGTGCTCAGGAACACTCCTGCCCAGCAGGCTGGGCTGGGAGGGGGCACCTGGAGCTGGGAGTGCAGGGACAGGATGTGGGAGTCCAACAGCTCAGGATTCAGACCAGCAGGAGAGAATTTATTGTAACAGAGTGACCCTAATGATTTCCTTTTGTGCCAAAGCCCTGAGTGGTCCCCACAGAGGTGGTGAGATGTCAGGTGTGACGTGTGGGACATCAGGTGTGACGAGAGGCACAGGGTGACATCAGAAGGACAGAAGAGTTTGGGAGTGTTTATTACTGGGCTTTACACCACAAGCTGCTTTCCCAGACAGAACTGTATCCAGCATGGATGGAGGGTTTAGCGCTTTGCTTCTCATCAGCTCCTTACTTCTTCTTTCCTATTTCTCCTGTTTTGTCCAGAATTTGATGGATTCAGTCTCTTGCCAGCAGGACTCGTTCCCCCACCCTGTAACCAGGTGTGACAGTTGTTAAGGCCCTGGGCATGGTCAGACCTAGGAATTTCCCAGGGGAGACCCTGCCCACAGGAAACCTGGGCTCCATGCCAGCTCCAGGTCTGGCACTTTGGGAATAACATTCCCTTCCTTGTAGAGAGCTGTAACTCCTTGGATAAGGCCGTGAGATCAACCCTTGCAGGAACTCGTCTTCCTGGGGAAAAGGTGTGCCCAGGAAACGTTAAGAGCATGTTAAAAAGCAGCAGTGTCACTTGTTGGTCCCAATCCAGCTGCACGTGTCCATGCCCCATGAGCAGCCAGGAGCCCGGAGCATTGAGGGGCTCATGCATGGAGGGGAGGATGTGATGGGTAACACATGGAGTTATCTTAAAATACCTTTTCTTAGGCTGCCTGTTGTGACTGACTTCCCACTGGGATGTGGTGCCTTGATTTCTTCACAATTTTCCTTTATCCCCACAGCCTCCACCAACCCGAAAGCTGCTCTGAAGTCCAAGATTGTCGCCGAATTCCGAGTAAGTCTGTGAGTGGAAGTGACCCATGGCACTGACCCCCAGCTTGGGTGGTTTGCATGTGGGGTGACCCCAGGCCCAAGAGCCATCTGTGACGTGGGGGCTGTGACACCCATGGGGCCAACATGGGGAGGGTCTGGGCAGGCTCAGAACATCCTTGTGAAGAGGAGTCTGGAGTGGCAAGAAATTGGTCTGAATTCGGTCCCCTGACAGAGGGGGACACGTTCATGAAATGCAAAGACCTGTCCCTGCTCTTAACCAGGAGACCTGTGTAACTGCAGCTCCTGCCTGAGCCCAGGTTTGCTGATTGTGAGATTTGAGGTTAAAAATCCTGGATCCACATGGTTCCTGGGTTAGCTCTCGCTTGGAAGCGGTCTGGAGCCAGAGCGGAGGCAGGGCTCCTCTTCCCTGGAATGTGATGAGGAGGCTTTTCCCGTTTGCTTTTTTCCAGCCCCAGTCCCTCATTGATGAGCTGCTGCTGTACAAGCGCTCGGAAGATCAGATAGAGCTGAAGGAGAAGCAGCTTTCCACTATGAGGGTGGACGTCTGCAGCACCGAGACACTCAAGTGCTTGAAAGGTAAAGCCCCGAGGGCACCCAAGGAGTTGTGGGAGCTCCTCGGTTCCGTCGAGACGGAAAACGCCAGAATTTCAGAGTGGGGTTAAGAACCAGCAATCAGGAGCCAAAAATCTTGGTTAATTTGAATCCCTGCGGGAACTCTCAGGTGCAGAGCTTAGACCAAGAGAATGACTGGCTGAAAACCAACACTGCCAGCAACCAGGCCTCCTCCTTGCCAGGTCCCAGTGCATGACCCGGGTGGTCTGGGAGTGTGCAGCTCTGCTGTCCCGATATCCTGGGTGCTGCTGTTGAGACCACACTTCCATGGCATGTGGCAGCTCACTTCCATGGTGTTCATCTCCCTACAGATAAAACAGGAGGGAAGAAGTTCTCCAAGGAGTTTGAAGAAGCAAGTTCAAAGCTGGAGGAATTTGTCAATGGCTTGGACAAGCAAGTGAAGAACGGCCCCTCGCTCACCGAGGCGCTGGAGAACGCCGGGATATTCTATGAGGCACAGTACAAAGAAGTCAAGGTGGTGGCAAATGTAAGTGTGCCTTTTCTGGATCCTCCACAGGTGGAACAGCATCTGCCTGTGCTCACTGGGCACCTCAGAGGCTGGAAGATGCCTCATCTCTCTATTCCCAAATTAAAAAGTTGATGGGATTGTTGTATGGGTGGTTTCCAAAGAGGGCAGAATTGAGGCTTTGGGCAAGACAAGGATATGCTCTCAAAATCCAGCAGTTGGAAGCTCAGTTTGTGTGTGTTGCTGGAATTTTGGAGCCCTTCTAGGTTCTTAAATGGGGCAAAATTACAGTTAGTGTGACAAATCCTGAATTCTGGAAACTTGTGATTTATGTGGGAACTAGACAAGCGAAGAAAGGACGGTAGTAAAGTGCTACAAAAACAACCAACACCCTCCAGACCCTACCAAAAGCCCCAAATGGGCAGAATGTATTTGTTAAAAAACAGGGGAGTTATGAAAATTGTTTCAAGTCAGTGGAAAAAGGTTTTATCTTCCCCACTTTTTGTGGTTGTTGCCCTGTGAGTCCCATGGAGAAGCCAAGTTCTTACCACTGCAGGGTCCAGGGATTTGGAATTGGTTTTCTCAGGCTGCATGTTGCTTCCTCAGGGGAGTGACTGAGGCGTGAAAGATCTCAGTCTGGTGTCCTTCCTTCTTTAGGCCTATAAAACATTTGCTAATCGAGTGAGCAATCTGAAGAAAAAGCTGGACCAGCTGAAAGCAACCCTTCCGGATCCCGAGGAGTCTCCCGTCCCTTCTCCCAGCATGGACGCCCCATCTCCGACAGGCTCCGAGTCCCCTTTCCAGGGCATGGGGGAGGAGAACAGCACCCGGTCTCCAGCAGCTGGAGGCCGCAAGATGGTCTCTCCAGAGCCTGCGACAGACAATCGGGACGTGGAAGACATGGAGCTCTCCGATGTGGAGGACGATACGTCTAAAATCATCGGTACGTGATTGTCGTGGGGGAACTGCAGGACAAACCAGGCCTCTCCAGCCTCATTTGGGATGTGGAGGAGGCGCAAAGCCCGTGCTGGGCTGTGGGCCGGGGCTGTTGGGTTTGGATCTCCTGGCACTAGCAGGGAAGTCCCAGTCCCACTGCGATCCATGTCCATCTCCCAAAACACTTACCGAAGATGTCTGTACATCTGTGGGAATCAGAACTGATGTGCCCTGAGTCTTTTCGGGGGACTGAGTGACCTTTCTGCTCTTGTTCCACCCTCTCTGCTGCAGTGGAGGAGAGGAAGGACAAACAGGCTGCTCCAGCCCCAGCTCCCACCAAGACCGAGAGTGTCCCCAAAGCGGTGCCGTCGGCTGCTGTGGCCGGCACGGCCTCGGGGACGGTGACAACGCCGGCCCCGGCCCCTCCAACCCCCCCGGCTCCAAAGGTGGTGAGCACAGCTCCCATCGCTCCAGCACCGGCACTCGCCTTACCCAACCTGGCCAACGTGGACCTGGCCAAGATCAGCTCCATCCTGAGCAGTTTGACATCGGTGATGAAGAGCACAGGTGAGTGCTGAGCCGGGCCGTGGGCGCCGGCACTGACGCAGCTGGGTGGTGAGTGGGTTACTGCTCTCGGAGCTCTGGCTCGGTCTCTGGCACACGGTGTCGCTCCTTGAGCCTCTCCTTGCTTGTGCTCAGTTGTGCCTGTGGGAGACCTGAGTCAGAAGCACGTGCGTTGCCGGAGCAGCGCAGGTGAGTGGTGTGTGCTCCCACCCCAGGGGTGAGTCCCGCCTCGAGACCTTCGCCGGGGACGCCGACCAGCCCCACAGCTCTTGCCAGTGGCCTGAAGACTCCTGTCCTGGGAACCCCGTCTGCTCCTTCGAATCCATTAGCGAATATTCTCTCCAAAGTCGAGATAACTCCGGAAAGCATTTTGTCGGCTCTCTCCAAAACCCAGACTCAGACGACGCCAGCGCTGCAAGGTACTGGGGTGGGTGTTGGGGGCGGGCTGGCTGGTGTTTGGGGACAGTGGCCGGGCTGAAACGTGCTGCCCTGCTTGTCCTAAGTGAGAACAGAGGGAGAAAAACTTCACTGGAATGTTTCACGTGTGTGGCACATGTGGATGGTCCTTCTCAGGTAGCACATGTGTCACGGATCAGTGAGATCTGCCACTTCTCTGTGCTTCCTGCTTGTGCTGCGGCCGAAGTGCACGTGTCTGGAACATTCCCTGTGAGCAGGACAGGAGACTGAGAGGTCTCTGTGTTTTTTACGTGCAGAAAGTTTCCCAGAGGTTCTGCTCCTGCTCCGGCACCTTGCCAGGGTCACCCGGCCAGCAGGGCAGGGGTTCCCACTCCTGGCTGCAGACCAGACTCTTACCCAACTGACTCGATGGTGTAATTTATATTTGTGGATCAATCCAAGCCTCTGGTGGAAGGTTGCACCTCACTGGGTGCTACTGTCACTGCAGCAAAATCCAGTCCTTGTTGTGGCCGGAGCCTGAGGGGGTGTTACGGAACGGCGAACACAGGAGCCTTTCCCGTGGCAGTGGCTTGGGGTGATCTGCCTCTGCCCTCAGTAGCTGATACAGCAGTTCTGTTTTCCAGGGCTGTCGTCCTTGCTGCAGAGCGTGGCTGGGAACACCGTTCAGTCGGGAGAAGCTGCCTCGCAGAGCACCTCGGCATCGCCAGCCAACACGACCGTGCCATGCATGAAGGGGAGGAATGTTCCTTCCAATCCACAGTCCTTTATAGCCAAAAGTTTTGGTTATTCTCCAAACTCGACCACTGCAGAGGTTTCCTCCACTTCAGTCAATAAGGCTCCCGTCGGACATACCCCAGCACTGTCAAGCTCTGGTTTTAAGCCACCAACCAATTCCCTGGGATTTTCCAGTTCCCACCCTACCAGTCCTTCCTCCCTTTTGCCAACAGAAACCTCACTGGGTCAGTCCTCCGAAATTTCAAAAGCCAAGCTGGAATCCGAACCCCCTTCTCCCAGTTTGGAGATGAAGATACACAATTTCCTGAAGGGAAATCCTGGCTTCAGTGGCCTGAACTTGAATATTCCCATCCTCAGCAGCTTGGGGTCCAGCATGGCAACGGAGAGTCACACCTCTGACTTCCAGCGTGGTCCCACCAGCACTTCCATGGACAATGTGGACGGGACGCCGGTGCGCGACGAGCGCAGCGGGACGCCCACCCAGGACGAGATGATGGACAAGCCGACGTCGAGCAACGTCGACACGATCTCCCTGCTGTCGAAAATCATGAGCCCCGGTTCTTCGACTCCCAGCAGTACAAGGTCGCCTCTGCAGGGCCGGGATGATGGATATTCCCAAGAACTTCCCAGTTCCGTGCACGGCTACCGGCCCTTTGGCCTTGGCAGAGAGTCTCCAGCCAGCCTGTACAAGCCGCCTGCGGACAGCAGGGAGATGCCCTCCTCCCTGATGGACTCCTCCCAGGAGAAGTTTTACCCAGACACATCTTTCCAAGAAGACGAGGATTACCGCGACTTCGACTACTCCGGGCCGCCGCCCTCGGCCATGCTGAACCTGGAGAAGAAGCCGGTCAAGTCTATCCTGAAATCGAGTAAACTCGCAGATTCTGCAGAGTACCAGCCAGTGCTGTCCAGCTATGGTCAGCGGTCACAGGAGTTTGGCGTGAAGCCGTCCTTCCCCCCGGCCATGAGGTCTATCCTGGATCAGAGCGAAAGCTGCGACCCGCTGGCCTCGTCCCCAGGGATGTTTGGGAGCTACGGCCGCAGGGGGAAGGACTCGGCCTCGGATGGGTCCCCGTCGCCCAGCAAGAACGATGTGTTCTTCACGCCGGACTCCAACCACAACACCCTGCCCAAACCTGGCCTCCCGCAGAAGCAATACTCGGACTCGCCCCACGCGCTTCCCCACCGCTCGCTCTTCTGCCCCCAGAACGCCCTCCCCAGTCCCGCCAGCCGACCACCTGCGGCAGGTGGGGACAAACCCATGGGTTCCTCCATCTCCGCCACCTCCACCATTGAGTTCAAGAACATGCTCAAAAACGCCTCCCGGAAGCCCTCCGAGGAGAAGCATTTTGGGCAGATTCCCAAAAGCAGCTCCGGTGAGGTGGGGAGCCTGTCCGGGGCTGTGAAGGGCGAGCCGCAGCCACCGGAGGAGCACTACCGCATCGAGACCCGCGTCTCCTCCTCCTGCCTGGACCTGCCCGACAGCACCGAGGAGAAGGGGGCCCCCATCGAGACGCTGGGCTACCACAACGCCTCGAGCCGGGGCATGTCGGGGGAGCCGATCCAGACCGTGGAGTCCATCCGGGTGCTGGGCAAGGGCAGCCGGGGCCACGGGCGCGAGGGGAGCCGGGCGGGCTGGTTCGAGCTGAGCAGCGGCGGGAGCGCCTTTGACAACGGGCCCTCAGGCTCCTCGGAGCTGCCCGGCATGGGCGGCTTCCCGGCGCCCTACAAGGAGCACGTGCCGCCCTTCCCGGAGAGCGTCAACAACTTCCGAACCAACAACTTCAGCCCTGCCTTCGAGCACCACCTGCCGCCGCCGCCGCCCCTCGCGCCGCCTCCCCTGGAGCACGGGAACCCCTTCCCACGGGACCCGGTGGGGCCGCCCGCCGTGCCCCCGCCCGCTCCCACCAAGGACCACGGCAGCCTCTTCCCGAGGGATCACTCGGTCCCTCCGCGCATGCCGTCGGTGGATCACGCCAACCCCTTCTCCAAGGAAACGCCCGCGCCGCTCCCGCTGCCCCACGGCGTCCCCCCGCCCCCCTCGGTGGAACACGCGGGGGTCCCGTTCCCCACGCCCCCGCCGCCCCCGGTGCCCGGGGAGCACGCCGGGGTCCCCTTCCCCGCGCAGCCACCGCCGGCCGGGGAGCACGGCGGGGTCCCCTTCCCCGCGCCGCCCCCCCTGGAGCACGGCGCCGGCGCCTTCCCCAAGGAGCACGGTACGATGCAAGGGACGCTGAAGGAGCACTTCGGGGCGGCGCAGCCCCGGGACGCCCTGCCCCGCTCGCGAGACCCCGCGGGGCCCGGCCCCCTGCCCCGGGAGCAGCTGGGGGCCGCGCGCGGGCTGGGCCCCCACCGGGACCCCGGGGGCCGCGGCTCCGTCCTGCTCCGCACGCCCCGCGCCGAGTTCCGCCCGCGGGAGCCCTTCGGCGGCAGAGACCCCTTCCAGAGCCTGAAGCGGCCACGGCCGCCCTTCGGAAGGGGGGGGGCCCCCTTCTTCACCCCTAAGCGCCCCTTCTTTCCTCCCCGGTACTGAAGCAGCTGCCCAGCTCCCGGGGCTGCCCTTTCATTTCTTTTTTTTTTTTTTCTTTTTTTCTTTTTTTTTTTTCTTTTTTCATTTTTTCTTTTTTCTTCCCCTTGAGACCCCCCCCCCCCCGTAACCTTCTCCTAAATTAAATGTTCTGTGCTTTTTTGGTTGGTTCTACCCCCAGCCCCCCAGCACTGGGTGAGACAAGAAAACAGACACAAACCAATGTTTTAACAAGAAGAAGCCACGTTGCTGTTAAATAAAAAACTTCAGTAGTAGTTGAAAAAAACGAAAAAAAAAAATTAAAAAAAAAGAAAAAAAAAAAACTCTGAAAGCTTCGAGAGGAGCGCTGAGTGGTGTTGGGGTGTTGGTTTTCAGCCGATCCCCAAGTTGCTGCTGCAGGGAGGGGAGACCCCCCTGTTCCTCCTGTCTGCCAAAAGCACCAAAACAAGGCAAAAAGGGTCGAGGAACCCACCCAAACCCACCTTGGAGCTCCATGGGATGTGGGACTCTGGCAGCAAGGAGGCCCAAGCCCGTCGCCCCTGCTCGGGAAGACTGTCGGTTGGGTTTGGGTTAATTTGGGGATCTTCTGATTTTTTTTGGTTTGGTTTTTTGTTTTGTTTTTTCCCCCCAGGATCACTGTTGACTTTCTATGTGTGTGTATATAACAATCACTTTTTAATTCCCACTGGGATCGTTCACCACGCGCAGCCGGAGCCTGACGGGGGGCTCAGAGGGGTCCCCGCCACACCCAGGGCCGCCCCCGCGGCTTTTATATGAAGTTGGGATTTTACTTGATTTATTTTAATTATTTTTTTGTTGGTTTTTAGTTGCCTCCATCGTACCTGTTTGATACCGGTGTGGGCTTCAGGATCTGCATAAAAAGTACCAAACCAGCCGTTGGCGGGTCCGTTCTTTCTCGCGTGCGCTCCGGACGCCCCCGGCCCGCGGGGCGCCCCCGCTCCCTCCATGGTTCCGTCCCGCCTGCGGCGCTCCCGCACGGGCGGGCGAGTCCAATGCGGCTTCCGCGGGGGGAGCACGGGGTTGCGGAGCCCGGGGCGGGCCGTGTTCCGGCGGAAGGGGCGGAGCGTCCGCCATGGCAGCGCGTGTGAGGCCTCGGCTGCTGCTGGCGGGAGCCCAGCGGCGGCACCGGGTGCGCTCGGGAGGGGCCCCCGGGAGCCCCCGCCGCCCCAGGGGCACCCCGGCACCACCCCCGCCCCTTTCCCCCGCTCCCCAGGCCCCGCCGGCCACGTAACGCCCCGGGCGACCTGGTGACCCCCCGGTGATCCCCGTCCCCAGGTGTCCGGGCCGGACCCCGAGCGCCTCCGGCTCTTCCAGCGGCTGCGGGCGGCGGCGGCGGCGGAGCGGTGGGACGGGCTCGGGGATGGGGCCGGCGGCGGGGCCGGGGGCGGCCGCCTCCCGCCCGGGACCCCGATCCGCATCGCGCTGCCCGGCGGGCGCCGCCTGCCCGGCCGGGCCCTGCAAACCACCCCGTTCCAGGTGGCCACGGAGCTCGGGTACGGCCCAGGGGGTCCCCAGGGTGTCTCTAGGGTCCCCGCAGTGTCCTGTCAAGGTTCCCAGGCCCTTCGAGGTGTCCCCACGAGGTCCGTAGGGTCCGCACCGAGTCCTCAATCTCCCCACAGAGTCCCCACGAGGTTCACGGGGTCTCCACCGTGTCCCCATGGTTCCCACTGTGGGGGATGGTCCCCATGATGCCCACAGGGTCCCCGCAGGGTTTACGGGGTCCCCACAGTATCTCCACGGAGTCTCTGGTGTCCCCAAGGGTCCCTGATGTCCCTGCAGGGCTGGCCTGGCGGAGGTGGCGCTGGTGGCGCGGGTGAACGGGACCCTCCAGGACCTGGACCGGCCGCTGGAATGTGACACCGACTTGGAGCTGCTCGACTTCTCCACGCCCGAGGGGCGGGAGGTGAGCCCGGGGGCCCGGGGTGCCGGACCTGCGCCCCGCTCCGCTCACAGCCCGCGTCCCCTGTGTCCCCTCTGTGTCCCCCATGTCCCCTCAGGCTTTCTGGCGCTCCAGCGCCTGCGTCCTGGGGGCGGTGGCCGAGCAGTTTTTCGGGGCGACGCTTTGCAGCACCCGGGCCACCGAGGACGGCTTCTTCTGCGACGTGCACATGGGCAGCAGGTAGGGTGGGGCACACGCGGTGCCCGCGGGGTCCCCGGCGTGTCCCCGGCGTGTCCCCGGCGTGTCCCCAGCGTGCCTCCGTGCCCCCAGGACCGTGCAGAGCGCGGAGCTGCCGGCGCTGGAGGAGGCCTGTGCCACGTTCGCCCGTGCCCGACACCGCTTCGAACGCCTCGAGGCCACCCGCCAGCAGCTGGCCGAGCTCCTCCAGGTGAGACCCCCCCTCCCCAGAGCGTCCCCTCCGCATCTCAGGATGGGGCATGGGAGGCCAGCCTGGGGACTGGTTTGGATCAAGCAGGGTGATGCTCATCGGGACCGGTGTCACCCCCGTTTGGTGTTACTTGTGCCGCTGTCACCGCCTTGGTCCTTCCCCCCAGCGTGGTGTCACTTCCCCCTCGGTGTCACCCCTTTAAGGCCACCGAGCCCACTGTCACCCACCTCTTTGTTGTCCTCTCTTAGCACAACAGATTCCAGCTGGAGCAGCTCGAGGAGGTGACATCCCCCACGGCCACAGTCTACAGGTGAGCACGGGGGACACTGGGGGGGCCGTGGGTCACCGCAGCTGTCCCCACATCCGTCCGTTCATCCCTCAGGTGCGGCCCCCTGCTCCAGCTCTGCCGCGGGCCCCTGCTCCGGCACACGGGGCTGATCGGAGCCCTGCGTGTGCTCACGGTGGGTGTCGGGTGGGGGTCCCGGTGCCCGGCCCTGCTGACGTTCCCCCCCGTACAGCAGGTGCCGGGTGGGGGCCCCTTGCCCGGCCCCGCTGACGTCCCCCTGTGCCCGCAGAGCTCGGCTGCGCTGTGGGGGGGAGCCGGGGGCCGGTCACTCCAGCGCGTGGCCGCCGTGGCCTTCCCCAGCGCTCAGGAGCTGGAGCAGTGGGAGCGGGCGCAGGACGAGGCGGCCCAGCGGGACCACCGCCGCATCGGGAAGGTGAGCCCTGCCAGGGGCTGGGGGGTCCCCCACAGCCATGGGGACCCCCTGGTGACGCCCTCCCCGCTGCAGGACCAGGAGCTCTTCTTCTTCCACAAGTTCAGCCCTGGCAGCTGCTTCTTCCTGCCCCGCGGCGCCCACGTCTACAACACCCTCGTGGAGTTCATCCGGGTGCGGCTTCCCCTGACCCCATCCCCCAGACCTCCCTGCACCCCGTCCCCACCACAGCTCGGCACCGCTGCGCCCCCCGTGACACCCAGACCCTGCCTGTGCCCCCCACAGACCCCACTGCACCCCATCCCCTCACACCCAGACCCCTCTGCTCACAGTTACCCCCCAGTTCCTGGCGTGCCCCAATGGCCGCGGCTCTCGCCCGTGCCAGTCCCTGCTGCCCCCATGGCCGATGCTGTGGGGCTGAGCTGACATCCTCCCTGTCCCTGTCCCCGCAGAGCGAGTACCGGGCAAGGGGCTTCAGCGAGGTGGTGACCCCCAACCTGTTCAGCCCCCAGCTCTGGGAGCTCTCGGGGCACTGGCAGCACTACAGCCCCCACATCTTCTCCGTCCCTGCCACCCCTGAGACCCTCTCCCTTAAACCCATGAACTGCCCGGCCCACTGGTGAGTCACGAGGTCCTGGGGTGCCCATGGGGCTCCTGGGGGCTCTGCCTGTCTGTCTGTCCGTCCCCAGCCTGATGTTCGCCCACCGGCCGCGCTCCTGGCGGGAGCTGCCCTTGCGCCTGGCAGATTTTGGGGTCCTGCACCGCAACGAGCCCCCCGGGACCCTGACAGGGCTGACGCGGGTCCGGCGCTTCCAGCAGGATGATGCCCACATTTTCTGCACGCTGGAGCAGGTGCCCGTCCCCCTGACCCCTCCTGGCCCCCCAGAACGTATCACCTGTGCCCCTGACACCCCTTTCCCAGCTGGAGAGCGAGATTGATTCCTCCCTGGATTTCATCCGGACTGTCTACGCCATCCTGGGCTTTTCCTTCCGCCTGGCCCTGGCCACGCGTCCTGACGGATTCCTGGGGGACCCCGAAACTTGGGATCGCGCTGAGCAGGTGCGATGATGCCCCCGTACCGTGCCCCCTGCACTGTGCCCTGCTGACCCTCCCAACCCGTCCCTGCAGCAGCTGGAGCGGAGCCTGCAGAATTTCGGGCAGCCCTGGGAGCTGAGCCCGGGGGACGGCGCCTTCTATGGGCCTAAGGTGAGGGATTTTGGGGAGGGGGGATCCCCAAAGGGGGCAAACCAGGACCCTTCTGGAAGCGCCCCCTCCCCTTTATTCCCAACAGATTGATATCCAGATCCGGGATGCTCTGGGGCGGCAGCACCAGTGCGGCACCATCCAGCTGGATTTCCAGATGCCCGAGAGATTCGAGCTGGAATATGCCAGGTATTGGGAACGGGGCAGGATCGGGGCAGGAGGGCAGAACTGGGGGATTTGTTGGGGGCAGGATTGGGCTGGAGTTCAGCATTGGTGTGGGGGGATCAGGATTTGGGCTGGGTGAGCAGGATTGGGATTGAGGAATGTCAGGATTGGGAGGGTAGAACTGGGGGTTGGGAGGGGGATCAGGATTGGGGTGGAGGGACAGAAATGGGGCCGGGGGGGGTCAGGATTGGGGGGGGCAGACACGGGGCTGGGGAGTCTCAGGATTGGGGTGGGGAAGGCGGAACTGGGGATTTGGGCAGTGTCAGTATTGGGGCAAGGGCCCCCCTGCCCCCCCTGACCTCCGTTTCCCCCCAGCCCGAGCGGGGGCCCAGCGCGGCCGGTGCTGGTCCATCGGGCCGTGCTGGGCTCCGTGGAGCGCATGGTGGCCGTGCTGGCCGAGAGCTGCGGCGGGCGATGGTGAGGGGGTCCCCACAAACACCCCACACTCCCCCCAGTCCTTCAGACAACCCCCAATCCCTGGGACACAATCCCCGGGGACGCCCCCGGTTCCCAGAAACACCCCGAGATGTTTGGGCCCCCTCATCCCCGGTGTCACCCCTGTCCCAGGGTGCCCCATCGTGGGACAGAGACTCCCTGGTTTTGGGGACACTCGATCCCCAGGACACCCTCTGGATCCCCGGGACCCCTCCGTGCTTGGGGCACCTCCATCCCGGGGACACCCCCGCAGCCCCTGGGGCACCCCCTCCCTGTGTGTTCCCCCCGTGCTCCCCAGTGACCCCCAGTGTCCCCAAGTGACCCCCAGTGACCCTTGGTGCCCCCAGGCCGCTCTGGCTGTCCCCACTGCAGGCTGTGGTCATCCCACAGACCCCTGAGGTCGAGGACTACGCCCGAGAGGTGAGTGTGTGACCCCGCCGTGCTCCCCCAGCACCCCCATCGTGTCCTCCCCTCCCCCTGTACCCCCCTATGACCCCCCGACCCCCGTCCCACCCCTCCGTGTCCCCCCGCCCCCGTGCCCCTCGCTGACACCGGGGGATCAGGTGCAGGCGGTGCTGAGGAGGGGGGGCCTCATGGCCGACCTGGACGGGGACCCCGGGACCACCCTGGCACGGAAGATCCGCCGGGCCCAACTCGCCCACTACAACTTCCAGCTGGGTAAGGGTGGGGCATGGCCTGCAGACCCCCGGGACCCCCGTGGAGCCCCCCGGGAGTGGCTGCGTGCCCCCACCCCCATTCACATCCTGGGTCCCTCCTTTGGGAATCCCCTGGGACCCCCCAGCACCACTCTGAGACCCCCTCAGGAATCTGCCAAGACCCCTCCTGAGACCCCCCCCCGGGATTCCTGGAGCTCACTCCCCCCCTTGGGACCCCCCTGAGATCCATTCGGGACCTCCCCAGGGCCCTTTTAGGGACCCCCTGCCCAGGGCCCCTCTGAGACCCCCACCCCCTCTGGGACCTCCTTTGAGCCCTCCGGGACTGCTCTGGGACCCCCCCGCAGACACTCCTGGGACCCCCGTGTCCCCCGGGGGTGGGGGGTTGCTGCGCTTGGGGGGTGCCGGTGCAGGCCGGGGGGCGCGGGGACCCCGAGCCGCCCCCGACGGCCGTGCCCCCGCAGTGGTGGGGCGGCGGGAGCGGGAGCGCGGCACCGTCAGCGTCCGGACCCGGGAGAACCGGCAGCTCGGCGAGCTGGAGCTGCCGCGGGTGCTGCGGCGGCTGCGGGAGCTGCGCGACGGCCGCGTCCCCGACGCCGAGCGGCGCTTCTGACCCCCACAACCCCTTCTCGGGGGTCCCCGGGCCCCCAACGCAATAAACTGCTGGGAAACGCGCTGGGTGCGGTGCGAGCTGAGGCTGGGGCAGCTCGGGGCACCTCACGGAGCCCTCGGTGCTCGGGGAGGGGGCAGCGCCCTGGGGACCCCCCCAAACACGGGGCACCCTCCACCACGACGCTTGGTTCTCCCCCGCCCCCAGATTGCCGCGTTCCGATTCCCGGGCGCTCATTCCCAGGTTTCCGCTCCCGCTCCCGGGCTCCCCCCCGGAGTTCGGGGCAAATTCCTCGGCGTGGGGAATTCGGGGTGAAATCCCGGCTGGAGTTTAGGGTGAGATCCGGGACTGAATTCGGGGTGAATTTCACGGGGTGGAATTTGGGGCGAGTTCCTCGGGATGGGGAAATTCGGGATGAGATCCGGGATGGAATCCAGGGCAAACCCCTCCGGGATGAGGAATTCGGGTCGAACCCGGAGCGACCCCAAACCCCGCAGCGCTTTTGGGGTCCGGGGAATTGGGATCATTCCTCATTCCCGGTTATCCCGAGGCTTTTCCTCGCTCCCACCTGGGGAATTTTATCCAAAGGGCTCCGGTTTCAAGGGCTCGATTTCCTTGGAAACCGTAAATGGATCCCGGCGGTGACGCCGGGGGGACACGGTGGGGACACTTTGGGGCCGGCCGGGACCGGGATTTTGTTTTCCCTGGAAGCGGCTGGAACGGGATTTTCCTGGATTTGGGGTTGATGATTAACCCGGGAACGCTGCAGGGGCTGGGATGGAATTCTTGGAATTCAGCTCGGGAGGGAGCCTGGGGGGCGGCACCTGAGGGATGATCCTGATCTCAGATGGATGTTCCTGATCCTGATCCCAGATGGATACTCCTGTCCCGATCCCAAATGGTTATCCCTGTCCTGATCCCAAACGGAAATCCCTCTCCTGACCCCGATCCCAAATGGAAATCCCTCTCCCGAACCTGATCCCAAATGGATATCCCACTCCTGACCCTTTTTCCAGGTGCAAATCCCTCTCCCGCCCCATTTTCCGGATGAAAATCCCACTCCCGACCCTTTTCCAGCTGAAAACCCCTCTCACAACCCCTTTTCCAGCAGGATATCCCTGTCCTGACCCTGATCCCAAATGAATATCGCACTCCTGACCCTTTTTCCAGCTGGATACCCCTGTCCCGACCCTTATCCCGGGTGGAAATCCCTGTCCTGACCCTTATCCCAGATTGACACCCCTCTCCTGACCCTTTTTCCGTGTGCAAATCGCCCTCCCAACCCTTTCTCCAGCAGAAAGTCCCACTCCCGACCCTTTTTCCAGCTGGAAATCTCTGTCCCGACCCTTTTCCCGTGTGCAAATCCCACCCCCGCCCCCTTTTCCAGGTGAAAATCCCTCTCCCATCCCCCTGGGTCTCATTGTCACCCGGTGCCACCCACTGTCACCCATTGTCACCCCGCCCCGGTCTCGGGTTTCGGCCACGGCAGGAGCAGGAAAAGCAGGAAAAGCCGGTCCTGCAGCCGGGTACGGCTCCAAAATCCCGGACTTTGGCCCCAAACAGCGCCCGGGAGCGAACTCGGGGAGGAGCCGAGGGCGCAGAATTTTGGGAAAGATCCCAAATATCGCCTGGAGCCAAAGCCAGCCGGGCCGGAAGAGGTTTGGGATAATTTGGGATAATTTGGAGCTCGATTTGGGCCTCATGGACTCGGGAATGGGGCAGAATTTTGGGGAAGCCTTGCTGGGAACATCCTAAATGGGGCCAGGAGCCAAACCCAGCTGTTTTGGGAATGCTTTGGGATAACCCAGCTTTTATCTCTCCCTTTTCTGGGGTTGAGGAGCTCGATTTGGGAAAATCTGGATTCCTAAATTGTGCCAGGAGCCAAAATCAGCCGGGCTGGAAGAGGTTTGGGATAATTTGGGATAATTTGGAGCTCGATTTGGGAAAATTTATATTCCTAAGTATTGCCAGGATCCAAACGCAGCTATTTTGGGAATTCTTTGGGATAATCCAGCATTTTTTCCTCCCTTTTCTGGGACCGACCAGCTCGATTTTGACCTCAGGGCCTCCCTCCCTCCATCCCCGAAATCCCGGTGCTGAAATTCCCTGCGTGACCCGAGGAGGAGGAAAAAAAATCCTGGAAAAGGAGGCTGGAAAAGCAGCTCCAGCTTCCCCCCCCCCCCTCCCGCCCTGTTTTCCAGCCGCTCTGGGAATTGCAAAACAACTTTTTCTGGGTTGCGCCGGAGGCACAAAAGGCTCTTTGTGCCTCGCCCCGGGCGCCGCTGGCTCCCGGCCACCCCGAAATTCCCGAAACTCCGCCGTTCCAGAGGGGCCGGGACAGCCTCTCCCACCATTCCCGACCCCATCCCCATCCCCCGGGTGGGATCCAGGTTTTTTTTTTTGGTCACCCTCCTGGATAATTCCCATTATTTGGGTTATTTTTAGCCCCGAAATTCCCTTTCCCCGCTTTTTTCCATGCGGTTTTCCAGTGAAATCCCTTTTTCCTCGGGCGGCTTTTCCAGCCTGGAATGTGGGGCGGCTCCTGGAGCTGGAGCTTTTCCAGGAGGAGGGAGGAATTCCTGGGAGATTTCCCAGCCAGGGCCTGGCTCACCTGAGGCCCTTCCCGAATTCCCAAATCCCACCGGGAACATCCCAAAAGCGGTTGGGAAGAGCAGATCCTGTCCGGGATTCCTCATTTTGGGAAGATCAAATTCTCTCCCGGGTTTCTTATCCTGGAAAATGAAATCCCCTCCCGGGATTCTGGAAGAGCAAATCCTCTCCTGTATTTCTCATTTTGGGAGAAATCCTGTCTCAGATTTCTATTTTGGGGAAAATCCTCTCCCGGATTTCTCATTTTGGGAAAATCCAATCCTCTGCCGGACTTCTGGAAGAGCAAATCGTCTCCCGGGTTTCTCAATTTAGGAAAATCAAATCCTCTCCTGGATTTCTTATCCTGGGAAAAAATGAAATAATCTCCCAGGTTTCTGGAAAATCAAATCCTCTCCCCCGTTTTTCTCATCCCAGGAAAACCAAATCCTCTCCCGGGTTTCTGGAAGAGCAAATCCTTTCCCGGCTTTCCCAGTTTAGGAAAATCCAATCCTCTCCCGGTTTTCCCATCCCGGGAATATCAACCCCCCTTCCCGGCCGGCTCCGGGGCCATCTGGGATCGCTCCCGGCCTCATTCCCAACCTCCTCCCACCCCGTGGATTCTCCACCTGCTCCATTCCCGTGCCAGGCCGGGATCTGGATTGGGCCCTTCCCGGTTCCCGGTCCCCTTGCCGGTGTCCCGGTCGCCCCCTCGCCCATCCAAAGGTCTCCCCGAGCCCGGAGTTCCCATCGGGATCGCGCTCCCCGCCCCAGCCTCGTCACTCGCTGCCCTTTGGCCGCCTGGAAAATTCCCAATATTCTGCCGGCGCCGCTTCCCTGAGCTCCGTTTCCTGCTCAGGTTGGTTCCTACTTTTCCAGACCCCCATTCCCGAGGATTTAGGGATTCAGGGATTTTGGAATTTGGGGATTCAGGGATTTGGGGATTTAGGGATTCGGGTTGGTGGCAGTTCCTGATCTCCGTGGGGGACACGGGACAGGGATAGTGGGATCAGGAGACGGGAATTCCTCTCCCGGGATCTCTCCCCTGCAATTCCAGGGATTTCTGGGGTTTGTGGTGATTCCAGAGGGGCAGCAGGATGGCATTTGGGGATTTAGGGATTTAGGGATTCGGGAATGGCTCAGGCTGGTGGCAGTTTCTGATCTCTTTAAGGGGACACGGGACAGGGATAATGGGATTAGGGAATGGGAATTCCGCTCCCGGGATCCTTCCCCTGCAGTTCCAGGGATTTGTGGGGTTTGTGGTGATCCCAGAGGGGCTCTCCCGGGGTTTGGGGCCAGGGAATGGGAGCAGTGGGAATTTGGCAAGGACGGGGATCCCAAGCTGCTCGTCCGGCCCGGCTCCAGGCCAAATCCCTCCGGATCCCTGGGAAAAGCTGCATCCCACAGGATTCCGGGGTTGTGGGATCTCCCTGGGCTCGGCACGGGCTCGGGGTGATGGGAGGATGTGGGATCCTGGCCGTGTGCCGGGATCCTTGCGCAGGGATCCCATCCCTGGGCAGGGATCCCATCCCATCTGCACTGGGATCCCTCTTTTCGATCCCCATCCCCGTTTTGGGATCCCATCCCGATTCTGGGATCCCTCTGGGATCCCTCTGGGATCCCTCTTTTGCACCCCATCCCTCCTCCCCGCCCCCTTCTCCCACCCGGGATCAATTCCCCGCCCCAAGCCGCGCGCTGCGCTTTCCCTTTGGGATTTCTGGGATTTTCCCGACGCTCCGGACCCATCCCCGCATCCCAAAATCCCCAAATCCCAGGAAACATCCCAAAATCCACCCTGCCCCGGGGACCCCCTTTGGGACCCGCGCGGCTCCCGCAGCTCCTCGCGTCATTCCCGATTTATTCCCAGCCGCCGCTGCTCCCGGAAAAACCGGGATTTGGGGCGGAACCGCGGCTTTTCCATCCCCAAATCCCCCCACGCCACATTCCCGGTGCTTCCAGAGGATCCCTGGGATCGGGGAGGGGGAGGTTCCATCCTGGGGCTGCTCCCAAAATGTCACCGCTCATCTGATGCCGAGGGAAAAACCGGGAAAACCGGGGAAAAACCGGGGAAACCCGGGGAAAAAACCGAGGAAAACCGGGGAAAAAAACAGGGGAAACCGGGGAAAAAACCGAGGAAAACCCGGAAAAAACGGGGGAAACCGGGGAAAAATGGGGAAAAAAGGCAGCGGGAGCCGAGCCCGCGGCTCTGCGGCAGCGCAGGGGAGGCTCCGCTGCGGCCGGGGGGAGCGGGGGGGGATTTTCGCCGTCCCCGATGTCCCCTCCCCGCTCCGGGAGCAGCGGAGCGATGCCGGCGCTGGCGCTGCCACCGCTGTGCCCTGTCCTGTGCCAGCCTGGGCTGTCCTGTGCCAGCCTGGGCTGTCCTGTGCCACCCTGGGCGCGCCGCAGCGCTGGCACCGCGCGTCTCTGGCTCGCGTCCCTCCTGCACAGCGCTGCTGTGGGGATTTTAGGCTTCGATTTCCTCAATTTTTCCCAATTTCCACCCCTTTTTCCAGCCCGAGGCTGTCCTGGGCACGCCGCAGAGCTGGCACCGCGCGTCCTCTGGCTCCCGTCCCTCCGGCACAGCGCTGCCGGCGTTTTGGGGATAATTTCCCCTAATTTTTCCTGATTTTCCCAATTTTTTTCCAGCCCGGGGCTGTCCTGGGCACGCCGCAGCGCTGGCACCGCGCGTCCTCTGGCTCCCGTCCCTCCATCAAAGCGCTGCCGGGATTTCGGGGATCATTTCCCCTAATTCTCCCTAATTTTCCCCAATTTTTCCAGCCCAGGCCATGGCGGACAAACCCGTGGATTACGGCGTCCAGATCCGCTTCATCAACGACCTCCAGGAGCCGCGGCGACCCCCGAGACCCCCGCGGGGCAAGGGTGGCACCTACGGGGTGGCCGTGCGGGTCCAGGGCATCGCCGGGCAGCCCTTCGTGGTCCTCAACAGCGGCGACAAAGGCGGCGACTCTTTCGGGGTGCAGATCAAAAGCGACGCCCCCTTCCCGACCCCGCCGGGACCCCCCGGGAGCGGCGGATCCGATTCGGAGCTTCCCGAAAATCCCTACGGGGGGAGGCGGCCCCGGCGCGGCTCCGGCGGCAGCGAGGAGGGGGAAATTCCCGGGGGCTCCCGGAGGGTCCCCAAATCCTCGGGTGAGGAGCTCCTGAGTGTCCCCAAACCCTCGGCGGAGGAGCTGCGGAGATCCCAATCCCACGGGGACCTTCCCGGTGCCACCGCGGCTTCTCCCAGCGGGATCCCGCGCGCCCGGAGTGGGAAAAACTTTGGAAAACGGGACGAGGAAGGCGCCAAGGAGCCGGGGGACCCCGGGGAGGTGGACACGGAGCCGCTGTCCTCGGTGGATTCCCTGATCAGCAAATTCGACGGGAATTTGCCCCGGGGGCGAGCGGCGAGGAGGAGCCGCGGCCCCGCCGCTTCCCAAAGGAAGCGCTCGCAGAGCCTGGATGCGCCGAAATCCCGGGAATCCAGCGGGGCCCGGCCCCAAGTCCCCCAAATTCCCACGGGGAGCGACGCGGGGGTGCGGGGACGGAGAGGGTTTGGGAGTGCGGAGCAGCAGAGCGTGGAGCTGCAGGTATTGGGGGAATCCTACAAAATTCCTATAAAATTGTTTTGGTTTTTTTTCCTATAACACTGGGGGGGTTTTCCCCATAAAATTAGTTTTTTCCCCGGCTGCAATGGGGGATTTGGGGTTTTCATTCTTTCTTGGAAGCTCAAATCCACCCCGGATCTGCTGCGGGATCAGCGGGAATTGGGCGGCAGCGAGAACCCCAAGGAGCTCATTTACAGCATCCTAAAGGAGGGGTGAGGCCCTAAAACCCCCAACCCCCCCCTAAAATCCCCCTAAAATCCCCCTAAACCCTCCGTGAGCATCCCATAATTCCCAACCCTTTTCCCAAAGCTTCCCTGGGATTTTATGGGGTGTTTTAGGAATGTTCCCAAATCCAGGATTTGGGGAATTCAGCAGCAATTCCCACTCCTTCCATGACCCAGTTCCCAAATATTTTCCCCCAAATCCAACCCCAAACCAGGAGCACCGAGAGCGAAATTTCCCTGAAGAGGAAAACCTCGCAGCTGCTGGAAAAATTCCAGGAGCTGGCGGTGAGCGGGAGAATTCCCGGGGCTTGGGGGATCCCAAAAGTCCCAGGAATTGGGATGGGTTTGGGATGGATTTGGGAGAGATTTGGGAGAGATTTGGGGTGGATTTGGGGTGGATTTGGGGTGGAATTGGGATGGATTTGGGGTGAATTTGGGGTGGAATTGGAGTGGAATTGGGGTGGATTTGGGATGGATTTGGGGTGGATTTGGGATGGATTTGGGGTGAATTTGGGGTGGATTTGGGGTGGATTTGGGGTGGATTTGGGATGGATTTGGGGTGGATTTGGGATGGATTTGGGGTGAATTTGGGGTGGATTTGGGGTGGATTTGGGGTGAATTTGGGGTGAATTTGGGATGGATTTGGGGTGAATTTGGGATCCCAAATCCCATCCCTGAAGGAGTGAGGAGCAGATCTCTTCTTTCCCCTTTTTTTGGGATCAGTGATCCCAAATCCCTCATTTATGGGAAACGCTGGGATGCCCTTCTGGGCTGGATTTGGCATTTTCGGGCAGGACGTCCCCAACGTCCCCAACGTCCCCAATGTCCCCAACGTCCCCAATGTCCCCGATCTCCCAGAATTCCATCGGGGCTCCGGAATCGCCGCAATCCCAAATCCAGCAGCTCCGGGGGGCTCTGGAGAGGAAATCCCAGGAGCTGCAGCGAAGCTTGGCCGAGTAATTGGGGTCCCTTAAAGGGTTGGGGACATCTCTGGGGTGGCCCTTTGGGGGGGTTGGGGTCACCGTGGGATCCCCGTTGTCCCTTCGGGATGGCGCTCAATGGTCAGGGATAGGGCTGACCCCATAAACCGCCCTATAACTCCCACAGCCCCTACAATCACAAAGCCGCCCCCACAATCCCCTTAACCCTCAAAGACCCCATAACCACCCCTAATCCCCCCTAAGCCCCAAAGACCCTCTAGAACCCCAAAAATCACCCCAATGCCCCCAAAGACTCCCCCATACACCCCCCAAATCCCCTCATAACCCTAAAAAAACCCCAAAGGCTCCCCCCCCCAACCCCATTAATCCTTTATTTCCCGCAGGCTGAGCGAGCTGAGATCCTCCAAGGAGGAGCTGGAGGAGCGGCTGGGCCACCTCGAGGGGCAGCTCCACCTCGACCCCAAAACCCACCCCGACACCCAGAGCCTCTACCAGGTGCCTCCAAAACCCTAAAACACCTACTTAAAACGCTAAAAACCCCCAAACCCTCTAAAAACCCCCGTAAAACCCCTAAAAACCTCCTTAAAATGCTAAAACCCCACCAAAACCCCCCTAAAACCCCTAAGAACCTCCCCAAACCCCATAAAAACGCTCAGAACCACCCCACAACCCCCTAAAATCCCCCCGAGCCCCCTCAAAACCTCCGCCGGCCCTCCCCATACGCCCCCGTAGCCACCCCAGTTCCCCCCGAAGCGGCCCCAAAAGGCCCCCACGCGCCCCGACGCGGCTTTTCCGGCGTTCCCAGGAGCTGCTGGAATCGCGGCAGGAGCTGGAGGAGGTTCTGGGCTCGCGGCGGCGCCAGGAGCGGGAGCTGGCGGCGCTCAAAGGGGCCCTCAAGGACGAGGTGGCCGCGCACGACCGGGAGCTGGAGCAGCTGCGGCTGCAGTGCCAGGGGGACCTGGAGCGGCTCCGGAGGGGCCTGGAGGAGGCCTCGGAGGTCGGGAATTCCTGGATGGGTGCTGGGGTCCCAGAATTCCCGGTTTAAGGGGTTCCGAGCTGGATTTGGGGTCATCGTCCCGCTCCAAATTCGTCCCGTTGGGGAATCGCAATTCCGGCCCCATTTCTGCAGGATTTGGGCCCTGGAAAGAGTCCTGGTGTCCCAAAATTCCCGGTTTAAGGAATTCTGAGGGTCCTGGGATCCCAAAATGCCCACTTTCGGTGGTCCTGAGGCGGATTTTTTGGGGTCCCACTCCCAGGGATGCTTTTCCCAGGAATTCCCACCCCTCTGGCTGCAACCAGAGGGTAAAATGGGAGTTTTTCCCATTTTTCCATCTGGGAATTATCCCAGGAACAGGGCTTTTCCCGGGGTTTTCTCCCCATTCCAGAGGAGCTTTTCCCGGGGTTTTTCCCCTCATCCCAGAGTGGTTTTCCCCGGCTTTTTCCCGTATTCCAAAGGGTTTTTCCCAGTGTTTTTCCCCATTCCAGAGGGGAAAATATCAGGAAAAGCCCCTCTAGAGATTCCGTGGGATCAGCGCTGATTTTGTGTGTATTTTGGGTGGAATTCCCTGAGAATTTTTTTGGGATCTCGTCACTTCCGTGCAGGAAAAATCCAGCCTGGAGTCGGAGCGGGAAAAGTTGGGAACGCTGGTGCGGAACCTGCAGCGGGAGCTGGAGGAGAGCACGGAGGAGACGGAGCACTGGCGGGAACTGTCCCAGAAAAACAAGGAAGAGCTTCGGAATTCCAAGCAGGAGTGAGTCCTGGAGCTCCAGGAGCTCCGAATTTGGGGATTTTCCAGGATTTTCCACCCCAAATCCCAAAAAACCCAGGGGATGGGGCGGGATCTGGAGCTCTGGAAGGTTTGGGAAGCTCCAAATTTTGGGATTCTCTGGGGTTTTCCACTCTAAATCCCAATAAAATGGGGTTGGGGCTCTGGGATCTGGGATTGGGATTTTGGGATAAAGGGGATTTTGGGGGTTTTTGGGATCCAGGCTGCTCCAGGCAAAGCTGGAGAGGGAGGAATTCGAGGAGGAGCTCCGGGAACTCCGGGAACGCTTCCAGGCTGCTCGGGAAGATTTGGATCAAGCTCGGAGCTGCGCCGCGGATCCCAAAGAGCTGGAGGCGCTCCGGAAGGTGGGAGAAATCCGGGATTTTTTCCCTCAAAATTCAGGATTTTCTCCCCAAGATTTGGTATTTTTTTCCTCAAAATTCAGGATTTTTCTCCCCAAGATTTGGGGTTTTTTCCTCAAAATTCAGGATTTTTCCCCCGAGGATTGGGATTTTTTTCCCCAAAATTCAGGATTTTTTTCCCCACCTCTCTGCCATCCCAGGAGCTGCGGGAAGCGCGGGAGGAGCTGGAGAAGGAGCGGGAGCTCCGGGCATCCCTGCGGGATGAGGTTTCCAACCAGGAGCTGGAGCTGGAGAGGCTCCGGAAGGATCTGGAGAAGCTCCAGGAGGAGCGGGATGAGGCCGCCAGGGTGAGGGGTGGGCACAGGGAAGGGATTCCCGGGGTGGGATTCGTGGGAATTGGGAATTTGGGGCCCTGGGGGTGCTCGTCGTGGGGTCAGCCCAAACTATCCCAAAAAAATCCCAGAAAATCTCCCAAAAACCCCACAAAAGTCCCTAAAAGCCCTCTGGATCCACCTGCTGCAGGCTCATCCCAACGGACCCAGCCCCAAACCCTCTGGATCGACTCCACATCCCAATGGATGCAGCCCCAAGTTTTCCCCCAAAAATCCCTAAAAAATCCCACAAAAATCTCCCAAAAATCCCTCCCAAAATCCACCCCCCAAATGCCCCTAAATCTCCTAAAAATCCCACAGAAATTCCCACAAAAATCCCCAAACCCCTCTGGCTGTGCCCCCCCCCAGGCCCGGCTCTCCCTGGAATCGGCGCGGGAGGCGTCGGAGCAGGCGCGGAAGGTTCTGGAATCGCGGCTGGGGGAGCTGCGGGAGCAGCACGAGGAGCTGGGCCGGGAATTCCAGGGCCTGGAATCGCAGCTGAAGGAATCCGAGCGCCGCGGGGAAAACTGGGAAGGGGCCCAGGCCCGGCTCCGGGAGAAGGTGGCCAAACTGGAGGTACCGGCATTGTCCCGGAAATCCCACAGATCCCTTTGGATCCACCCGCCACGGTCTCACCCCAAACCCTCTGGATCTGCTCATCCCAATGGGCACAGCCCGAATTCTCCCCTAAAATCCCCTGGATCCGCCCATCCCGAGGGATCCAACCCCAAAGCATCCCCCAGAGCCCCCAGCCCCAGCGGCTCCCTCTCCGCAGGCCGAGCGCCGGCGCCTGGAGGAGTCGCTGGGTGAATCCCAGGAGCGGGAGCAGGACCTGCGGTTATCCCAGAGATCCCTGGAGGCGCGGCTGGAGGAGGCGGAGCGGGGCCGGGCGCGGCTGGAGCGGGAGCTGCGGGATGCGGGATCGGCGCTCCGGGATGAGCAGCTCCAGCGGGAGCAGCTCCGGCGCTCCAAGGCCGAGCTGGAGGAGCAGAAGCGGCTCCTGGATCGCTCCACGGAAAAGCTCAACAAGGAGGTTTGGGAAGAGATCCCGGGGCTTTTTTCCGTGGAATTCTGGGGGGTTTCGTGGAATTCTGGGGTTTCCCCATCCCGAAATCTCCGGTTTGTGGGATATCGAGTGCCGGGACACCTGGGATTGAGATCTCTGCGATTCCCCGGTTGGGTTTGGGGAGAAATCCAGGATTTCAGGCCTGGATTTGGGATTTTGGGCCTGGATTTGGTTTCCCAACACCTGGAATGGGAATCTCCAAGATCCCTCTTTGGATTCGGGCACGGATCCAGAATTCCAGGCAGGGCCATTTGGGATTTACCCTTCCCAAAATCCTGGAAAACTCCATAAAACCCCGGGATCACCATCCCTGATATCCCAGACCCCAATCCCGTTTTTTGGGATCATCCAGGCCGCTCCCTCCATCCTATAAAATTCCCAATCCCCAAATTCCCCTTTTCCCGGCAGCTGGAGCAGATGGCAGCGGAATCCCAGAGCTCCCTGGCCGCGCTCCGATCCCAGCTGGAGGAATTAAAGGAAAAATCCCGGCGGGAACTCACGGATTCCCAAAAAATGGCCAAGGACCGCGGCACCGAGGTGGAAAAAATCCAACAAAACCTCGGGAAGCTCCAGGATGAGGTTTGTTGGGAATCAGACCCACTTCTTCCATGAGTTCTGGGAATTTTCGGGAAAAATCCAGCTGGGAATTTTTGGGGAATTCCCATTTTTCCCGCAGGTTTCCCGGCTCAAGCAGGCGCTCCAGGAAAACCAGGAAGAGCGGGATCAAATCCTCCTGGATAAGGAGCTGCTGCTCCAGAGGCTCCAGAACTTGGAGCAGGAACTGGAAAACCGGAAGCGATCCCAGGACGAGCGAGCCCGGCATTCCAAGGCGCTGGAGGTGGGAATTCCCGAAAAATTCCCGGGAAAAATTCCCCGAAAATTCCCTTGCAGTGCTGGGGATGGACACGGAGGGGCAGAGCGGGGCCGGCATTCCCAGGGCCGGGAAAAGCCGGGATGGGGCTGCATTCCCGAAGGTTTTTAGGGCCTGGGGTTTCCCGGTGTTTCCCCGCATTCCAATGGGTTTTTTCCCCGGTGTATTCCTGCATTTCCAGAGCGGCTTTTCCCGGCTTTTTCCCATATTCCACAGGGTTTTATCCCATTTTTTTCCCATATTCCAGAGGGGTTTTTCCCGGTGTTTTCCCCCCATTCCAAAGGGTTGTTCCCCCATGGATTGGTGGGAGCTGCCCTGTCCCACATCCCAACACCCCCCAAATCCCAGGACCGTTCCCAGATTTTTCCCAGGATTAAACCACTTTTCCCACAAATCCCTTTCCCTCCGGAATTCCAGAATGTTCCCTCTCCACCCCCTCATTCCCTCGGGGTGCCCAAGCCCCAATCCGCCCCTTTCCCATCCCGAATTCCCGGCAGGACAAATCCAAGCGCCTGGAATTGGAGCTGGACGAGGAGCGGAGCTCGGTGGAGCTGCTGACGGAGCGAGTGAACCGGAGCCGGGATCAGGTAAATGCTGGGAATTCCAGGAATTCTCATCCCGGGAAAAGTCGGATCCTCTGGGAATTCCAACCCCGTTAATGAATCCTCAAGGGTCCATCCAAAAATTCCAGTCAGGAATGGTCAGTTGGGCGGGAATGGGGACTGAAACAAGTTGGGAAAGGGGAAAAAAGATTCCCAAAGGAAATTCCCAGGAATTTTTTGTTTGGGCAAGAATTCGGGGATTGAATCCTGACAGACTCCGGGCTCTTCCCAACCTTTATTCCCTACTTTTTCCCAAAAATTCTGAGGCATTTCCCATTTTTCCACCTGGGAATTGCCCCAGGAATGCTTTTCCCGGGAATTCCCACCCCTCAGGCTGTGACCAGGGCATAAAATGGGAATCTTCCCAGTTTTTCCTGGTTTTCCAGCCGGGAATCACCCCAGGGGATCCTTTTCCTACAAATCCCAGAGCATCCCTGCGGATCCAACCCCATTCCCGAAATCCCAGTTCCACCAGTTTAACCCCTCCACTGGAAAACCCAATCCCAGCTTCCCTGGAATTTTCTTTGGGAATGACCCCAAATTCCTCCTTTTTGTGGGGGTTTGGAGTCACCGATTCCTGTGGGGTCGGGAATTTTGGGATGCGCTGGATCCCGGCGCTTCGGGGTGAGCAAAATCCATGGAAAATCCATGGAAAATCCATGGAAAATCCAGAATTTTCTGTGTCCTCATTCCCAGATCGACCAACTCCGGGCGGAGCTGCTCCAGGAACGCTCGAGCCGCCAGGACCTGGAATGTGACAAATCCTCCTTGGAGCGCCAGGTGCGGAAAATCCCGGGAAAAGCCACAGATCCAGCCCCAAATCCCGGCGGGAATGGCCCAGAGGGATCCTTGATTCCATGAGGAACTCAAGGAAAAGCATCCCCGGGAATGGAATCAGGATTCCGAGGAGTTTTCCTGCTTTTCCTGCTTCTCCTTCTCCTTTCCAAAATTCCCAATCCCGATTTTTGGGGCTCTCTGCCCTTTCCCAGGGCTTTTCCCACAGAATTCCCACTTTTCCCAGCGCTTCCCACCCCTTCTCCTGCCAGGACTCGCCTTCCCAATCCGTCATTCCCTAAAGAGCCAAACATTTTGGGATCCAGCCTCTCTGGAGCCATTCCCATTCCCACTGGAATTCCAAGAAAAACACAGAGGAGTTGGCACTGATTCGTGGGGATTTTTTTGGGAATTTTTTGGGATTTAAGAGCCGAAATCCACGGGATTTGCAGGGATGAGGATCCCAGTGCTGGAAAATGGCGTTGATCCCGATAAATCCCAGAATTCCCAGTTTATCCCAGTTAATTCCCATTACACAACCCCGGCTCCTCCTTGGAAAACCCTTCCTGACTCACGCGTTACATAAGGAATTCCTGGAATTCCCCGCCCTCCCCTTCGGGAAACTCGGAAAAAATGGGGAAAAACCTGGGATAATTGGGGTTTTTTTGGGAATTCCCAGAATAAGGAGCTGAAGAACAGGCTGGCCGCTTCCGAGGGGCAGCAGAGGCCCGGGAGCAGCGTTTCCCAGCTGGAATCGCAGCTGGAAGAGCTCCGGGATCAGCTCCAGGTGGAGGAAAGGTACCGGATCCCAAACCCCAAACCCCAAATCCGGGGGGTTTTTTGGGGTGGTTTCCCCCGGAATGGTTTAAAAGTTGTTGGGGTTTTAATTCCAAGGGAAAAGGGAGATTTCTGATGGTTTGGGGTGGTGCAGCTTGGATTTGGGAGGCGTCCATGGAATAACCTGGGCCAGGCTCCGGGATTTATCCCAAATATCCCATTAAAGCAGCCCAGGGAATCCTGGACTGGTTTGGGATGGAAAAGATCCCTACAGATCCAAGGGCAGGGACAGCTCCCACCATCCCAGGCGGCTCCAAAGGATGGGAAGTCCACGGAATCCCCTCTCCCACCCCATTTGCCGTAGGGAAAAGAACGTCCTGCTCTCCTCCAACCGGAAGCTGGAGCGGAAAATCAAGGAATTGTCGATCCAGATCGACGACGAGCGGCAGAGCAGCAGCAACCAGAAGGACCAGGTGGGTTGGGAATCCCCCCTGGAGCTTCCAGGGATGGCGAATCCATGGAATAACCTGGGCCAGGGTCCGGGATTTATCCCTAAAATCTCATCTGAGCCAGCCCTGGGGATCCCGGAATGGTTTGGGATGGAAAGGAACCTTAAACCCCATCCAATGCCACCCCAATTCCAAGGGCGGGGACACCTCCCCCATCCCAGGCTGCTCCAGCCTGGCCTGGGGCACGGCCAGGGCCCCATTCCCAATCCCAAATCCCTGGAATTCCCAGCTGAGCCTGCGCGTGAAGGCCCTGAAGCGCCAGGTGGACGAGGCCGAGGAGGAAATCGAGCGCTTGGAAAATTCCCGGAAAAAAACCCAGCGGGAGCTGGAGGAGCAGCACGAGCTCAACGAGCAGCTCCAGCAGCGCCTGAAATCCCTGGAAAAGGAGGCCTGGTAAGGAAAATTCCCACCTGGAAAAGCTCGGGACCCATGGAGAAGGTCCCAAATCCATGGGAAAGCTCTGGAATCCGTGGGAAATCGAGGGCTGAGGGGGTTTTCCCGTGCGCAGGCGCAGAGCCGTGGATTCCGCGCTCCAGGACGAGCGGCTGAGCTCGGATGAGGAATTCGGCTCCGGCCCCTCGGCCATCGCCTCCCTGCTCAACGAGGCCAACCTGCAGACCAGCTCCTGCTGATTCCTGGGAATTCTGGCGGCATCAGCACCGGGATCGGGTCCGGGATTGGTCCCAACCTGGGATCGGCTCTGGGAGCAGCCCTGGAATTCCAGCCGGATCAGTCCTGGGATGCGGCTGCTCCCTGGGAAAAAATTCCCAAAGCGAGGGCATGAAGGAAGATGGGGCGGGACCCCCTTGGGGACACTTTGGGGACACTTTGGTCCCCTCCAGGCGATGGCTCTGGAGGCTCCGAGGTCTCCATGGGAATCCAGGGATTTCCCGGCTCCGGGGATTTTTATTTCCAACCCCCCCTTGGCCTCCTCCCGGAGCTGTTGGAATAAAATCCAGCGGTTTAAAAGCCGTGGGTTCTGGAATTTTTGGGAATTCTAGGTGGGGATGCTCGGGAATTGTCGGGGGGGGGGGGGTGTTCGGGAATTCTCGGGGGGAATGCTTGGGAATTCTCGGTGGGAATTCCCAGGGATTCCTGCGGTCAATGCCCGGGAATTCTGGGTGGGAACTCTTGGTCGCTCCTGTCCCCTGTGGTCACCTCTGGCCATGTCCCCCCTGTGGTCACCGCCCAGGGAGGGCCGTGCCCGGTGCCCCCGCCGGTGCCACCCCCGGTGTCCCCCGGTGTCCCCGCCCCGGAAGGGCCGTGCCCGGTGCCCTCCCCCGGCCCGGGCGCGTCCCCGGAGGTGCCCCCGGACCGGCCCGGCCGGTCCCGCCCCGGCTGCTCCCCGGTGCCCGCGCTGTCCCCGCGCTGTCCCCGCGCTGTCCCCCCCCCCCCCCGTGCCTCAGTTTCCCTCGAGCTTTGGGGACATCCCGGGGACAGCGCGGCCCGGAATTCCCAGTCCCTGAAATTCCCTGGAATTCCGCTCTCCCGACCCCGCCGGGGATGTCCCCAAGGTGTCCCCAAGGTGTCCCCAAGGCGCGCTGAGCTCACGGCACGGGAATGTCGCAGCTGGGACACACCCGGGCAGTGCCACCCCCGGGCGGGCGGGGACACTGCGGTGGCACGGCCGGGGCTGCCAGCGCTTGGCGCGGCTTCGGCACGGCCGGGCGCGGCTTTGATGTGGCTTGGCACGGCTTTGGTGCGGCTTGGCACGGCTCTGGGGACACGCCCGGGCTGGGCCGGGCACGGCTTTGGCCCGGCCAGGGCGGGGCTTTGGCACAGTTTTGGCACAGTTTGGTCCGAATTTTTGGGGGGCACAGTTTTGGCACGATTTTGCCACAGTTTTGCCCCAGTTTTTGCAGTTTTTTGACAGATTCTGCCCGGCTTTGGCACGATTCTGATTGTCCCTATTTCTTGGCCCAGTTCAGGGTTAGCTTTGACTCGCTTTCTTCCCAGTTTTATCCCAAATTTCTTGGCCCAGTTTTTGCCCAGTTTTATCCCAGTTTTGCCACAGCTTTTTCACGCTTTCACCCCACTTTCTCCCAACGCTTTTATCCCACTTTCCCCCCACTTTTTCCCGGTTTTCCCCCATTTCCCCCCTCCTTTGGGGGCGTGACCAGGTGGGCATGACAAAAAAAATGGGCTGGGTGGTGGGCGTGGCCTAAGGGGGTGTGGTCGATATGGGCGTGGCCAAAACAGCCGTGACGGTATGTGGGCGTGGCCTCCGGTGGGCGTGGCCCTCAGTGGGCATGGTCCTCGGTGGGCGTGGCCCTAGGTGGGCGTGGCTCTCGGTGGGCGTGGCCTCGGTGGGCGTGGCCCCGCGCTCAGGTGAGGCGGGCGCGGCCCCGGCAGTCGCGGCGGGGCCATGAACGGGCTCCAGGGCTGGGCCGCGCTCCTCGAGACCCCGGTGAGACCCCCCCGGATTCCCCCCCCCCCCCCCCGAATTCCCGGATCCCTTCCCCAAATTCCCCGGATCCCTGCCCCAGTTCCCGGATCCTTCCCCAAAATCCCCTGGACCCCTCCCCAAAATCTCGCCGGGCCTCTCCTTCCCCCCCTTCCCGGAACTCCCGGGGTGTTCCCGCCCTCCTGGGAGGAGTTTCGGGGGGTCCCAAACCCCTTTGGGATTCCCGGGACCCCTCCCCAAATTCCCGGATCCTTCCCCAAATTCCCCCGATCGCTTCTCAAATTCCCGATCCCCTCCCCAAAATCCCCGGGCCTCTCCTTTCCCCCATTCCCGGAATTCCCGGGATCTTTCCCCTTCCCGGGACAACCTTCGGGGGATCCCAAATCCCTTTTTCCTTTGAGGGGGGGGGGGCCATATTCCAACCCCGACCCCATCCCGGGATTTTCGGGGGCTTCCCGGCCCCTTCAAGCGCCCCAAATCCCGGGATTTTGGGATCCCCCCATGCAAATCCCGGGAATCTCTCCCAGCTCGATCCCAAAAATCCCAACCTCCCCCCGGCCCGCCGGAGCCGCTCCCAAAATCCCGGTTTTTTCGGGAACAACGAACCCCTGGAGCGGCTCCGGGGGGCGCGGCCATCCCGGAGTTTTCCAGCTGGGGTTTGAGGAGTTTTCCCCGAGTTTTTTCCCCCTTTTCCCGGTTTTCCCAGCCGGGCCTTGGGCGGGGCTGGCGCCTTCCCAAAAATCCGGCCCCGCGCCTTCCCGGCGCCCCAAATCCCGGGAAAAGGGGGTTTTGGGGCCACAAATCCCAACGATTCGGGTTTTTTTATGGATTTGGGAAGCTCTGGGACTTCTCCCGGGATTCCAGGCCGATTTTCCCGGTTTCCCGAGGATTTGGGGGTGACTCAGCTCCTCCCGAAGGAAATTCCTCATTCCCGGCTGCTTTTCCAGCCTTATAAGGAGCGGTTCGGGATAATGGGTGGATAAAGGCGCTTCCAAGGGCCGGAAATTCCCGAAATTCCCCAAATTCCCCAAATTCCCGGGGTTTAAAACCCCCGGGGGCTCGGGTCAGGCCCGTTCCAGGCGGGGAGAGAATTCCCAAAGGTTGCAAAACACCGGGAATCTCCCTCTGGAATTCCAGGATGGGGTTGGGATTTTGGGATTCCCTCCCCTGGAATTTTTGGGATTCCGTCTCCCTCCAGCCGAGCTTTATCCCAAAAATCGTTTGGAATGCTGGAAGAAATGGAGGAAAACATTGGAAAATCGGCTTTGGAATTCCAGGAATTCTGGGAATCCCATCCAGCCTCGTTCCCGTGGGATCCAGCTCCTCTTTGGGATATTTGGGACCTCCAGGATTTCGGGAATGCTTGGAGCTGGGAAAAATTTCCCAGTTAATTCCCAAAATTCCCATTTCCCAGTTAATTCCCAAGAAAATTCCCCATGGGCTGGGCTGGAAAAGCTCCTTGGGATGAGAATTTGGGAATTTCGTGATTTTTCCCGTTCAAGGCGGATTTTTCCCAGCAGGAGCCGAGCATGAGGCGCCCCACGGAATTCCCGGAATTCCCCATCCCAGAGAACTCCCCGACTTCCCTGGAAAATTCCGGAGGTCCCAAATCTGCCTGGAATCCAGAGGTGAGTCTGGGAATTTTTTCCCAAAACTGTGGAAACTTTTGGAAAATCCCCCCAAAAAAATCCGAATCCGGCGTCGCTTTTCCTTCCCTTCGTCCATCCCAACCCTGCTGGAGAAAACCAGGAAGGGTTGGATTTATCCCGGATTTATCCTGGATTTATCCTGGGTTTATCCCGGATTTTTCCCCAGTTTTCTTCCCCAATTTATTCCGGAATTATCCCAGATTTATCTTGGATTCATTCCCACATTTATCCCGGATTCATCCTGGATTTTCTTGGATTTTTCCCTGATTTCTCCCGGATTTTCCCCTGGATTTATCCTGGGTTCATCCCGGGTTTATCCCATGTTTTTCCTATATTTTTCCTGGATTTTTCCTGGATTTTTCCCTCGTTTCTCCTGGATTTCTCCCGGATCGATTTTAGGGCGGCCTCAAATTAAACTGAAATTTCCAATAAACCTCAAACTTCAGCCTAAACCTCGGGATTTTCAGGGCGGCCTAAAATTAAACTTGGCATCAAATTTAAAATTCAACATTCAAATTAAGCTTAAACCCAAACTTAAACCTCGAATCAAACTGAAATTTAAACTTAAACCCAAATTAAATTTAAGCTTAGAATTAAGCTTAAAATTCCACTTAAAATTAAATTTAAAACTCGGAGTCAAACCTGGAATTAAACTTAAACTCAGTCTTGGGACTCAACCCTGCCCAAGGCCACCCCGGAAATCGAGGTTTTAGTTAAACTTTAACCTAAAAGCTGAACTTTAAGCCCGGTTTAACCCTCAGGAGGCCGGGCCGGTGCTGAGGCTGCGCCTGCCCAGAGACCCCCCCGGGGAGCCACGGCCCAAGCAGAAGGTGCGGAAAAACGGGAATTCTGGGGGGAAAAACGGGAATTCTGGGGGGAAAAACGGGAATTCTGGGGTCATTCTGGGAATTCTGGGAGAAAAACAGGAATTCTGGGGGGAAAAACGGGAATTCTGGGGTCATTCTGGGAATTCTGGGAGAAAAACAGGAATTCTGGGGGGGAAAATGGGAATTCTGGGAGAAAAACAGGAATTCTGGGGGGAAAAATGGGAATTCTGGGAGAAAAACAGGAATTCTGGGGGGGAAAATGGGAATTCTGGGGGGGAAAATGGGAATTCTGGGAGAAAAACAGGAATTCTGGGGGGGAAACGGGAATTCTGGGGGGGGAAACGGGAATTCTGGGGGGAAAATGGGAATTCTGGGGTCATTCTGGGAATTCTGGGGGGAAAAACAGGAATTCAGGGGGGAAATTTGGGGTTCTGGGGTGAAAAACTGGGAATCTAGGAGGGGAATGTGGGAATTTTGGGTGAAAATCTGGGAATCTGGGGGGAAGTTTGAGGGGTTTTGGGGGGAAAACGGGAATTTTGGGGTGCAAATCAGGGATTTGGGTAAAAATCCGGGATTTTGGGGTGAAAATCTGGGATTTTGTGAGAAAATCCAGGAATTTTGGGACAGGGAATGGGAATGGGGCTTTTCCCCATCTTATCCCCAGCAGGAGATGACTGAAAATCCTGGAATTTTGCCTGAAAATCCGGGATTTTCGGGACAATCCCAGTGGAGCCGCCGCAGCTGGGGGGCAAATCCCCGTTCCCAGCTTTTCCTGGGAATTCCTTCCCCAAACCTCCGTGTCTTCCCGCAGCCGGTGGGCAGAGCCTTCGCCATGGTGGCCAAGAGATCCGACGGGAATTCCTTGGCCTCGGAATGCGTCAAATCCAACGAGGGAGACGAGGAGATCATCAAGGTGCCCCAATCCCACAGCTCGGGGGCTTTGGGGTCGTTCCGGGGGGAAAAGGGGGGGAAAAGTTCCCCGGGGTTGTTGGGGATTTTTCCCCTGAATTCCCACCAAAATTCCTCTGAAATTCCCCCAGATTCCCGGAAAATTCCGCGGGGCTGCTTGGGAAGAGGAGGGGGCGGCTCAGGGGGCTTTCCCTGGGTTTGGGGGGTGGATTTGAGGGAAGAAATGGGGATTTTGGGGAGTTCCAGCTTGAGTTTTTTGGGATCCCGTTTGGATTTGGGGGAATTCCTTGTGGGTGTTGAGGGAATTCCATGAGGATTTTTAGGGAATCCTCTCCTTGGGAGCAGCACAGGCAGAGAAACCCCTCCCAAAAAAACCCTGGAAAAGTCAAATTTAACGGGAAAAATTGGGGACAAAGAATCCCAGGAAGTCTTGGGAAGCCTCCCCCTCCCCCCCGGATCCTTCAGCATTCCCAGATGGATTTGGGACATTCCCAATCCCGATCCCATTCCAGGTTTATCTCAAGGCTCGCGCCGACCACGAGGAGCCCGTGACCCAACTCAAGAGCGAAGTCCGGCACATCCAGGAGGTGAAATTCCCAAAATTCCCCCGAATTTCCCTAAAATCCCCCCGATTTCCCACAAATTTCCATGAATTCCCCAAAATTCCCCCAAGTTCTGCTTTTTTTCCGTTTTTATTTTCATTTGTTTTCATTGAATTTGGGTTTTTTTTCCATTTTTATTTGGATTTGTTTCCGTTTGTTCCCATTCCCTTCCCGCCCCTTTATCCCAGGAATTCCCTTGGAATTCCCCAATCCCAGAAAACCCCGAATTTTCCTCTTTTTTTTCCCCCTTTCCTGCCCAAATCCCAAAAAAATTCTTTCCCCTTTTTTCCCAGGCCGGAAGCGCCCTCAAAAAACTCCGGGAAGATTTGAGCACCAAACTCCAGACCCAGACGGAATTCCGGGAACTTCGGGAATTCCGGGAATTCCAGGAGCACTCAGAGGTACAAAATTTGGGAATTACCCAAAAAACCCCACGGAATTTCCCCCTGGAAAAACCACTCCAGAGGGGATTTTGGGGTGGAAAAGGAGGAAATTCCCATTTTTTTGGAGGGAAAAAGAGGAAAATTCCAACGGGGGGGAAATGGGAAAATTTGGGATTTTCTGGAGGAGTTTTGTGGCTCCCAGGGATGATCCTGGAATTTGTTAGTTGTTCCTTTGTCGAAATTCCTGGATTTTGCCCCGAACTGGGAAGTGGGAGCACGTCCTGGGAATTCAGTGGGGAAAACAGGGAATAAATCCTCTGGAATTCGGGAAGTGGGAGCACATCCCCGGCTTTAAAAGTCCTGGGAAAAATGGGAATAAATCAGATTCAATTTGGGCAAAGGGGAGCACGTCCTGGGAACTGCAAAAATTGGGGATCAATCCCGAGGTTTTCCGCTCTTCCCTCGGATTCCAGGTGGTGCTGGAGAAGCGGAACGGGAGCTGCTCCTGCCCCGAGCGGCTCCGGGCGGAATCCCGGGAGGATCCGGTAGGGAGCCGAAAATTCCGGAATTTTCGGGGATGGGATTCAGGTCTGGGTGAAAAAAGCTTCAAAAAGGCCTTTCCCAACCCAAAGCCTGCACGGTTTTTGGGAATATTTGGGATCGATTTGGGAATTTTTTGTGTTTTCCTCCGGATTTTGAGGTGTGATCCAAAGGGAAATTCCAGGTTTTAATTTGGGAATGGGTCGGGAATGGGCGCAGCTCCATTTTCATCTAAAAATCCAAATTCTGGGAATTTTCGACCTCTTGGAAAACCCAAAATTTTGGGGTTTTTTTGGGACCCCTCGCGAAGAATCCGAGGGGTTTTTGAGGAACGGGGGGAAATGGGAATTTCGGGATAAATTTCTCTTCTCTGGGTGGGGAAAACGGTGGAATTTTTGAGGGGGGGGGGGGGGGAAGGACTTTTTTGGGATAATTTGGGGCGGGATTTGGGGAATTTTTGGGGGGGGTCACGCCCTCCGTGCTGGGGGGGACATTTGGGAGCCTGGGGACGCTCCCGGCAGGAGGACGCGGAGGACGCGGCCCAGAGGCTCCTCCGGAGGCTCCAGGAGGCGGAAAAGCGGCACCAGCTGGAGAGGAAAACCTTCGAGGTGACGGCCCCGCCGAGAACCGGGAATTCTGCCCCAATCTGGGAATTCTGCCCCAATCTGGGAATTCTGCCCCAATCTGGGAATTTTACGGGGGGGATTTTTGCCCGAATTTGTGAATTTTTTGAAGGAGTTTTGTCCCAGTTTGGGAATTTTTTGCTGTTTTCCAGAGTCTGGAGGGTTAATTGGCCCCTCCCATGATTAATTGGCCCCTTTTGGGATTAATTGGCCCTTCCCGGTTGTTTTTTTGGGATCCCGGATGGGCAGGGCCCGGCTGCGTCACCCCAGGGTGACACCGCTGTCCCCACCCTGTCCTGCAGCCCCAACCGGTCCTGGTGGCCCTGAGGTGGCCGTGGAGTGGCCCTGAGGTGGCCCGGGGGTGGCCGTGGGGTGGCCCTGGGGTGACTCTGGGGTGGCCCTGAGGTGGCACTGGGGTGGCCCTGGGGTGACCGGGGGTGGCCGTGGGGTGGCCCTGAGGTGGCCCGGGGGTGGCCGTGGGGTGACTGGGGTGGCCCTGAGGTGGCTCTCAGGTGACTCTGAGGTGACACTGGGGTGGCCCTGGGGTGGCCGTGGAGTGGCCTGAGGTGGCCCTGAGGTGGCCCAGGGGTGGCCCGGGGGTGACCGGGGGTGGCCCGGGGGTGGCCCTGAGGTGGCCCGGGGGTGGCCCGGGGGTGACCGGGGGTGGCCCTGAGGTGGCCCGGGGGTGACCGGGGGTGGCCCGGGGGTGGCTGTCCCTCGGGAAGGGGTGACAGAGCGGGGTGTCCGTCCCCGTGCCCTGGGGACAGCGGGAATTGGGGGGGTTTGGTGGCGTTTGGAGACTTTGGTCACCCGGGGGGTCCGTGTGGCTCTGAAGGGAGCCCTGGGGCCACCTCTGCACCCCTGCGACGGTGCCGGAGGCCTGGGGCCGGTGGCTGAGGCCGTTCCTGGGGCCGAGTGGCCCCTCCTGGCACAGGTGGCCCCTCCTGGCTCCTCCTGGCTCCTCCTGGCCCCCTCTGGCCCCTCCTGGCCCCCTCTGGCCCCTGAGCCGCTGCTGAGGGTGGCCGAGGCCGTTCCCTTGGCCAGGTGACCCCTCCTTGTCCCCTCCGAGCTCCCAGACCCCTCCCAGTTCCCGTCACCACCCCCAAAGCGCTTCCCGGTGCCATCCCACGGGCCGGGCGATCCCAGAAGATCCCAAAAAACCCCCCTGGAACTTTCCCTGGAGCCCCAGGATCTCCTTTTCCCGCAGAATTCACCTCTCATCCCTCCGAAATCAGGGAATCTTCTGAGGGATTTTTTTTCCCTCGGGGGTTTTTGAGGGATCTCCAGGAGGATCCTCCTGCCCCTGGAATGTCACCCGGGATCCAAGGAAAGCCATTCCCGGTGTTTTTCCAGAGGACGGTGGCGCGGTACCAGGAGGAAGTGGAGCGGGCGGGATCGGCCCTGCGGAGAGCGGAGAAGGACGCGGCCGAGAAGGAGATGGAGGTGGAGGAGCTCCAGAGGCTCCTGGCCAGCATGGAAAAGGTGCCGCGGGATCGGGATGAGCGGATTCGGGATGGGGAATTGGCCCCGGGAACCGGGAGAGCCCCCAGGGGTTGAATTCCCAACCAGGGAATTTCCTGGAATGGTCAAAACGGGATTTTCCCAGGTGCGGAAGAGCGTCCCTGGGAGTGCTCCCGGGAAACTCCCACAATTCCCAGCCTCGTTTTGTTAATTTTTTAAGGGATTTTGGGATAATTGGGATTAAGGTCGGAGCCAGAGGAACCCAGAAATGTTGGGAAAATGAGGACGGAGGGATCTGGGTGGATTTTAGGGAAAGGTTCCTGATCCAGAGGGTGGCACCGGGACAGGGGGGTTTGTGGGGTGTCCATCGATCCCAGGAGCTGGGATTGGGGATCCCAAAGTTGGGATGGGGGATCAAAATTTGGATTTAATTATTGAAATGTTGGGATTGATGACCGGAAGTTTGGGATTCATGACCAAAAGTTGGGATTGAGGACCTAAAGTTTGGGATTGATGATCTAAAAGTTGGGGTTGATGATGTGAAGTTTGGGATTGATGACCCGAGGCTGGATTTGACCATCCCACAGCGTTGCTCCTCCCTTCACAATTCCCTGATTTTATCCCTTTTCCATCTCGGGATTCCCGTGTTGGCTCCGGGGCCGCATTCCCGACCGCATTCCCGACAGCGGGATCGCCGTATCCTAGGGGAGGAAAAACTGGGATAATCCTTTGGCCTCCTCTGTCCGTCCAACCCCAATTTATCCCCGTGGAAATCCCTCCAGGGGCAATTCCCAATATCCCAACTCATTCCCAATATCCCAACTCATTCCCGACCCCAATCCAAGCCCGAATTCCGCCGCAGGAGCACCGGAATTTGCTGGCGCGGATGGAAGCGGGAGAAGCCGAGCTGGAGCGGCTCCGGAAGGTGGAAGGGGACAAAGTGGCCCAACAGGACCGGTGAGAATCCGGGAATTCCGCCAGCCAAATTCCTGGGAAGGGCGTGCCGGGCTCTTCCTCCCTCCACCCCGGGGATGATTCATCCCGAAAATGTTCTCGGAGATCTCTGGAGGGCGCTGGGAGCCTTCGGGCTGTCCGATTGTCCCGGGGGATCATCGGGAATGGCGTTGTTCCAGGAAGGCCGGGGGTTGTGGCCTGGCTCTTCCCGGGGCCTCGCGGTGTTCCGGGATTCGGGAATCCTGCTGGGAAGGGGATTCGTGGCTCCCGTTCCTCGTTGTCCAGAAAAACCCCGAGACCTGGCAAGAAAAAGCTGCGATTTGGGGCATTCCTGGCATTTCTGGGTGGGCATTCCCGGCTTTTCTGGGGTGCACATTCCCCTTTTTTTGGGGGTGAGCATTCCCGGGGATTTTTTCGAGCGGGAATTCCGGGGTTTTTTTCTTTCGAGGTGGGCTCTCCCATTTTTTGGGGGGACCATTCCCGGACTTTTTCCCGCTGTTTTCCCAGCTCAGCCCAGCTGGAAAAGGAGGTGGCTGCGCTCCGGGAGAAGATCCATCACCTGGACGACATGCTCAAGAGCCAGCAGCGGAAAGTCCGGCAGATGATCGAGCAGGTGACGGGAAACACGAGGAAAAATCCAGGAAAAGCCGGATGGGAATTCCCAAAACCATCCCAATTTATCCCAATTCCTCCGTTGCAGCTCCAGAATTCCAAGACGGTGATCCAGGCCAAGGACGCGGCGATCCAGGAGCTGAAGGAAAGGGTTTCCTACCTGGAAGCGGAGGTGGGGCCTGGAATTTTGTGGGGTGGGGTCTGAGCTTGGATCTTCTGGGATAGGTGGGATTGGTTTGGGAATGTCGGGATTGTGGCTGGGAGCCTCGTGGAGGTGGTTGGGGCAGCGGGAAGGGGGGAAAAGGGGTGGGAAATGGGGTGGGAGAAGGAGCGGGAAAAGCTGCCCTCCGAGTCCCGTGCTGGGCATTCCAGGGTGGTTTTTCCAAGGAAATGGAGCAGCTGGGAATTCCCAGCTGAGCCCAAAATCATCTCCCGAAGGCATCTTTTGGGAGCAGGAAGGTGGAAAAGTGTGGGGACAACGATGGATTCCAGCCCCGCCGGGGCCGCCCGCGTCCCCAGCGCCACTTCCACACTTTTGTTTGGGACAACGCCCAGGGTGACGCCTCCAAACCTCCCTGGGCGGCTCCTTCCAGGGATTTCGAGAGGGAAAAGTCCCCCTGAGCCTCATTTCTCCTGGGATGAACCCCTCAAATCCCACAGGAATTCCCCACACCCTTCCCTGCTTCCCCAGCCCCATTCCCACGCTCAGAATTCTCCCAAACCCCAAAAATTCCGGTTCCGAGCACGGAGGGACAACCCCAACCCCGCTCCCGAGGGCTGGAAATTCCCTCCCTGATCCCAAATCCCTGCTTTTCCCAGAACCTGGAGATGCACGACCGGATCGAGCACCTGATCGAGCAGCAAGTGAGCCGGGGCGGGCTCAGCGCCCGGGCGCGCTCCAAGTCGGAATACGTCAGCAGGTCGGTCGGGAATGCCGGGATCCGGCCCTGGGAATGCCGGGATCCGGCCCCAGGAACGCCGGGATCCGGCCCCGGAGCAGGGCCTCGGACGGGCAGGGAGGAGGGGATGCATTTGGGAATGGGGTTGTGGAAGCGGGGGAGGTGTTTGGGATTTGGGGATGGGGCTGGGTTTGGGGATCGGCGTCTGGATTTGGGAATGCAGTTTTGGATTCAGGGATACTCCTGGAAACACCCCCCTGATTTTTCCATGTCCTTCCCTCCTCCAGCAGATCCCAAATCCCTCCCACGGGAACTTTTAGGGACCCAGTGCCCAACCAGATCTCCCCAGGACCCTTTTCCATGGTTTTTTCCCACTGAAAAATTCCCTTTTTGGTTTCCCTTTCCCAGCAAACGCCTCCCGGGCCCGAAGCCGCTGCCCCTGATCCGAGTGGTGGAAACCTGAATCCCAGGATCTGGGCCCAGCCGGATCCTTCCCCTTTGGAATGGTTTGACTGGAATTCCCTGCTGGACTCGCAGCCCTTCCTGAGGGAAGAGGTTTGGGATCGCCCAGGGCGGGATCCCGGCGCAGATTCCGGGCTGGAATCGGGAATTTTCCCCCTCTGCAGCGTGGCTGAGGCGATTTTCCAGCCGGATCTCTCAATTCCCACTCGTCCCGGGTGGCCAGTGTGGCTTCCAGAGGGTTTTCCCAACCGGATTCGACACAGATTCAGGATTTCACCTTTTTTTGGAAGTTTTTCCAAATCAAAATCTGAAGATTCCACCCTTTTCCCAAAGAAAAATTCCTCCTTCCCGCAGCAAAGAGCTGGGAGCCGCCACCTCCGACCTCCAGCACCATCCCTGGACTTGGAAAATCCTCACCCAGCTCCAAAGATTCCATGTTTTCCCTCAGAATTCCCTGCTTTTCCCCCGAATTATACCCGGCACAGGCGTCGCGTCGGAATCCCGCGATTTTGGGTTTTGTTCCCTGTATTTATTTCCATAAATTATCGGCGTCTCCCGGCGAGGCGGGGACGGGCACAGGCTGGAATTCCCGGGAGTGCTGGCCCAGGACTGCCCAACCCCACGTTTGACCCGGGAGACACCAACCGGGATCCCTCCGGATTCCCTTGGAATTTTTTATTCCCGGTTTTCATATAAAAAACCAATTCCGTCTGCTTTAATCCCTGCTGGCTGTGGTTGGTTGGAAAGATTGGGAATTTGGGGGTTTTTTCCAGCTTTTTTTTTGGGGTCTTTTGGGGTCTTTCCAGGTCCTGATTCCATGGGAACGGGATCAGGCTGTGTCCCGACACTCCGGGATTGGGAATTTTCCTGTTCCCAGAACCTGGGTGGGTGGGAGGTGACCGGGATTTGGGTGGGATTTTGGGGATCTTGGATCCACCTCTGGATCCCCAAAATTCCTCTCCAAAGGGTCTGGACCCCCGGGATCCACGGATTCCCTGGGAGTGAGGCCTGGGGACACCCGCGACCGTCGGGAATGACCAAGAGAGAGAAACAGAAAAACATAGAAAAAGGGAAAAAAAATAGAGAAAAAGAAAAAGAAAGTCAGGAGTAATTAGAGAAAGAGAGAAAAATGGAGAAAGACAGAAAAAAAGAGAAAGAAAATAGAGAGGAAAAGGGAAAAAGACCCAAGAAAGACGGAAAAAAAGAAAAAAAGAAAAAGGGGAGGGGTCTCCGCTGCCCGGGCATCCCCTCAAGGGGGGCCCTCTCCCCTTTTCCCTCCCGTTCCCACCCCTCGGATTTTGCCCTTCCCGGCCCCCGCGGGCACCGGGGGCGTTGGGGGCGTTGGGGCCGGTGCCGCTCGCGCGGGGCGGTTGCGGCCGCTCCGGCCCCGGAGCCGCCGCCGGTCCGGTCCCCGCTCACAGCCCCGGAGCCGCCGCCGGTCCGGTCCCCGCTCACAGCTCCGGGGCCGCCGCCGGGCCGGTCCCCGCTCACAGCCCCGGGGCCGCCGCCGGTCCGGTCCCCGCTCACAGCCCCGGTCGCGACACCCGCGACCCCGCGATGGCCGCACGCGACAGCGACCCCGGCCCGGGATCCCCCGCCCGCGATCCCGGGCACAGCCCGGGGTCCCCTCGCCCTCCTGGGGACGCCGCCCCGGGGTTCCTCGGCCCCAACCCCGCCGCTCCCCCCCGGCCGCCCCAGGGCCGGGCCCGGCGGAGGCTCCGGAGCCGCTCCGGGGATCAGACGCCGCTCGGGGAGCGCCGGGTGCGGGGCTTTGGGCACCGGGGGCACCGCGGGGCACCGGGCAGGGCGGGAGCGGGCGTGGGGTGGGGCCGAGGACCCCCCCGGCCGCCCCCGGCTCCGTCCCGGGGCTCTCACAGGGAGGGGACAGATCCTGGTGGCCACAGGGAGGGGACAGGGCCAGCCCTCGGTGGCCGCGCTGCTGCTGGAGCTGGAGCTGAGGCTCCGCGGGCCCCTGAGCCCCCCTTCCCACAGCAACCCCCGGCTTTGGGAAATTTTGGGGGTTTGGGGGGACTTTGGGGTGGTTTGGGGGACTTTGGGGTGGTTTGGGAGAATTTAGGGAGGGTTGGGGTGATCTGGGGGGAATTTGGGGGCTCACCCCATCCTTTCCCGCAGCCCTCGGGCCCCTCCAGCCCCATCGTGATGCTCCGGGATGTGAGGAGCGCCCCGGGACCGCTGCCCTCGCTCCGGGACAAACCCAAAACCATCCGGGTCATCAGCAAGGACATGGTCCGGGAGCTCATGTGAGGCTGGGCCGAGCCCTGCGGGGATTTGGAGACCCTGCGGGATTTGGGGACCCTGCGGGATCTGGGGACCCAGGGGTGTCACTGCGCTGTCCCAGAATCTCCAGGATCGAGGATGTCTGGTGGAAACAGGGTGAAATAGCCCCAAAATGTCCCCAGATGAGTCAGGCTGGGCTGAAATTCTTTCAGCATTTGTATTTTGGGGTGCAAAAAAAACCCTCCCGGGGTTTTCCAGGAGTTCCTGGGATCCTAAATCCCATCCGGGTGCCACTTTTCCCCCTTTTTTCCCCTTCCTGCCCACCCCAAATCGGGTCTCCCAGCTCTTCCTGGGGTGACTTGGTGGCCGAGTGGGCACCTCAGGTGGCACCGGGAGCTGTCCCCGTGCCCCTGACCCCTGTCCTTGTCCCCACCAGAATTCCCAGGGACAGGGCCCCGGCCTCTCTCATCATCGGGAAAAAGGATTTTGAGCGGATCCAGGAATCCGCTCGGCCCCTGCCCCAGGAGGAGCGTGGGGAGCGCCTGAGGACCCTCAAATCCCGGCAGGACGCGGCTTTCGTGGGCATCTCCCGCTTTTCCTGATCCCCCTTTTCCCGCTCCCCGCTTGTCCCCAGGGGTGGTGGCTTCCCCCAGGGGATCCCCGCTTTGTCCCCCACCTTTTGAGGCTCCAGGGCGGGCTGGGGAGGATCCCTGGAATCATCCCTAGCGATGCCACGGGTCCAAGGGCCCGGGGTGTGTGCCCGGGGGTGCGGGAAGGGGTGACTTGGCTGTGCCAGGGTCCCAGGAGTCCCTCGCGTCCCCTGTCTGTGCCAGGGCCACAGGATCCCGTGGTGTCCCCGGTCCCGGGATGCCGCGGTGTCCCCACCCCACGCCGGGAATGAGCCGCGCGGGTCCCCGGGAATGTCCCTGGGAATGTCCCCGGGACTGGGCAGCGCTCGCTGTCCCCGCAGGAGTCCCTGCGGAAGGTCCGGAGCGCGGAGCTCAGAAGGGCCGAGCTGCAGGACAGGGGGGACCCGAGGAGTGACCGCGAGGAGGAGAAGGAGAAGCCGGAGCGGCCGCAGCGGGCGAGGAAGGTGAGGCCGGGCTGGGAGGGATTTGGGGGGATTTTGGGAGCATTTTGTGGGGGGATCTGGGGAATTTTGGGGTCTCCACTCTGTCCTTTCCCGCAGCCCTCGGGCCCCTCCAGCTCCATCGTGATGCTCCGGGATGTGAGGAGCGCCCCGGGACCGCTGCCCTCGCTCCGGGACAAACCCAAAACCATCCGGGTCATCAGCAAGGACATGGTCCGGGAGCTCATGTGAGGCTGGGCCGAGCCCTGCGGGGATCTGGGGACCCAGGAAGGAATTGGGGACTCAGGGGGAATTGGGGACTCAGGATAATTGGCCACCCAGGTGGGATTTGGGGATGCAGGGGACACTGGGAGCTGTCCCCGTGCCCCTGACCCCTGTCCTTGTCCCCCCAGAATTCCCCGGGAGAGGCCCCCAGCCTCTCTCATCATTGGGAAAAAGGATTTTGAGCGGATCCAGGAAGAGGCTCAGGGTCCGGTCCCGGAGCTCGCGGATCGGCTGAGGACCCTCAAATCCCGGCAGGACGCGGCTTTCGTGGGCATCTCTCGCTTTTCCTGCTTCTCCCGCTCCCACTTTTCCCACTCCCCCTTTTCCTGCTCCTCCTGTTTTTCCCACTCCCCGCATGTCCCCAGGGGTGGTGGCTTCCCCCAGGGTGTCCCCGCGTTGTCCCCAGCCTTTTGGGTCTCCAGGATCCCTGGAACTGTCCCCAGGGATGCCACCCTTCTGTGGGTGCCCGGGGCTGTGGGAAGGGGCACCCATGGCCGTGCCAGGGCCCCGGGAATGTCCCCGGGATTTTCCCCAGGATCCCCGGGAATGTCCCCGCAGGAGGCGCTGATCCAGGCCCGGAGCGAGGAGCAGAGGCGGGAGGAGCTGCGGGAGCCGAGGGACCGGAGGAGTGACCTGGAGCAGGAGATGGAGCAGGAAAAGCGGGAGCTGCTGGAGCGGGCGGCCGGGATGAGGCTGGAGCAGGAGGACGAGATGCGGGAGCTGAACTCGGTAGGGCCGGAGCGCTGCCCTTCTCCCTTTCCCTTTTCCCGCTCCCCTTCCCGGTGTCCCGACGCCCCGGTGTCCCGCAGCTGCTGCTGACCGCCAAGTGCAGCTCGATCCTGGACCATCAAGTGGCGGAGAAGCGGCTGGTCCATGAGGAGCTGGCGGCGGAGGAGCGGCGGCTGAACGGGATCATGGAAGCGGAGCGGGAGAAGGGGCTGGAGTTCCAGGAGGAGCTGGAGCGCCGCAGGAAGCAGGAGCTCATCAGGTGCGCGGCTCCATCTTCCCTTTCCCCTTTCCCTTTCCCTTTCCCCTTTTCCATTTCCCCTTTTCCCTTTCCCCTTTCCCCTTTTCCCTTCTATTCCCTTCTATTCCCTTCTATTCCCTTCTATTCCCTTCTATTCCCTTCTATTCCCTTCTATTCCCTTCTATTCCCTTCTTCTCCCTTCTTATCCTTTCTTTTCCCCTCTTTTCCCTTCTTCCTTTTCCCTTTTTTTTCCCCATTTCCCCTTCTTTTCCCTTCTTCCCTGCATTTTCCACTCCCGCATTCCCAGCACCAGGCTGGAGGTGCTCAGGCAGATGGAGCAGCACCGGGAGCAGCGGGCGCTGAGGGCTGAGCAGAAATTCCAGGAGGGCCGGAGGGTCCTGGAGCGCCTGGAGCAGATGAAGAGGGAGGATTGGGAGGTGCGAGATTCCAGGGGGAATTTGGGAAGGGGTTGGAAGGGTTGGATCGGCCACGACTGAGGCTGGGGACAGCGCGGGGCAGGATCGGGGCTCTTGTGACCTTGGGGACGTGGTGGCATCGCCGGGAGGGGACAAGGAGCCACCGTGGCCTGAGGGAGGAGGAGGAGGAGGAGGGAGGGGATCCCAGGGAATGGCAGATCCCAGAGATCCGGGGTCCCGGGGGTTGAAGGTCCTGAGGAGTGGGATCCCAAGGGATGGGGGTCCCAGGGCTTTGGGGTCCCAGGGAATGGGATTCCCCTGGGAACGGGGCGCTGGGCTGACGGGTCCGTGTCCCCGCGCGGTGTCCCCAGGCCTGGCAGCGGCAGCAGCGGCGCAAGCAGCAGCTCTGGGCCGAGATGAGGTGCGCGGACAGCGAGAACCGGCGGCTGCGGCAGCGCCAGAGGGACCGCGACCGGCGCGACGAGCAGCGGGCCCTGGAGGAGCAGCGGCTGAAGGGGGTGAGGGCAGGGGTTTGTCACCTCCCGGGGCCTGTCCCCCGCTGTGGCCCTGTCCCCAGCGGGTGGCCGTGTCCCCGGTGTCCCCGCAGGAGCGCGAGGCGGCGCTGGAGGCGGAACGGGCGCGGGTGCGGCGGGAGCGGCAGCGGGAGCTGGACCGGCTCCGGGACATGCAGGAGCGGGACCGGGGCTGGCAGGAGGCGCGGGTGGGTGGCACCGCCGCGGCGACAATGCCACCACCACCCCTGTCCCCAGCCCGGCAAAGGGCGCGGGGAATCTGTGCCCACCCCGGGGCTCTGTCCCCACCCCGGGACTCTGCCCCCGCGTCGGGGGATGTCCCGGAGCGGTGGCAGCAGGGACAGCGCCAGGGCCGGGCACTCCCAGAGCTGTCCCCAAGCGCAGCCTGGCACTGTCCCCAGGGCAGCCTGGCACTGTCCCCAGGGCAGCCTGTCGCTGTCCCCAGGGGGAGCCTGTCCCCGGTGTCCCCAGTGTCCCCCGCACTGTCCCCAGTGTCCCCGGCGCTGTCCCAGGTGTCCCCTATCGCTGTCCCAGGTGTCCCCTGTCGCTATCCTCGGTGTCCCCTGTGTCCCCTGCGTCCCCGGCGCTATCCCCGGTGTCCCCGGCGCTGTCCCCGGTGTCCCCTATCGCTGTCCCCGGTGTCCCCGGCGCTGTCCCCGCTGTCCCCTGTCGCTATCCCCAGTGTCCCCCGGCGCTGTCCCCGGTGTCCCCTGTCGCTGTCCCCGGTGACCCCCGGCGCTGTCCCCTGTCGCTATCCCCGCTGTCCCCGGTGTCCCCGGCGCTGTCCCCGCTGTCCCCGGCGCTGTCCCCGGTGTCCCCGGCGCTGTCCCCAGTGTCCCCGGTGTCCCCGGCGCTGTCCCCAGTGTCCCCGGTGTCCCCGCAGGACGCGCTGCGCACACAGCGCGCTCAGGAGGCGGCGGAACGCGCGTGGCGGCGCCGGGAGCTGGAGCGGGAGCGGCGCCGGGCGGGGCTGGCGCGGGAGCTGCAGCGCGGGCGCGGCGAGCAGGTGGCACTGCGGCGACAGCAGCTGGCACTGCACCTGGAGCAGGAGCGCCGCGACTTCCTCACCCTGCTCAGGTGGGGCGCGGGGTGGCACGGGGACAGCCGGGGGCAGCCCGGGGGCTGTGCCAGGCGTGGCGGTGTCCCGGAGCCGGGTGTGACCAGGTGGTGCCGGGGACGCCAGTGCCAGCCCGGGGGCTGTGCCAGGCGTGACCAGGGGACCGTGGCGACGTCCCCGTGCCACCCCCTGTCCCGCAGTGGCCACCAGGAGCAGCTGGCACGGGAGCAGCAGGAGCAGGAGCACCGGGAGCGGGCACGGCGGGAGCACGCCGAGGCGCTGCGGGGACAGATCCGCGAGCTGCGACAGCGGCGACAGCGCGACAGAGCCGCGGCCATCGAGGAGGGACAGCGACAGCTGCGCGAGGCGCGGGAGCGCTGCCAGCGCCTGGCACAGATCGGGCAGCAGAAGCTGCAGCGCCTCAGGTGCGGGTGCCGGCGGTGCCACCTCCGCTGTGGCCTCCCCCGTCACCTGTGTCACCTCCCCTGTCACCCCCGCAGGGACACCGGAGTGCCCGACAGATACTGTGCCCGCGTGGAGAGGAAAGCCTGGGCCACGGCCAGCGCTGCCGCCTCCTGATGCCACCCGGGCGCCACCGTGCCACCTCTTAATGCCAACCCTGCCGCCTCCTGATGCCAGCCCTATTCCCCAGGGATCTGGGCCTCTATTTCCCCTTTTTCATCCCTATTTTTAACCCGGTTTTTATCACTTTTCACCCGTTTTAATCTATTTTTAACCCCGTTTTTGAATCTGTATTTTAACCCGGTTTTAGCCATGTTTTAACCCAGTTTTCATCGATTTTTAATCCGATTTTTAATCTATTTTAACCCATTTTAATCTATGTTTTTAACCAATTTTTATCTGTTTTAACCCACTTTATCTCCATTTTAACCCATTTTCTCCCTATTTTTAACCCATTTCTGTCCCCATTTTCCCCATTTTATCCCTATTTTTAACCCCTTTTAACCCTTTTTTATCCCTATTTTAAACCCATTTTCTCGGTTTTATCCCTATTTTTAACCCATTTTTATCCCTATTTTAAACCCTTTTTTAACCCAAATCCCCCTCAATTTTGGGGTCATGGGGGAATCCCAAAACGGATCCAGCAGAAGCCGAAGCAACCCCAAAATTGGGAAAATGTCCCTGGAAAATTCGAATTCCTTCCATTTTTATTCTTAATTTTGTCCTTCCCGTTCATTTTTCATCCTGTTCCCTTTTCCGGGAGAATTTCCTCCCAAAATTCGGGATTTCTGGGGCCTCCCAAGGAGGGATTTTTAGGGGAAGCCCCAAACCGGAGAATCCCATTCCTAAATTTCTGCTGTTTTCACCAAAAATCTCCGTTTTAGTCCCAATCCCGGCGTCCCCCAGTGCCACCCGGTGCCACCCCCAGTGCCACCCGGTGCCACCCCAGTGTCACAGCACGTTCTCGTAGATGTCACCGCCGTCCCCTGGGTGCCAGCGAGGTCCCGGCAGCTCCGCGTAGGTCACCTGGGGGGTCTCGGGGGTGGCACCTGGGGACCCTGCAGGAGACACCGGTGCCACCCAGTGCCACCCGCGGGTGCCACGTCCCTGTCCCCAACCCCGCACTCACCCCCTGGCCTCTTGGTGGGCACCACGTGGGTGTAAAACACCTCCCCCTCCTCGGGGGGCACCGGGGAGGTCCTGTGGGGACAATGGGGACGATGGGGTGACCTCGGGGCGGCGTTTGGGGACACGGGGACACCCCCAGACCCCTCCCCCACTCACCTGTCCTTCGGCATCCCGGGGGCTGAAGGAAAGAGGGAGGGGGTGACAATGGGGTCAGAGGGGTTGGGGACACCCTCAGGGGACCCCAGAATCCCCTCGAGCACCCCCAGAAAGCCCCGAAATACAAAAAAAAATCCTAAAATCCCACCCCCCCCAGGACCCCCCAAAAAGCCCTAAATACCCCAAATTTTCCTTGAAATCCCAAATTCTCCCAGATCCCCAACCCCCCACGGAATCCCCAAAAAGCCCAAAAAGTCCTTGAAATCCCAACCCCATTGCAACCCCAAGCGTCCCCAGGACCCCAAAACCCACCCAGGACCCCCCCAGCGCCCCCCAAAAGCCCCGAAATACCCACAAAAAAACCCTAAAATCCCAACCCTCTGTGACCCGAAAACAACCCCGGGACCTCAAAACCCCCGAAGGACCCCCAAAAGGCCCCCAAAATACCCCAAAATTCCTTTCAATCCCCTGTGCCCCCATTGTCACCCACCTCGGCGGTGCCACCGGTGCCAGCCCACGGCGGCACCCACGAGCAGGACCAGGGACAGGAGGGACCCGCCAACCCCTGCGGCCACTGCTGGGAACAAAGGGGACACTTCGGGGTCACCCGGCGGGCTGAGCCCCCCACAGTGACCCCCGGTGGTGCCACCTGTGCCCTGTCCCCTCCGTGTCACCGCCAGGGCCAACCCGGCGGTCCGAGCCCCCCGCAGTGACCCGGGTGACCCCACCTGTGTCCCAGTGTCGCCGCGGTGTCACCGTCAGTGCCAGCTCGGGGCTGAGCGCCTGGAACACGCGGTGCCCGTCCTGTCCCAGCTGGTTGGTGGCCACGCACTGGTAGGTGCCGGAATGTCCCACATGGACGTCGCCGAGCTCCAGGAGGGGACCCCGGGCCACCTCGCTGCCGTTGCGCAGCCAGGTGAAGGTGACAGGGGCTGAGCCCACCTGCACCGAGCAGCGCAGGGTCACGGGGTCACCTGCGCGCACCGGCTGTGCCAGGGCACCGGGGCTGATGGTGGCATTGGCCACGGGCACTGCGGGGACACAGACGGGGCTGGCACTTGGCATGGGGGGATGGGGATGTTGTGGGTGGGGTCACCCCATTCCTGAGGGTCCCACTCACCCAGGACGGTGACATTCAGGGGGACACTCTCGGCCACGCTGTCCCCGTCGCTGGCCCTGCACTGGTAGTGGCCGCTGTCATTGTCCCCAACGTGGCGCAGCTCCAGGTGGACGCCGGTGCCCAGCGGTGCCCACGAGTCCCCCCGGTGCCAGGAGAAGGACAGGGGACCTGTCCCCGCGGCCACCGCGCAGCTCAGCACCAGGCGGTCCCCCAGTGCCACCTGTGCCCCGGGGGGCTGCGCCGACACGGACACCCCCGAGAGCGGGACCCCTGCGGGGGGAGGGGGACACCAGGGGACAGTGAGGGACGCGGGGAGGGTTGGAGAGGGGCGGGGGGACCCCAGGGAGGGAGAGGGGGGCGCAAAGCTGGGGGGGGCTTGGAAAGGGACCCCAAGGATGGATGGGGTGTTCAGGGAGGGGACACCTGGAGAGGGATGGGGGGGACACCAGGGAGGGTGTGGGGGCCCAGACGGGGATGGTGGGACCTGGGGACCGTGGGGGGACCTCAGAGAGGGGTGGGGGGGAACCCAGGGAGGGGTGAGGGGACCCGGTGACGGATGGGGGGATCTGGGGCAGGGACCCTGATGGATGGGGGGACCCGGGAAGGGACTCGGGAAAGGATGAGGGGACCTGGGGCAGGGCTGGGGGACCTGGGGAGGGACCCGAGAAAGGATGAGGGGACCCGGGGCAGGTGTCAGGGGTGGATGGGGGTCCCCAGGCAGGGCTGGGGGTGCCCAGGCAGGGGTCCCGTGGCGACTGTCGGGGCTCCCCGCGCCCATCCCCGCACTCACTGCGCACCGTGACGCGGAGCCGGGCGCTGCTCTTCCGCACGGTCCCCCACTCGGAGCGCACCTCGCAGCTGTAATTCCCCGAGTGGGAGACCCCCACGGCGGGCAGCAGGAGCTGCGGGGACCCCTGCGGGACCCCCATCAACTGCCCGTCCCGGTAGAAGAGGTGCAGGAGGGGGGCTCGGGGCCGCAGGGGGCTGGGGGTGCTGAGGCAGCTGAGATTCAGGGGGGACCCCTCGGTGGGTTCGGGGAGACCCTCCAGAACCGGCACCGAGAAGAGCTCTGGGAAGGAGACGGGGGTCACACCGAGTCCCCGGGGAGGGGCTGTGCGGGTGTCGGGGTGGCGGCTGTGGGGTGCTCACCGTGCACTGTCACCGTCACCGGCTTCGACTCCTCCCACATTTGTGTCGCCCAGCGTTTCACCCAGCCCCTGCAGCGGTAGCGGCCGGCGTTGTTCAGCTGCAGAGGGGACAGGGACAGCTCGGTCCCCCAGGGGGACCTCCCCAGATCGTTCCCGTCACGGTAGAATTGCACCTCGGTGACCGGATTGTCCTGCCAGCGCCGGCAGCGCAGTGTCACCGTGTCCCCCTCCAGCAGCGCCCGCGCCGGCACCTGCAGCACCAGCCAGTCTGGGGGACATGAGAGGGGTCCGGTCACACCGTGGGGATCCGTGGGGTCCCGATGGCACCGGGATGCCCCGATTGGGTCACACCCAGCGCACCAGGGGTCCCCAATTCCAACACGGGGCTCCGCTCGCCCTGGGATGCTCTGGGATGTCCCCGTGTGCAGGGGACGGGCTCTCGTCACACCAGGGGGGTGACCCATGGAGCGGAGCCCACCCAGAGTCCTCGGGGACCCCGCGAGTGCCAGGCTGGGGACACCCAACCCCCCTCACCATTGGAGACGCTCACGGAGGGGCTGCGCCCGGTGCCGGGTCTGTCACACTGGTAGGTGCCACTCTTGGTGACAACGAATCGGTCGGGTCCCTTCTGCCACCAGCGCTGCCCGTCCTTGTACCAGGTGGTGGCAGCGGCGGTGCCCGAGCCCTGGCAGGTCAGTGTCACCCGGTCCCACAGCACCGGCGGTGTCCAGGGGGGCTGCACGAGGAGCTGGGTGGTCTGGGCGCCTGCGGGTGACAGGGGACACCAGCCTGCCAGGGCCAGCGCGGGATGGGGACAGCGGGGCGGGGACGTGGCATCCCCCCGAGGACTCACCAGCGAGGCCGAGGGTCTGGGCTGGAAGGGAGAAGGGACAGGGCTGGGTGGGGGTGGCACCGCGGGGACAGCGGCACCCGGGGGCGGGGTGTGGGGCTGTCCCCGAACTGTCCCCGTGGGGACACCGGTGCTTGTGGGAAAGTGCTCGGGGACAGTCCCCAGCAGGTCTGGAGAGGCTCCCAGGGGACAGCGCTGCCTCGCAGCCGCCCACGAGCCACATCCAGGTGGCACGGACGCCTCGGGGACGGGGACACCGCGGCCACCCCGGGCTAAGGCAGGACACGGGGACACCGTGACCAGCCCGGGCACGGGGACACCACGGCCACCCCGTGCTGGCACAGGTCACCCCCCCAGCCCCACGGCCACATCCCCATGGCCCTGTCCCCGTGGTCCCATTCCGACGGCCTCTGTCCCCACGGCCCATCCGCATGGTGCCTGTCCCCTTGTCCCTGTCCCTGCACTCCTGTCCCCCTGTCCCTGTCCCCACAGCTGCCCCAGCCCCAAGGTGCCAGACCCCGCATTCCTGTCCCCCATTCCTGTCCCCCATTCCTGTCCCCCATTCCTCCCCCCCATCCCCGTCCCCATCCCTGTCCCCATCCCCGTCCCCATCCCTGCCCCCCATCCCTGTCCCCATCCCTGCTCCCCATCCCTGCCCCCATCCCTGCTCCCCATCCCTGCCCCCATCCCAGTCCCCACAGCCACCCCACAAGCCCGGTCACACCGGGGCCACACTGGCTCTGTCCCCCACTGGCTCTGCTGGCCTTTGGGACATCAGGGGACCCCGCAGCCCCCCGGTGTCCCCTCCCCACCGCTCTCTGCCTCACCCCACAGCAGCAGTGTCACCTTCCCGGCCATGCCGCTGTCCCCCGCCACCCGGGCTGGCTGTCACACGCTGCCGGGGCCACTTGTCCCCTGGGTGGTGGCTCTTGAGAGGAAGGGGAAGGAAGAGAATTTACATCTCGTCTCACGTGTCGGGGACACAGGATGGGGGCTGTGTGGCAACAGCGTGGGGAGAGGCTGGGGACAGGGTGGGACACGGTGGGGACACAGCAAGGACACGGTGGGACACGGTGGGACAGGGTGGGACACAGCAAGGACACGGGGGTGATGGTGGGGACATGGTGGGGACATGGGGGTCCCAGGACTGGGGGGTCCCAGGGGATGTTGGAGCCAAGGGTGGGGGTCCCCACGGGTGGTGTGGGGGTCCCAAAGGCCCAGTGTCCCCCTGTCCCCTCCCCAGTGACAGCAAAGTCCCTCCAGCTGAGCAGGGAGGGCCCTGCTTTCCCTCCCCCCCCCCCCCCATTTTTTGGGGATCCCCAAACTTTGACAGTCCAAGGCTTTTTCCTCTCTTTGTTCCCCTTTTTTGTCACTGGGGTGGGACTTCCCTTGGGAGTGACACTGCCCGGGGGGGACACTGGGGGACAGTTCTGGGGGCGGAGGGGGTGACATGGCCCGGGGGTGTCCCTGTCCCAGGGGTGACACAGCCCCGGGGGTGACACAGCCCTGGGGGTCCCTTCCCTGTCCCTGTCCCTGTCCCTGTCCCTCTCCCTGTCCCTCTCCCTGTCCCTGTCCCTCTGTCACCCTGGCAGTGACACCCCTGAACCCTCTGGCCCTGGTGGTGACCCCTGGGCCCCCAGGACCCCTGGGAATGACCACGGGGCCCGTGGACCTCTGAGCCCCCCGGACCCCTGGTCCTTCTGAGCCCCCCTGGCCCCAGCAATGACCCCGGGGCCCCCCAAGCCCCAGCCCCGCCAGGCCTGGCCTCGACCCCCACCCCAGTGCTGGGGCCCACCTGCTGCCTCGCGAGGCGGTGTGACGTCACACCAGTGACGTCACCGCACAGCACCGCCGCCAACAGCGCCCCCTTCCTGTTCCCGGGGAAACTGCACCCCCTGTTTCCGTGGCAACAACACCCGCACATTCCCATGGCAACAACCCCGCCCCATTCCCACAGCAACAGCATCCCGTTTCCATGGCAACAGTCCCCATCCCCATGCCAACAGCTCCCTGTCCCCACACCCTCTGTCCCCGTTCCCATGGCAACAACACCCTCACATTCCCATGGCAACACTCCCTCGTCCCCGTGGCAACACCCCCTCATTCCCATGGCAACCCCCCTCTTCCCACGCCCACACCCCGATTCCCACGCCCACACCCCCAATTCCAGCGGGAACAGCCCCCCCGGTTCCCATGGTAACAACCCCCCGATCCCACAGCACCTGTACTCCCCATTCCCACGGTAACAGCCCCTCCGTTCCCATGGTAACAGCCCCCCCTTCCCATGACAACAGCCCCCGTTCCCATGGCAACACCCCCATTCCCACGCCCACAGCGCATGCGCCGCACTCTCCCCGCCTCTCCCTCGCCCCGGACTACATCTCCCATCACCCCTCGCGGCCCGGGCCGCTCTAACGGCGCTGGGCCGCTCCACGGACTCCATTTCCCATCGCACCCCGTGGCACGGGGGTGGGGGCGCGGGCATCCCTACGGCGGCCGGCGCGGGCCCGGTCTCGTGACGCGCGCCGTGCGCGGAGGCCAAGATGGCGGACGAGGAGGGCGAAGCGCGGCCGGGGGCGCGGAACGGGGCCGGGGAGGGACCCCCGGGCGGGCCCCGCGTCGTCCGCATCGTCAAGTCCGAGTCCGGTTACGGCTTTAACGTCCGCGGGCAAGTGAGCGAGGGCGGGCAGCTGCGCAGCATCAACGGCGAGCTGTACGCGCCGCTGCAGCACGTCAGCGCCGTGCTGGGCGGAGGGGCCGCCGACCGCGCCGGGGTGCGCAAGGGGGACCGCATCCTGGAGGTGTGAGTACGGGGGGGCCGCCCACCCACAGCCCCCCGGCACCCGGCCCCGGGAACGCCCCGCGCACACACGGACACACCCGGGGAGGGCGGGCGTGGGGGTCCTGAGGGGGCTCTGAGGGGGCTGGGCAGGGATGAGGGGGCTCTGAGGGGTCTTTGGGGGGGGGCTGAGGGGGCTGAGGGTCGTCTGGTGAGGGTGTCATGAAGGGGATTGAGACCCCCCGGCGCTTGGTGGGGGTTTGAGGGGCCCTGAGGGGTCTTTGGGGAGGTTTGGGGGGTGCTGAGGGGGCCGAGGGTCCCTTGCTGAGGGTGTCGTGAGGGGGGGGTGAGACCCCCGGGCCTTGGTGGGGATTTGGGGGTCCTGAGGGGGCTGAGGGCCCTTTGCTGATGGTGTCGTGAGGGGGGGATGAGCCCCCAGCCCTTGTTGCAAATTTGGGGTGTCCTGAGGGGGCTCTGAGGGTCCCTTGGTGAGGTTCTTGTGAAGTTTGGGGGGTGTTGAAAGGATCCTGAGGAAACTGAGGGTGAGGAGGGCTGGGAGCCCCGGCCCGTGATGGGTTTGGGGGGGTCCTGAGGGCTCCGCGGGTCCTTTGGTGGGGGTTTCGTGAGGTTTGAGGGGGAAATGGGGGGGTCCTGAGGGGGCTGCGAGTCCCGTGCTGAGGAGGGGGCTGAGACCCCCAGCCCTTGCTGGGAGTTTGGGGGGTCCTGAGGGGGCTTTTGAGGGTCCCTTGGTGAGGTCCTTGTGAGGTTTGGGGGATTTTGGGGGGGTTCTGAGGGGGTTGAGCCTCACTGGAAGTTGGGGGGTCCCAAAGAGGGGGGCTGAGCCCCCCACCCTTCACCGGGGGTTTGGGGGGGTTTTACGGGAGCCTCTAAAGGGGGAACCCTTGGATTTGAACATGGGGACCCTCCTGGGGAGGCCAGAGGGGCATTTTTAGGGATAAACCCCTTGGATTTTTAGGGATAAAGCTCCCGATCCTGGATCCCTGCATCTTGTGCTCTCCAGCTGCTGCTTTTTTTGCCGCCCCAAAATTGTAACTTTGACCTGGAAAACGCCTTCCCGTGGGAATATTCCCGCTGTGTGGAAACTCATTTTCCCCCCCAAACCTAAAAATCCTGAGACTTTCGGGCTGAAATCCCTCAAATCCCGGCGGAGGGGTTGGTTTTGAGGGATCCCTCCGGATCCTCTGGCCGTTGCACTTCGCTCCGGGCGGGTTAAGTCCAATTACTGATTAATTCCTGGGATTTCCAAGCTGCAGGAATGCTTTGCTGCCAGCTCTGGATGTCCGAGGGGTGTGAGGAGCTGTCGGGACCCGCCCGTGGCCGGTGAATCCCGCAGGAATCCCGGCTGGGATTTGGCTCTGTCCCAGCTGACCCAAATTCCCGATCCTTTGATTTTTCCGTGCGGGAGAAGCGCTGGGAGCGGGAGGAATTCTGCACCTGGATGAGCCAAGTTGAGGGAGCAGCATTCCCAGGCTGGGGGGGGGAGGGGTTTTGGGGGCGTTGGGATGAAATTTTCCCTCATTTTGGGGCGTTTTTGGGAATATTTCGAACGCTGGGTTTGGGGTCAGAGGGAGGTTTGGAGCCTGGTGGTGGAATTCTGGGATTTTGTGGCTGGTGCCAGGTGAGGACCCGGGGCTGTGAATTAATTAAGCCGTGAGGTTAATGATGCTTAATGATGGTTAACGAGGAGGGTTTGCCTGGGGTCTCCAATTCCTGGTATCCCTATGGAAGCTGGAAAAATTGGGAATTTCCTCTTGGTTTACCCATTTATTTCCTGGGAAAAGTGGCTTTAATTTGTCCCTGTGTCTTGTACGTTCCAATATCCCGATATTCCAATATTCCAATAGCCCTGTATTCCAGCATTTCAGTATTCCAGTATTCCTGTATTCCAGTAATTCAGTATTCCAACAGCCCTGCATTCCTGTATTTCAATATTCCTAAATTCCATTACCCCTAAATTCCAATATCCCCTATTCCTGTATTCCATTACCCCTAAATCCCGGTATTCCAGTACCCCTGCATTCCAACACCCCTACGTTCCCGTTCCCCTATATTCCCACATTCCAGCATCCCTCTTTTTCTACATTCCCACATTCCCACCTTCCCCTGCGCAATCCTCCCCAAACCCCCCAGCCCCACCCCCTGTTCTCCTCGGATCCCTTGAAACCCCAACTCCTGGAATTCCAGCCCCGGCACGGCCGGAGGAGCAAACAATAACCTGGGATTCCCAGAATAGCTCCGATTTCCCTTCCTCCCGCCGGGAGCAGCGGGAACGGCCCGGGAGAGGGGGGGCCCATCCGCATCCCGGTTCCTCCGGAGCGCCCAGGGCGGGGAACTCCCGGGAGGAGCTGCCGGGCGGATCTGGGGTGTCTCGGGGGCGTTTATTCCCTGCGGGATTCCGTTCCCACCTCCTGGAATTCCCGGCAGACCGCCCGAGGAGGGGAGTTCTTGAGCGAGGAGGTTGTTCCGCTCCTGAGGAATTCCTGCTGGGATTTCAGGGGATGTCTGGGATGTGGTCGCTCACCTGTGGCTCTGGCACTCCACAGCTCATCCCTATCCTGGAAAAGCCCGAGACCTCCCATCCGAGCGTGTTTTCCATGAAAAATCCCCTCTTCCTGAGCCTCATCCGATGCTCCAGGTGCTGCCTGGATGCTCCCGCGCTCGCTCCAGGTCCTTTTTCCATCCCTCCCTCCCGGATCCCGCATCCGGCTCATCCCTGTGCCTTCCCGAGGCTCTGGAATGCTCCAGAATCCCCGAGGGCATCAGAGACGGATGGCGGGAGCCAACTGAGCTCTTGGTTAGCGCCCGGAATGCCGATCCTGATTAATCCGACCGGGAAGAGGAGCTCCGGAGCTGCCTGGGAAATGACGGAACAGAGGAAAAAAGGGATTTATCCCGAACGTTGGGTGGGACAATGGCCGGGTTTAGGTGGGATGGGCAGGGCTGGGGGATCCTGGATCCCACCAGACTCATTCCTGTGGTGGGGAAACCTCCGGAATGGGCGCGGCACCGGGAAGGAGTCAGGTTTTGATGGAATAACCCCCGGAATCGGCGTCTTCCCAACGTTTATGTGCCAGGCCAAAGGCTTTTCCCTCGGGAGATGGGATTTTCCATCCCTCCATGGGCTCAGGTCCCATTTCATGGGATGGGAGAAGCTGGCTCTGCCTTGGAAAAGTCCGGAATGGTCTCTGTGCCGGAGGCGGGAGCTGCTGGCTCAGCGCATTCCCAGCGCTGCTGGGAATTCACTCCGGGAATGGGCAGCGGGAATTTCCTCATCCGGAGGCTCTGAGTGGGGTCTTCAGCCTTGGAAAACTTAGGGAGTGGATTGGATCAGCCTGGAAATGCTAAAATCCCTCTGATCAGCAGCTGATTCCTCTTCCTTTCCTCTGGAATTCCTCGGATCCTTCATCCACCCCATCCAAGCACAGAGGTCTCCATCCCCAGGAATCTCCTTCCCCACTTCCCTGGCAGACCCAGAGCCGGGGGATTTTCCACAGTCCTGGCGGAAAGTGACTCATTCCCTGTCGGAACGGGAGCCCTGGAACGTTTTCCGTGTCACGGGGCCCTTGCTCACCCATCCATGTCGGTGTGATGGGAATTCTGCTTCATCCGTTCTTCCTGAGGAGGATTCCCGGATCCCAGGATCTCCTGCCCTTTCCCAGCAGCTTCCTGAGGAGGATTCCCGGATCCCAGGATCTCCTGCCCTTTCCCAGCAGCTTCCCCATGGAGGATTCCCAGATCCCAGGATCTCCTGCCCTTTCCCAGCAGCTTCCCCATGGAGGATTCCCAGATCCCAGCCCAGCTGCTGTTGGAGGAGACGTTTTCCACACCACCTTCCACAGATTCAGGGAATTTTGAGGATGGACTGAGGAGCTTCCTCCCAGCTCCCTGGAAAAAGGGGGATGGGAGTATTTGGGAGCCCCTGGAAGAGGAATTCCATGAGAAATCCAACCAGCTCCAAGGAATCCCGAGCTTTTCCCGCTGGAATGAAGGGGAAGGAGACTCCCCCATCCTGCAGCGGGAAGTGCCGGAAGCTCCCGCTCTGGAGGGGGAGCCCCTTCCACATTCCCAAAAAAAAAGGGATTTATCGGGCGAGGCTGCCCCTGGAATGGTGCTGGGAATGGCTCTCCTCGGTTTCCCATCCCATGGAAAAGGATCCCTTGGATCTGGTGTCGTCTGTGGGATCGGGATGTCCTTTCCGGGGGAACCCAGCTCCCCTCACATTCCCTGGATTCCCTCAAGGATCCTTTTCCAGCTCCAAGCAGAGCCAGAAGCTTGAGGAGCATCCCGGTGTCCCTTTTTCTTGGGAAAAGGCTCCCGGATCCCGCGGATCCGCGGCTGCTGCGCTTCCCTCCTGGATTTGACATTCCCTTCCTTCCTGGATTCCAGCCTCGGTTGCCATGGTGACTTTATCCCAAAGTTCTGACGCCTTGGAGACACGAGCAGCGAAGCATCCGAGCTTGGGAAGACCCTCTGGGAGCGATGGAGAGCCTGGATTTTTTGGGAATAAAACGATGCCTTGTGGGAATTCCGGGTCCTGTCTGTGCCCCTTCCCAGAATTTCAGAGAGAAAACATCCAAGGGTTGCTCCGTTACCCCTTTTCCTTGGAATAACACGGAAGCTCTGAGAGGTTTGGATGGCTCTGGGCCGTGTTGGAGCTGGAGGAAACTTCTCCAGCTGCTGGAAAAGTTGGGATTTTCAATCCTGGATCCCTCACCCGGAATTTTCAGTGCGGATCTGACCTTTCTGGGGTGATTCCCGTGAGGGAAAATTCCATAAAAAGGGATGGATGGGAGCGATGAGAGCTGGGGATGGAAGGCCAAATCCCACGAGGGATCCTGGGAACGGGAGAAGGACAATTCCAGGGGTTTTGGTGGAGAAATTCCTCAGTGGGAATCGGGAAATCCCTCAGCTCGTTTGTTCCAGGCTCATCCCAAAGGATTTCTGGGGAGGGGATCCCTCGTCTCCGAGGCAGCTGGGGAATGTCTTGGGAATGGGGACGGGGAGGACGCAGGCGATGGAGCTGAGCCGGGTGGGGGGGAGGAGCTGATCCTGGCCGTGCTCCCAGAGCACGTTGGGATATCTGAAATAATTTGGAATACTTGGAATACTGAAAATAATCAGAACATCTGTGTTGGAGTATTTGGAATGTTTAAAACACTTGGAAATTCATCGGAATATTTATTTATACTCGGGATACTGAAAATAGTTTGGGAATACCTACATTGGAGCATTCGGAGTATCCGGAATATTTAAAATAACTCCAATTTAAATTTCAATTTAAATTAACTCCCATTTAAATAAACTTACATATTTAAGTGCACTTAGCATTAATTTTAAACATTCTGAACTTTTTAATGCTCCAGGTATTTTTAATGTCCCGAACGTTTTCCGTATCCCGAACGTTTTCCTTATCCCAAACATTTTCCTTATCCCAAATATTTTCCTTATCCCGAACATTTTCCGTATCCCAAATATTTTCCTTATCCCGAACATTTTCCTTATCCCGAACATTTTCCTTATCCTGAACATTTTCCTTATCCCAAACATTTTCCTTATCCCAAATATTTTCCTTATCCTGAACATTTTCCTTATCCCGAACATTTTCCGTATCCCAAATATTTTCCTTATCCCGAACATTTTCCTTATCCCGAACATTTTCCTTATCCTGAACATTTTCCATATCCCAAATATTTTCCTTATCCCGAACATTTTCCGTATCCCGAACATTTTCCTTATCCCAAATATTTTCCTTATCCCAAACATTTTCCTTATCCCGAACATTTTCCGTATCCCAAATATTTTCCGTATCCCGAACATTTTCCATATCCCGAACATTTTCCGTATCCCAAACATTTTCCTTATCCCAAACATTTTCCGTATCCCGAACATTTTCCGTATCCCAAACATTTCCCACACCCCAAGTATCCTTAAGCACTTAAGGAATTTGACCGAAGCAGCGGAGCTGCATCCCCGCTCCCCCCCAGCTCAAAGCCCCGAGCCCAGCGGGACTCGGCCCCGAATCCGTCGGTGGGAATCCCGCAGGGATCTGGGCCTTTCTGCTCCCGGCAGGAACGGGGTGAACGTGGAAGGCGCCACGCACAAGCAGGTGGTGGATCTGATCCGCGCCGGCGAGAAGGAGCTGGTGCTCACCGTGCTCTCGGTGCCGCCGCACGAGGCCGAGAGCCTGGAGCCGCCCGAGGAGCCGCTGGGCCAGGCCTTCTACGACTACAGCGAGAAGCAGGCGGTGCCCATCTCCATCCCCACCTACAAGCACGTGGAGCAGAACGGAGAGAAGTTCGTGGTGAGGCGGCCGCGGCGCTCGGAGCGCGGCGGGAGCCCCGGGGCTGCGGGTTGGCTCGTTTGTGGGGAGGAGGGGATTGGTTTGCCCCAAAAATGGCAGGGGTTGCCCTCAAATTAGCAGGGTTTTGCCCTAAAATGGCAGGGGTTGCCCTCAAATTGCAGGGTTTTGCCCCAAATGGCAGGGGTTTCCCTCAAATTGCAGGGTTTTGCCCCAAATGGCAGGGGTTTCCCTCAAATAGCAGGGTTTTGCCCCAAATGGTAGGGTTTTCCCCAAAAAATAGCAGAGTTTTGCCCTCAAATGGCAGGGGTTTCCCTCAAATTGCAGTGTTTTGCCCTCAAATTAGCAGGGTTTTGCCCCAAAATGGCAGGGGTTTGCCCCAAATGGCAGGGGTTTTGCCCCAAAATGGCAGGGTTTTGCCCCAAAATGGCAGGGGTTTCCCTCAAATAGCAGGGTTTTGCCCCAAAATGGTAGGGTTTTGCCCCAAAATGGCAGGGTTTGCCCCAAAAAATAGCAGGGTTTTGCCCTCAAATGGCAGGGGTTTTGCCCCAAAATGGCAGGGGTTTCCCTCAAATTGCAGCGTTTTGCCCTCAAATTAGCAGGGTTTTGCCCCAAAATGGCAGGGGTTTGCCCCAAATGGCAGGGGTTTTGCCCAAAATGGCAGGGTTTTGCCCCAAATGGCAGGGGTTTCCCTCAAATAGCAGGGTTTTGCCCCAAAATGGTAGGGTTTTGCCCCAAAATGGCAGGGTTTGCCCCAAAAAATAGCAGGGTTTTGCCCTCAAATGGCAGGGGTTTTGCCCCAAAATGGCAGGGGTTTCCCTCAAATAGCAGGGTTTTGCCCCAAATGGTAGGGTTTTGCCCCAAAATGGCAGGGTTTTCCCCAAAAAATAGCACTGTTTTGCCCTCAAATGGCAGGGGTTTCCCTCAAATTGCAGCGTTTTGCCCTCAAATTAGCAGGGGTTTGCCCCAAAATGGCAGGGGTTTGCCCCAAATGGCAGGGGTTTTGCCCCAAATGGCAGGGGTTTTGCCCCAAAATGGCAGGGTTTTGCCCCAAAATGGCAGGGGTTTCCCTCAAATAGCAGGGTTTTGCCCCAAATGGTAGGGTTTTGCCCCAAAATGGCTGGGTTTGCCCCAAAAAATAGCACTGTTTTGCCCTAAAATGGCAGGGGTTTCCCTCAAATTGCAGCGTTTTGCCCTCAAATTAGCAGGGTTTTGCCCTAAAATGGCAGGGTTTTCCCTCAAATAGCAGGGTTTTGCCCCAAATGGTAGGGTTTTGCCCCAAAATGGCAGGGTTTTCCCCAAAAAATAGCACGGTTTTGCCCTCAAATGGCAGGGGTTTTGCCCCAAAATGGCAGGGTTTTGCCCCAAATGGCAGGGGTTTCCCTCAAATAGCAGGGTTTTGCCCCAAATGGTAGGGTTTTGCCCCAAAATGGCAGGGTTTGCCCCAAAAAATAGCAGGGTTTTGCCCTTAAATTAGCAGGGTTTTGCCCTAAAATGGCAGGGTTTTGCCCCAAAATGGCAGGGGTTTTGCCCCAAAATGGCAGGATTTTGCCCAAAATGGCAGGGGTTTGCCCAAATTAGCAGGGTTTTGCCTAAATTAGCAGGGGTTTGCCCCAAATCCATCCTCACCCCAAAATCCCTCCTCATTCCCCAACCCCTCTTTCCACAAGGGTGAGCGCGGCTGAGCTGTGGCAAGCGTTTGGGAATTTTTGGGAACATTTGGGAACATTTGCTAATACTTGGGAACATTTGGGAATTTCTGGGAATGTTTGGGAACGCTTGGGAGTTTTTGGGGAACTCCTGGGAATGTTCAGGAACGTTTGGGAATTTCTGGGGAATTTCTGGGAACGTTTGGGAATTTCTGGGGAATTTCTGGGGAATGTTCGGGACCGCTTGGGAATTTCTGGGGAATTTCTGGGAACGTTTGGGAGTTTCTGGGGAATTCCTGGGAATGTTCGGGAACGCTCCCCAGGTGTACAACGTGTACATGGCCGGGCGCCAGCTGTGCTCCAAGCGCTACCGGGAATTCGCCATCCTGCACCAGAACCTGAAGCGGGAATTCACCAACTTCACCTTCCCGCGCCTGCCCGGCAAGTGGCCGTTCTCGCTGTCCGAGCAGCAGCTGGACGCCCGCCGGAGGGGCCTGGAGGAGTACCTGGAGAAGGGTGCGGAGCCGGGATCGCCACGGGCGGGGTTCGGGGCTGGCGAGGGGGGGTTTCGCCCCGCTTGGGTGGGATTGGGGGGTGGAGCTCCTTGGATCCGCCTTGGAGAGGGTCTGGATCCGTGGGGGGCCACCAGGACATGGAACATGGGGAGGCAGCAGGGGCAGGAGGGGAGCCGGAGGTGACCCAGGGACAGGAGGGGACCCAGAGGTGACCCAGAGGTGACCCAGGGACAGGAGGGGACCCAGAGGTGACCCAGAGGTGACCCAGAGGTGACCCAGGGACAGGAGGTGACCCAGAGGTGACCCAGAGGTGACCCAGGGACAGGAGGGGACCCAGAGGTGACCCAGAGGTGACCCAGGGACAGGAGGTGACCCAGAGGGGACCCAGAGGGGACCCAGGGACAGGAGGTGACCCAGAGGTGACCCGGAGGTGACCCAGGGACAGGAGGTGACCCAGAGGTGACCCGGAGGTGACCCAGGGACAGGAGGTGACCCAGAGGACATTCAGTCACCTTGGAGAGGTTCTGGATCCATGGGGGGACACCGGGACAGGGAGAACACGGAGTTAGCAGTGACCTGGGGACAGGAGGTGACCCGGAGGTGACCCGGGGCAGGAATTCCCCTCGGGACGCACCGGGATGTTGGGAAGGGGATGTTGGGGTGCTCCGGAGGGGGACGTTGCCGCAGATCCCGGTGGTGGATCCCGGTGGCGGATCCCGGGGGCGGATCCCAGGGGCGGATCCCGGGGGCGGATCCCAGGGGTGGATCCCGGGGGCGGATCCCGGGGGTGGATCCCGGGGGCGGATCCCGGTGGTGGATCCCGGTGGCGGATCCCGGTGGTGGATCCCGGGGGCGGATCCCGGGGGTGGATCCCGGGGGCGGATCCCGGGGGCGGATCCCGGTGGTGGATCCCAGGGGCGGATCCCGGTGACGTCCCGCGTGTCCCGCAGTGTGCTCCATCCGGGTCATCGGCGAGAGCGACATCATGCAGGAATTCCTGTCGGAGTCGGACGAGGTGAGTGGCGTCATCGCGCGGAATTCCATGGGAAGAACCCCTTCCATGGAAGCGCCGAGGTGGGGAAACCCCTCCTGCCCACCCGTCCCCCAGGCCACCCCCGATCCGTGTCCCGAGTGCCGCATCCATGGGGTTTTGGGACAATCCCGCCTGTATTTTATGGGTTTGAGGCGTGGCCCAACAGAATTCCATGGGAAAAAGCTTCCGAGGCCTTCCATGGAATGCCAGGGTTGGAAAAGCCCTCGGAGCTCCTCATATCCAGCTGTCCCCGAGGCCCCCCCAATCCGTGTCCCCGAGTGCCACATCCGTGGATGTTTTGGGACAATTCCACCTGTTTTGGATGGATTTGATTCATCCCAAGCTCCCAGAATTCCTCCAAACCCCACAGTCCTTCGGGATACAGGGAGCAGGCTGGGAATGAGCAGCTCAGGGGGGCAGCCTGGGAATTCCAGAGGCTGAATCCATCTGGATCCTGAAATCCCCAATTTTGGGACAATTCCAGGGATGGAATTCCACCCCTGCCCAGGCCGCGAAGGAACGCCGGAATTCCGCAGAGGAATTTTCCCAAATATCCCACCCGGACCTCCCCTGGCACAACCTGGAGAAGAACCCAACCCCGCCCCTCTTCCCGCTGCGGGATTTTGGAGGGATCCCAAATCCCCGTGAAAAAAACAAACGTGGGTTTGTTGACTTTTCTGGGGATTTTTCCCTTTTTCCCAGAATTACAACGGCGTCTCCGACGTGGAGCTGCGCGTGGCGCTCCCGGACGTCACCACGGTGACGGTGAGGGTGAAGAAGAACAGCACCACGGACCAGGTGTACCAGGTGAGCCCTTCCCACCTGCAGTTTCCACCCCTTCACCTCCACTTTCCTTCCCCCCCGCTGGATTTTCCTCTTTCCCACCTGGAATTTCCTCCTTTCCTGCCTGGATTTCCCCCACTTTTAGAGGATTTTAGGGATAAATTCCGGACCCTGGCCCAGGTTATCCCATGGGTTCCCCATGGATCCATCAGATCTGTGGATTTTAGGGAATAAAAGCACGCAAGGGGGAGACCCTTTGGAAGAAGAAGTTCCAAATTTCCCTGGAAAAGAGCAGGAAGTCCAGAATCCCTTGGATAAATGGGATTTGGGCAGGCTGGGGACAAAACCCCTGGAATTTCCCGCTGACTTTCAACCACGGGATGATCCCCGGTGGGAATTTTCCCCTCGGGAATCCGAGCTGGATCCCAGCCTCAACCTCCCCCTGGGAACAGCTGGAAGAATGGGGGGGAGAATCCCTAAAAAAACCTCCTCAAAAGCGGTTTTTTGGGAATTCCGGGGAGCTCTCGGGGGCGGGCGGCCGGCGCTGATCCCGCTTTCCCGGCGTTTCCCAGGCGGTGGCTGCCAAGGTGGGCATGGACAGCGTCACCGCCAACTACTTCGCGCTCTTCGAGGTCATCAACCACTCCTTCGGTGAGCGCCGAGCGCCGCGGGAGCGGCCGCCCCGACCCGCAGGGATGGGGCCCTGGGGCGGGGGAAAGGATCCCTGCGATCCAGGCTGATCCCAAGGGTGAATCCCAACCCAGGGGCCGATCCCAAGGGCGAATCCCAGCCCAGGGGCCGATCCCAAGGGCGAATCCCAGCCCAGGGGCCGATCCCAAGGGTGAATCCCAGCCCAGGGGCCGATCCTAAGGGCGAATCCCAGCCCAGGGGCCGATCCCAAGGGCGAATCCCAGCCCAGGGGCCGATCCCAAGGGTGAATCCCAGCCCAGGGGCCGATCCCAAGGGCGAATCCCAGCCCAGGGGCTGATCCCAAGGGTGAATCCCAACCCAGGGGCCGATCCCAAGGGTGAATCCCAACCCAGGGGCCGATCCCAAGGGCGAATCCCAACCCAGGGGCCGATCCCAAGGGTGAATCCCAACCCAGGGGCCGCTTCCAGGAGTTTCTGGGATAGTTCCTGGGATGGCGGCTCCACCCTGACCTGTGCCCTTGGGGTCATCTGGGGGGATTTGGGAGCCATTTGGGAAGGTTTGGTGTCATTTTGGAAGGATTTGGGATCGTTTTGGTGGATTTGGGATCAATTCTGGAAGGATTTGGGATCGTTTTGGTGGATTTGGGATCAATTCTGGAAGGATTTGGGATCATTTTGGTGGATTTGGGATAATTTTGGAGGATTTTGGGGTCATTTTGTAGGATTTGGGATAATTTTGTAGGATTTGGGAGAATTTTGTAGGATTTGGGGTCATTTTGGAGGACTTTGGGGGTCATTTTGGAGGATTTGGGGGTCATTTTGGAGGATTTGGGGGTCATTTTGGAGGATTTGGGATAATTTTGGAGGATTTGGGGGTCATTTCGTAGGATTTTGGGGGTCATTTCGTAGGATTTTGGGGGTCATTTTGTAGGATTTGGGATCATTTTGTAGGATTTGGGAGAATTTTGTAGGATTTGGGGTCATTTTGGAGGATTTTGGGGTCATTTTGGAGGATTTTGGGGGTCATTTTGGAGGATTTTGGGGGTCATTTTGGAGGATTTGGGATCCTTTTGGAGGATTTTGGGGGTCATTTTGGAGGATTTTGGGGGTCATTTTGTAGGATTTGGGGGTCATTTTGGAGGATTTGGGATCCTTTTGGAGGATTTTGGGATCCTTTTGGAGGATTTGGGGGGGTCATTTTGGTAGACTTTGAGGTTCCGACGCCGATTTTTCGGCCGCCCTGGGATCCCCGCCGTGCCCACGGCCCGGCCTCGCCATTCCTGTGCTTTTCCCGGCTTTTCCCAGTGCGGAAGTTGGCTCCCAACGAGTTCCCACACAAGCTCTACGTGCAGAACTACACCTCGGCCGTGCCGGGGACGTGCCTGACGCTGCGCAAGTGGCTCTTCACCACCGAGGAGGAGGCGCTGCTCAACGACAACGACCTGGCCGTCGCCTACTTCTTCCACCAGGTGCGGAATTCCCGCCCGGAATTCCCGGGGAGCGCCGGGGGAGGCCTCTGGGGAGCGCCGGAGTTGGGGCTCGGTGGGAAAATCGGGGAGTTTTGGTTGTTTCCGGTGGGATCGAGGCAACCCCGAAGTTTTTGAGGCGCCCCAGGATCCCCCAGGTGAGGAGTTCCCAGCTGGAATTCCGCTGGAATACCCGTTGGCCTCAGGAAAGGTCGCCGGGAGGTGGCTGAGCCCGGGGGTCGATCCCGACTTTGGGAATTCCGCCCGTTTCTCATGGAATTCTCCCCGTTATCCCACCTGGCCCGACCTGGGGCCTGTTCCTCCGGTTGTTCCCTGGGAAAAGAGGCCGACCCTGCATTTTCCTGGAATAAAGGGATCTAAATGGATATAAAATTGATATGAAATCAGTGATTTTCCAATATTTGGTCTCCCAGCCTGGAATTTTCCCAGTTTCCTCCCTTTGGAAGTTGGGAAGGGGCTCAGTCCCGAAGGAAAATCCCCTTTCCCTGCTTTAAATGGGAAAACCCCTTTTCCCACCAACATTCCAGTGCCCAAGTCCCAAGCATCCCCAGCCTTCCCAAATGCATCCTCCCATCCCGAGGAACCTTTTCCCAAACTCCCTGTGGATATTCCAGCACCTCCCCGAGGCCGTCGTGGAACTGGGATGGGAAAACCCCACCTTGGAGCCTTTTTGGGGCTGGAATTTGGGATCAGAACCCCTGAGGGTGAAGCGGGAGCTGGCTCCTCCTCCTCCTCCAATCCCGAATTCCCGGATTTTTCCCGATTTTTCCCAGTTTTTCCCCCTCTTTCCAGGCCGTTGATGATGTCAAGAAAGGCTACATCAAAGCCGAGGAGAAATCCTACCAGCTGCAGAAGCTCTGCGAGCAGAGGAAGATGGTCATGGTGAGTGACCCCGGCCTTTCCCGGGAGCGGGGCCCTGGGCGAGGCTCTGGAATGGCTTATCCAGAGAATTCCTGGATTTCCCCACCCCTGGAAGTGGCCAAGGCCAGGTTGGGACAGTGGGAATGTCCCTGAACATGGATTTTTAAGGATCTTTAAGGTCCTTCCAACCCAAATCGTTGCAGGATTCTGTGGATTCAGAGGGGATTTTAGGGATAAATCCTTTCCTGGGAGGAGGGGGGGAGGCCCTGGCCCAGGTGATTCCCTGGATCCCACATCCCTGGAAGTGTCCAAGGCCAGGCTGGAGCCACCTGGGATAGGGGAAGGCGTCCCTGCCCTTGGGATTGGGGTGGGATCAGATGTCCCTTCCCAGCCAAACCATTCCGGGATTCCCTGGGCTGGCTCCGATGGGATTTGAGGGATGAATCCCGGAGCCTGGCCCGGGTGATTCCATGGATTCCTCATCCCTGGAGCCACCTGGGACAGCGGGAATGTCCCTGCCCGTGGGATGGAGGTGGGATTTAAGGTCCCCTCCATCCCAACCATTCCGGGATCCCTCTGGGATCCGTATCCCGGCGAATCCCTGGAATTCTGTTCCCGCAGTACCTGAACATGCTGCGGACGTGCGAGGGCTACAACGAGATCACCTTCCCGCACTGCTCCTGCGACTCGCGGCGCAAGGGCCACGTCATCTCGGCCATCAGCATCCGCCACTTCAAGCTGCACGCCTGCACCGAGGAGGGGCAGCTCGAGGTACTCGGCATCCCCGGAATTCCGGCGGCGCCGGCCCCGACCCCGCGGCTTCGGATCTGCGCCGTCGCCGGGTTTCCACTCCCGCGGGCTCGTCCCGGTTCCTCGGGGCTCACCCCGGGCTCCTCCCCGACCTCCCAGATCCCAGACCCCTGGGGGTCCCGGATCCCTGACCCCACGCCTTGGATTTGCACCTCTGTGGTGTCCCCAGATCCCCGGGACCATCCCCGATGTCCCTGGGGTCATCCCTGACCTCCCGCCCTGGAGTTACGCCTGCCCCACGTCCCCACATCCCCGGCGGCTCCTGAGGTCTCCGGTGGCATTTGGGAAGCGCAGCCGTTGCTCTCCAGGATAATCTGGGAATCATCCGAGACAAATCCACCTCTCCCCTCACCCCCGGAGCGCTCCCGAGGCGTCCCCGATCCCGGCGCTCCCCCGGCGTTCCGGGGCTCCCCCCGTGCCCCTGCTCCGCGCCCGGCCCCGTTCCCAGCCCCATTCCCGGCCCCGTTCCCGGCCCACGCGGAGTCGGAATTCCCGCAGAACCAGGTGATCGCGTTCGAGTGGGAGGAGATGCAGCGGTGGGACACGGACGAGGAGGGCATGGCCTTCTGCTTCGAGTACGCGCGCGGCGAGAAGAAACCGCGCTGGGTCAAGATCTTCACCCCCTACGTGAGTGTCCCGATCCCGCCCGGAATCCCCGCGGCCGTTTTTGGGAAGGGAGGAGTTGGGGGGGTGGTCCTGGAGGTCAATCCCAGGAGAGGCTGATTCCCACCCGGAGCTCCTCCCTGCCCCTGGATCTCCTGGATTTCCCGGGATATTCCCGAGTTCCCGTTTTCCCCGGCAGTTCAATTACATGCACGAGTGCTTCGAGCGGGTGTTCTGCGAGCTCAAGTGGAGGAAGGAGGTGAGAATTCCCAACTTTTCCAGGGGGTTCCCAGCAGGAGCTGGAGTTCCTGGGCCTCAAGTCCGGCTCCCGCAGGGAATGCCCGGGGAATCCCGGGATGGGGAAAAGCAGGAGGGCTCCAGAGGGGAAAATGATTGAGGTGCAGCTGGAAAAAGGAGCTGCAGCTGTGGGGAAAATTCCTGGAGGGGGGAATGACCGGGATGAACTGGGGAAAAATCTGGGAAAAGCCACCTCATGGAGATGGGAATGAACTGGGATAAGAGTGGGGTAGGTGTGGGAAAAGCCTCCTGCAGGTGGGACTGGGATAAATCTGGGAAAAGCTTCCTGGAGTGGAAATAATTGGGATAAATCTGGGATAAAAGTGGGAAAAGAGGGCCCCTAAAGCCCTTCCCAGCCCATTCCCGGATTGGGATTTCCCCTGGAGCAGCTGATTTGGGAAGGGGGAGGTGTTTAAATCCCGGCTGCTCCTGGGGTTTTTTTGGGAAAACCGAAGCCTCCGTCCTTTTCCTGGGATCCCCGAGGGCAGGGAGGGAATCCTTCCCTTTTCCCGTCCTGCTTTTGGGAGCTGGGAATTCTCTGGGAGCATCAAACGGGGCTTAACCCTGGGGCTGGGATAACCCAAGGCGGGATTTGAGGCATTCCCGGCATTCCCAGCCTCTCCTCCGTCCCGTTTTCCCACAAATCCAGTGGGAATTCCCCGTTCTCCGGGTTCTGCCGCCTTCACGTTGTCCCTTCTTCCTTCTTTTCCAGAACCTTTTCCAGCTGGTCAGGTCACAGCAAAGGGACGCGGCCACTTAACCCCGGCAGCTTTTCCATGAATCCCAAGAAATCCGTTATTGTATTAAAGCCCCCCCCGAACTAAATCTCATTAATTCCAAATCCATTCGTGCCCGTCATCTTTATGGAATTCCAGAGGAAAAATCTGGGAAAAGCCGCCTGCGGGGGCTCCTTTTTCCCACTCGGATCCAGCTCTAGGCCGGGAATTTTGGGATTTTTTTTCTTTTTTTTTTTTTTTTTTTTTTTTTTTTTTTTAACAACTGGAATTATAAAATCGGATTTTTCTGCCGGGTCGGAGGTGGGGAAAAAGTGGGGAAAAAAAGCCAGGAAAAAACCCTGGGAATGTTTAATTCCTGCCTGGGTATCCATGGGAATAATTCCTTTCCAGTTCCATGGGGTGGCTGCAGCTTTTTAAAGGGATTTTCCGCCCGTTTTTCCTCCCGATCCGGTTTTTTTTAAGGACTGGAGAGGAAAAGAACCAGGAAAAAAAATCCCAAAGGAGTAGAATTCCAAGGAAATGCCTCTCCCAGCACAAGGATCCCGCTCCTGGATTCGTATTCCTGTGTTTTTGGGGAATTTTGGGTGTTATCCCAGGGAGTTGGGGATGTCTGGCTCCTTGGGATGGGATCCGGGCGATTCCAGGATTGCGGATCCCAAGGCAGGAGCAGCTCCCAGGAGGAAAAATCACCTGGAAAAGCCGATTTTCCCTGGTTTTGAGCAGGATTTTTCCATGGATTGGGTGGATGTGCAGCTTCCAGGAGGAAAAACAACCCGGAAAAGCCGTTTTTCCTTGGTTTTAAACAGAATTTTTCCAGGATTTTGACCAGGATCCAGTGGCTGGGCAGTTCCCAGAGAGAAAAATCACCTGGAAAAGCCATTTTTCCCTACTTTTGAGGTCTTTTCCATGGCTTGGGAGGAAAAACAGGGTGGAAAAGCCGTTTTTCCATTTTTAGTGGGATTTTTCCATGGATCTGCTCTCCAAGCAGTTCCCAGGAGGAAAAAGCACCTGGAAAAGCCGATTTTCCCTGGTTTGGGGCTGGCCCGGAGCTGGTTCCTCCGGCTCCCGCCGGGGTTTGGGGTGGATTTGGGAATATTTGGAACCAAAAACGCGGGAGGGGCGTCCTGGCCCCATTCCCGAGCCCTGGAATGAGCAGGAATGGCTCCAAAATGGGATTTTCCCCAAAATCCCCGTTTTGGATCCCTGGAGCTGGGATGGGGGAGATTTTGGGGGGGGGGGGAAATCCCAAATCCTCAGCTCTGGAGCAGCTGGGAGCTGGGAATTAATCCCGTTAATTGGATCCTTGTCATTAATTGGATTCCCGTTGTCCCCGGGAGCCCCGAGCCGGGAATGGGAGGGAAAACTGGGAGAGGTTTGGGATCCCCCAAACCCCCCTAAGACCCCTTCAATTTGGGTAAAATCCCGGGAAAATCCCGATTTTAATCCCAAATTAAACCAGCCCCACATTCCAAGGGACCGGAGGGAGCTGAAGTCTCTCCGGGGATTTTTTTATCCAAAAAAAAAAAAAAAAAAAGAAAAAAACCCTGGAAAAAGGGAAAAATCGGTCAAAAAAAGCCCCCCCCTGCCCAGCTTTTCCCATTTTCCCACTTCCAGCTGCTCCCGGCGTTCCCATTCCTCGGGAAAAGCCCCTTTAGTGTAATTAATTGTAACATATTCTTTTAAATAAATGGATTTATTGAGGAAGCCCCGCGGGGCCGTGGCCGTGCTCCTTCCCGCCAGGGGAAACTCCCCCTCCCCATCCCGAAACCTGGGAGGAATCCAAGGCTGAACTCCGGGACTTTGGGAATCGGGGGGGTTTGAAGGGTGGTTTGAATTTATTGATTTCGACAGAAAAAAAAAAAAAACAACAAAAAAAGAGAGAAAAATGAAATTGGGACAAGAACCGCGAGAAACGGCAAAGAAACAAAGCCTCGAGGCCGGGGGGGGCAGCGCCCCTCCCCCAACCCCCCCCCGGCCCCCCAAAATCCCCCCGAAATGGGGGGGACACCGAGGGGGCCCCACCCCCCCCTTTATGTACAGCGGGGGGAGATGGGGGGGGCTGAACCAGTTTGGGGGGGACTGAACCAGTCTGGGGGGGGCTGAACCAGTTTGGGGGGGGCTGAACCAGTCTGGGGGGGGCTGAACCAGTTTGGGGGGGCTGAACCAGTCTGAGGGGGGGGCTGAACCAGTCTGGGGGGGACTGAACCAGTTTGGGGGGGGCTGAACCAGTTTGGGGGGGCTGAACCAGTCTGGGGGGACTGAACCAGTTTGGGGGGGGCTGAACCAGTTTGGGGGGGCTGAACCAGTCTGAGGGGGGGGCTGAACCAGTCTGGGGGGGCTGAACCAGTCTGGGGGGACTGAACCAGTTTGGGGGACTCTGGCCCAGTTTGGAGGCTCCGGGCTGGCCCCGGGGTGGCTGCTGGGGGCCGGCCCCCCCCGGATTTGGGATCATTTGGGATCATTTGGGATCATTTGGGATTCGGGGCCGGGCAGAGCCGTGGCCCCGCTGTTCCCCGGATTTGTCTGGTTGGGAATTCCCGGGAATTCCCGGGATCGGCCGCTCCCAATCCCGCGGGAATGAGGGAGTTTTTTCCACAATAAAAACACCGTTTATTTATAAATCCATTTCCCTGCTTTTATTCCACATTTTCCACTCCTGTACAATTCCAAGCTGAACCAGAATATTTTTTATTTTTTTTAATTAATTTTGAATTTTTTTATTATTTTTAATTATTTTTTTCCTGCTTTCCTTAGGGGAAAAAAAAAAAAAACAAACCAACAAAAAAAAATCCAAACCAAACCAAAAAGCTCCACAAATCTCATGGAAACAGGTGCCGGGTGCCTCTGGAATTTGGGAATTCTGACAATTTTTGAAATTAAAAAAAAGCCTTTCCCAAAAATCATGCAAATTCCAGTAAAAAATTGGAGCTGGCAGTGAAAAATAAACCCAAAATGTTTTTTTTTTTTAGGGGTTTTTCCAGGGTTTTGTCACAGTTTTATTCCCAAATCCCGGACTTTCGGATCCTAAGGAAGGCGGGGTTTTCAGGGGTGTTTTTGTTGTTAATTAAATATTGATAATTAACGATCCAAAGGGGAAATCCAAGGAAAATTTGGCTTTTTCTGCTCCTCCAGCGGGAATTTTTTGGGGAAAAAATGGGGAAAATCAAGGTTGGGGCAGGAAAAGCGGCGCCAATCCCAAAAACTGCTGGCATGGAATGGTGGCTTCACCTTTCTCAGGCCAAATTCCCTCAAAATTCCCAAGATTTTCATTTAAAAAAAATCCCAAATAACCAAATCTTCGCGGCCAATCCGAAGGCCGAAGGAATTTTCCATAAAAATGGGGAATTTTTGGGGTTAAAAGTCCCAAAAAAAAAAAAAAAAAGGGCACAAAACGACGTCAAATTCCCACCGATAAAAACAGGAATTATGGTACAAGTGAGGTAAAGAAAATTCCAAAAAATATCCACCCACGAGAGAGAATTCCAAGGAAATACCAACACAGTGAATCCAAGTTTTTTTAAAGTTTTTTTTTCTGTCGTTTTGAAATTAAAAAAAGCCATGAAAATCCTCCCAAAAAATCAGCGGAAACGGCAACTCCGGAATTCCAAACGCCGGGAATTGGGATCTCATCCGTTTGTTCCAAAAACGGGGAATGTCCTTGAATTTTTGGGGCCAAAAACTGGGAATATCCTTGAATTTTTGGGGCGAGTTTGGATCTCCAAAAATAGGGAATTTCCTTTAATTTTTGGGACCAAACCCAGGGAACATCCTTGAATTTTCGGGGCTCTCCAAAACCGGGGAACATCCTTGAATTTTTGGGATGAGTTCGGCCGTTTTTTCGGGAATTCTCAGATTTCCATCAGCTCCAGATCCGCCTCCTCGAATCCGTAGAAGGACTCGGTCTCGCTCTCCCCCTCGAAGAGCCGGTGCAGGATCTCGGGGTCGGCGGCGGGGTCGTCGTTCTTGGGGAATTTTCCCGGCGAATCCCGGTTTTTGCCGAGTTTCAGCTGCTCCTCCAGGGCCGTGATGAGCTCCTCCTGCACGTCGCCGTTGCGCCGGGGCGAGCCGGCGTCGCCGTCCGGCCCCGGGAGGACGCTGGCCACCAGGAAGGATCTCCGCACCAAATCCGGGGAATCTCGGATGACTTCCAAAGCCTCTCCCAACCAGCCCAGCAGCAGCTGGAGCAGCGTGGCGGAGTCGCAGCCGGAATCCGCCAGCTCCTTGGCTCGCTCCTTCCACTTCTTCTGCAGGAAGTTTTTGACGGATCTCTTGATGCAGACGTCCAGAGGTTGGATGCGGGAGCTGCAGCCGGCCGGGATGACCGCCGGGAGCGTCCCGGCCGCGCTGAGCACGGCCAGCACCTCCTCGGACAGGTGCGTCCGGTGGCAGTCCAGGACCAGCATCCCTTTGGAGCCCTGCTGGCACTCCGTGTGCTTCCTCCACACTCTGGCCGCCCACAACTCCATGATTTCGTCGTCGCCGTAGCCGCTCTCCTTGGATTCCAGCAGGACGGAGTCGGGCACGGCGGCCGCGGAGGGCAGGCGGCCCCGGGAGATGACCAGCGCCGGGAGGACGCTGCCGTCGGCCAGCACGGTCAGCACCAGGTCGCACCAGGGCTCGCCGTTGCCGACCGTCTGCAGCGCGTTCTCCTTGCGGTCGTCGCTGCCCAGGATTTCCACGTCCAGGAACAGGGAGATCTCATCCACGGCGGCGATCATGGCCGGGGGCAGCTCCTGGGTGTGGATCTGGCGCTGCACGAACTCGATGAAGGCGCCGGCATTGCCCTGGATCTCCTTGGGCAGCGGGTGGGCGACGCCGCGGCGCGTGTGGGTGCTCAGGTGGTGGCGCAGCATGAAGCGCACGGCCCACTCGTAGGAGATCTTGAAGCCTCCCTCCAGCGAGCGGCCGATCTTCGTGGCCTTCTGGAACAGCGTCTCCTCGTTGACCGGCAGCTGCTGCTCGCGCTGGGTCAGCACCCACTCGGCCAGCTTCTCCTCGGCCTCCAGGCTCAGGTACTTGCCCTCGGACAGGGCGGGCTGGTCGTCCTGGAAGGCCTGGAAGCGGCGCAGCCAGCGCTGGATGCGGCGCGGGGGGTTCCGGAAGTGCTCGGCCGCCTGCTCCGTGCTGGAGCAGAGCGCGAACAGGACCACGCGGAGCTTCTTCACCGACAGCTGCTCCTTGGGCTCCGCCTCCCTCGGGGGCGTTCCTGGGGCGGGCTGCGCCGGGTCCTGCTCGTCCCCTTCGGGCTTTGGTTGGGGCGGGGTTTGGGGCTGGGGGCTGGGGGGTGCCTGGGGGGGCTGCGGGGTTTGGGGTTTTTGGGGTTGGGGTTTTGGAGGGGGAGGCGGGGATGGGGCAGGGCAGGGGGGCTGCGGGTCCTGGCTGTGCCTGGAAAAGGGGGAGAGGGGCAGAGATTTAAATTGGGAATGTTGGAAATGGGGGGGGGGGAAAGAGGGGAAACTGGGGGGGGAAGGAAATAAAAAAAGGGGGGGAAAGGGAGGGGAAAAAAGGGGGAGGAAAAAGGGGAGAATGGGGGGGAAAGGAGGGAAAAATGAGAGGGAAAATGGGGTAAAAACAGGAGAAAAGGGGAAGAAAAGAGGGAGGAAAAGGGGAGAAAAGGAGGGGGAAAGGGAAGGAAAAATGGGGGCAAAGAGGAGAAAAGGGGGGGAAAAAGGAGGAAAAAAATGAGGGAAAAGGGGGAAAGATGGGAAAAATCCCCAATCCCAGGGCCTGGGAGGGACAAGGATGAACAGGGGTTTGTGGCTTACCTGGAATGTGATATCCAAGAAGGCCCTGGAGGGAAAGCAGAAGATTTGAGATTTTTATTTGGCTTTATTTGAGATATTTGAGGCTTTTATTCAGCTTTATTTGATTCTATTTTAGAGGAATTTGGGATTTGTGGGAATTCCTGGAAAAGCTGGAATCCAACCAGGCTCCCTTGGGAATTTCATTCTGAATTTCCATCCAAAAAAAGCCAAATTAATTCAGTTTATTCCCAATCCGAGCTCTGGAATGTGAAGATTTTATTGGATTATGGCCGGAATTCCGGGTTTTTCCCGTTTTTCCCGAGTGTTTTTCCTGGTTTTACCTTGGAAAATGATGTTGCTGGACTCGTGGGAGGGGTTGAACACCAAATGTTTGGCCATGGAGTCGCCCTCGGAGGTGACAAAGAGACAGGAGGAGCACGAGAGCCTCACCCCGCTGGGAAAGCAGGAAAAGCAGGGAAAAATGGGGGAAAAAGGGGGAAAAAAGAGAAATAAACTGAATATCAGATATAAAAATGTGTCCATGCCCTCATTATTAACTAAATCCTTGATAATTAAATCGTTAATTATCAGTTATTCAATTATTGATTATGAATTAATCAATGATGAAGTAACAATGACATAATAGACACGAATTAAATCATTAATAATTAAATAATAACCAAATAATGAATAATAACTAATAATTAATAATTAGAATTAAAATTTCCCCCTCCCCAAAGCATCCCAGGACAAACTCCCCCCCTCTGGAACATAGGGACATTGAACCCATAAATCCCATAAATCCCTGGATTTTCCCCCAAATGAGAAGGATCAGGATCATTCCCAGGGGCTGGAATTCCCCCGGAATTGGGATTTAAGGACGTTTTCCATACCTGGCAGTGTAGTTTTTGAACAAAGCCAAATATTTGGGGCTTTTCCGGGGAACGTGGTTGCTGGAAAGGGGAAAAGATGGAGAAGTCAGGGATAACCTGGATAAAGAGCTATAAAACCATGGAAAACACCCCGTGAATAATAAAAAGTCCCCTATAAATCCTCGTAAAATGCACGATAAAATCAGATAAAATATCCTATAAAATCCCCTATAAATCCATATAAAATCTCCTACAAATCCCTATAAAATCCATGCAAAATTCCCTTTAAAACCCTCTAAAAGCCCCTATAAAACACTATAAAATATCCTATAAATCCATTTGAAATACACTGTAAAATGCACTGTAAAATCCTATAAAATCCTATAAAATCCCTTATAGAACCATATAAAATCCATAATAAAGCCCTATAAAACATCCTATAAAATCATAGAAAAATTCCCTATAAATCCCCTATAAAATCCCCCATAAATCCTTATAAAATATCCCATAAAACCCCCTGGTTTTTCCCCCCAAAACCCCTCAATTTTTACCCAAATCCCCGTTTTTCCCCCCTAGAACCATGGGATTTTTCCCTTTTTTCCCCCCAGAACGGAGGGATTTTCCCCAATTTCCCCCAGAACTGAGGGATTTTCCACATTTCCCCCCCAGAACTGAGGGATTTTCCCCAATTTCCCCCCAGAACTGAGGGATTTTCCCCAATCTCCCCCAGAACTGAGGGATTTTCCACATTTCCCCCCCAGAACTGAGGGATTTTCCACATTTCCCCCCCAGAACTGAGGGATTTTCCACATTTCCCCCCCAGAACTGAGGGATTTTCCCCAATTTCCCCCCAGAACTGAGGGATTTCCCCCCAGAACCGTGAAATTTTCCCCATTTCCCCCCAGAACCACGGGATTTTCCCCCCCAGAACCGAGGGATTTTCCCCATTTCCCCCAGAACCGTGGGATTCCCCCAGAACTGAGGGATTTTCCCCCAGAACCGTGGGATTTTCCCCAGAACTGAGGGATTTTCCCCATTTCCCCCAGAACCGTGGGATTCCCCCAGAACTGAGGGATTTCCCCCCAGAACTGCGGGATTTTCCCCATTTCCCCCAGAACCGTGGGATTCCCCCAGAACTGAGGGATTTCCCCCCAGAACTGCGGGATTTTCCCCATTTTCCCCCCCAGAACTGAGGGATTTCCCCCCAGAACTGCGGGATTTTCCCCATTTCCCCCAGAACCGCAGGATTTCCCCCCAGAACTGCGGGATTTTCCCCATTTCCCCCAGAACCGTGGGATTCCCCCAGAACTGAGGGATTTCCCCCCAGAACTGCGGGATTTTCCCCATTTCCCCCAGAACCGTGGGATTCCCCCAGAACTGAGGGATTTCCCCCCAGAACTGCGGGATTTTCCCCATTTTCCCCCCCAGAACTGAGGGATTTCCCCCCAGAACTGCGGGATTTTCCCCATTTCCCCCAGAACCGCAGGATTTCCCCCCAGAACTGCGGGATTTTCCCCATTTCCCCCAGAACCGCGGGATTTTCCCCCAGAACCGAGGGATTTTCCCCCAGAACCGCGGGATTTTCCCCCAGAACCGCGGGATTTTCCCCAGAACCGCGGGATTTTCCCCATTCTCCCCCAGCCCCTTTCCCGTACTTGATCATGTGGTTGGCGTAGGCGCGGGAGCAGCAGGTGCTGTAGCGGCACAGCGAGCAGTGCACGTACGTCGGGAAGTGGTTGGGGAAGTCGGGGATCTCGAAGCTGCACTCCAGGCACGTCTGGCGGCCCAGGGCGCTGCTGCGGGAAAGCGGGAAAAGGCTGGAACCCGGCAGCGGGAGCGGGATCGGGATCGGGAATGGGAGCGGGAAAAGGCTGGAACCCGGCAGCGGGAACGGGAACGGGATCGGGAGTGAGATCGGGACGAGAGCGGGAAAAGGCTGGAACCCGGGAACGGGAGTGGGATCAGGATCAGGAACGGGATCGAGAGTGGGATCGAGAGTGGGAGCGGGATCGGGAGCGGGACTGGGAGTGGGATCAGGAGCGGGATCAGGATCGGGAACGGGACTGGGATTGGGAGCGGGAAAAGGCTGGAACCCGGCAGCGGGAGCGGGATCAGGATCGGGAATGGGAGCGGGAATGGGAGCGGGAATGGGAGCGGGAAAAGGCTGGAACCCGGCAGCGGGAGCGGGAGCGGGAACGGGATCGGGAACGGGACCGGGAATGGGAGCGGGAAAAGGCTGGAACCCGGCAGCGGGAGCGGGATCAGGATCGGGAACGGGATCGGGAGCGGGACTGGGAGTGGGATCGGGATCGGGAACAGGATCGGGAATGGGATCGAGAGTGGGATCAGGAGCGGGACTGGGAGTGGGATCGGGAGCGGGACTGGGAGTGGGATTGGGAATGGGAGCAGGATCGGGATTGGGATCAGGATCGGGAGCGGGATCAGGATCGGGAACGGGACTGGGATCGGGAGCGGGATCGAGAATGGGAGCGGGAAAAGGCTGGAACCCGGCAGCGGGAACGGGATCGGGAGTGAGATCGGGACGAGAGCGGGAAAAGGCTGGAACCCGGGAACGGGAGTGGGATCAGGATCAGGAACGGGATCGAGAGTGGGATCGAGAGTGGGAGCGGGATCGGGAGCGGGACTGGGAGTGGGATCAGGAGCGGGATCAGGATCGGGAACGGGACTGGGATTGGGAGCGGGAAAAGGCTGGAACCCGGCAGCGGGAGCGGGATCAGGATCGGGAGTGGGATCGGGAACAGGATCGGGAATGGGATCGAGAGTGGGATCAGGAGCAGGATCGGGACTGGGAGTGGGATCGGGAGCGGGAGTGGGAGTGGGATCGGGATCGGGAACGGGACTGGGATCGGGAGCGGGAATGGGAGCGGGATCAGGAACGGGAGTGGGATCCGGAGCGGGAACAGGATCGGGATCAGGAGCGGGAGTGGGATCAGGAGTGGGATCGGGATTGGGATCCGGAGCGGGAACAGGATCGGGAGTGGGATCGGGATCGGGAGCGGGATCAGGATCGGGGCGGCTCCCACGCACCGGGCGGGGCTGGGAGGGGTGAAAGGGGCGGGACTGGGAGCGGGAGGACCGGGGCTGGTGTTTCTGCTGTCCCTACAAAGGAGTCACTACTACTGCTATTAGTACCATTATTATCATTATTACTACTGTCATTAGTACTAGCATTATTATTATTGTTACTATTATTATTATTTTGTTATTATCACTATTATTATTATATTATTATTACTATTACTATTATTATCATTATTATTATTACTATTACCCTCATTACCATCTTTATCATTACCATTAAATATATCATCATTGTGAGCTTACATGTTATTATATATAATTATGTCATTATTATCCTATGAATTTTAAATCATATATTACTAAAGCGATATCAAATTATTAATATTACCATGAAATTCATACTACGATGGTAATGAGTTAATAACAAATTAATACTATGAATAACGAATTAATAACATGAAGAGATTAACAGCATTAATGATATCAATAGTATCAATAAGATTGATAATGGTTGTAATAGTAATAATAGTAATAAATTGGTAATATAGGAACAACAGAAATAATACTAATATTAATAATTTTGAGAATGGCAATAATAGTAATAATAGCAATAATAAAAACATAGTAATATTAATAATGATAGTAAAAACAAATTACTAACTTAATATTGAATTATTAATACTGTGAATAAACTAATAATAAATTAATAACAAATTAATACCGTTAATAATTAATTGATGCCATTAATATTAAGAGTAATAATAGTGTTAATAATATAAATAATATTAATAAGATTGATAACAGTAGTAGTAGCAATAATAATAATAAAGTAGTAATGTAACAATAATAGTAATAATACTAATATGAACAATGTTGATAATAATAGTTAATGCTAAGAGTAATAATATTATGAACAAGAATTTTAAAAAATAATAAAAATAATAACATTTTTAAAAAATAATAATATTACCACAAAAAAGGGATTTTTTTACAAGGATAAGGAATGCCCTTGGAATTGTTGTAATAATATTAATAAATAATGAAGATAATAATCATAATAATTAATAATAATTAATAACAGTACAAAAGAGGGACTTTTTTCAAGGATCTGGAATGCCCTTGGAATTCTAATAATATAGGAAATAACAATAATAATAATAATAATAATAATAGGGATTTTTCCAAGGATCTGGAGTGCCCTTGGAATTCTAATAATATAGGAAATAACAATAATAATAATAATAATAATAATAATAGGGATTTTTCCAAGGATCTGGAGTGCCCTTGGAAGCGGCTTCCACAGGGCCATCCCAAACCATTCCAGAATCCTCAATTTTGGGCCCCAAATCCCACAAACCGACGGAATCCCACCCTTAATTCCCTGTTTCCCAGCCCAATCCCAGTTTTGGAGGATCCCAAACCCTCCCGGCCCCAGCCCCTCCAGGCGTTCTCATTCCCCACCCAGCCCAGCCCCGCGGTTCCCGGTTTCTGCCCAGAATTCCCGGACTTCTCCCGGAAAAGCGCTGACGTTTTCTTGCCGGCTCTCCTGGGGGCGCCGCGGTGGCCGGGGGGGTACAGGAACAGGGGCTGGGGGTCCGACGAGGAGCCCAGGGGAGCCGGCTCCGGGCACATCCCGTGGCACATCTCGGCGGAGGAGAGCGGCAGCGAGCGGGGCTGGCCCCGGGACGCCCTGATTGTCACCTGCGGGGAGCACAGAGACAGCGGCGCTCGGCTCCTCGCACGGACCCGCGGGGAGCGCAGGGACAGCGGCGCTCGGCTCCTCGCACGGACCCGCGGGGAGCACAGAGACAGCGGCGCTCGGCTCCTCGCACGGACCCGCGGGGAGCGCAGAGACAGCGGCGCTCGGCTCCTCGCACGGACCCGCGGGGAGCACAGAGACAGCGGCGCTCGGCTCCTCCGCACGGACCCGCGGGGAGCGCAGAGACAGCGGCGCTCGGCTCCTCGCACGGACCCGCGGGGAGCACAGGGACAGCGGCGCTCGGCTCCTCCGCACGGACCCGCGGGCAGCGCCGGAGCCGGCCGGCTGCGCGGGCAAGGCCCAGGTGGGCGGGGAGATTCCACGGAATTCCCGATGGATTCCATGAAATTCCCGACGGATTCCACGAAATTCCCGACGGATTCCGTGAAATTCCCAACGGATTCCATTAAATTCCCGACAGATTCCACGAAATTCCCAATGGATTCCATGAAATTCCCAACGGATTCCATGAAATTCCCGACGGATTCCACGAAATTCCCGACGGATTCCACGAAATTCCCGACGGATTCCATGAAATTCCCAATGGATTCCATGAAATTCCCAACAGATTCCACGAAATTCCCAATGGATTCCATGAAATTCCCGACGGATTCCGTGAAATTCCATGCAATCCATGAAATACTCGATTTATTCCATGAAATATCCACTTAATTCCATGAAATATCCTCTTAATCCCATTAAATAACCCATGAATGCCATCAAATATCCAGGTAATTTCATGAAATACCCAATGAATCCCACGAAATACCCCATGAATTCCATAAAACACCCAATGAATTCCATAAAACACCCCATGAATCCCACGAAACACCCCATGAATCCCACGAAACATCCAACGAATCCCATAAAACACCCAATGAATCCCATGGAACACCCCATGAATCCCACAAAACACCCCATGAATCCCACAAAACATCCAACGAATCCCATAAATTATCCTCTTAATCTCATTAAACCCCCCCTAAATGCCCCCAAACCAACCCAAACGAACCCATAACTTCCCCCTCCACCCCTCCACCGCCATTCCAAGGCGGGAGAGCCCCGAATTCCCGGGAATTGCGCACCTTGGTGCCGGGTTTGAGCCCCTCGAGCTGCTTGGGCTTGCGGAAGGTTTTGTGGTGCTGCAGTTTGTGCTCGATCTTGTCCTTGGCAAACAGGAACTGCAGCCTGCACTTGTTGCAGTGATAAACACTCTTCTTCTGGAGAAAATTGCTCGTTATTACTTAATTATTATTAATAATAATAATAATGATTTTTAAATTATTATTATTGTGTACTGATTATTAATTAATTATTAAGTAAGGTATCCTTAAAGATCCAAGGGCAGGGACACCTTCCACTATTCCAGGTGGATCCAAACTGGAACGGGACACTGCCAGGGATGGGGAATCCATGGAATAATCTGGGCCAGGGAAGGATTTATCCCTAAAATCCAACCTAACGCAGCCCAGGGAAGCCTGGAATGGTTTGGGGTGGGAATCCCATCCAATTCCAAGAGCAGGGACAACTCCCACCATCCCAGGTTGCTCCAGATGGCGCCAGGGATGGGGAATCCATGGAATAACCTGGGCCGGGATCCAGAATTTATCCCAGATATCCCACACAAGGAACTCCTGGAATGATTTGGGCTGGGAAAGGTCTTTAAAGGATCCACATTCCCACTATCCCGGGTCGCTCCAACCTCTCCTTGGCCACTCCCAGAGCTGGGAATTCCTCCCAAATCCCATTTTCCCCGCCAAACAACCCCATCCCAAACTTCCACAGCAAAAATCCCAGCGCCGGAACCCCACTCGTTTTCAGAACCCCCCCAAATCCCGCTTTTTCCACCCGAATCCAGGGAATTCCGGGTGCACCTGGTGCCTCATGAAGTGCTGCTGGAAGGCGTTGCCGTTCTTGAAGACCTTGAGGCAGTAGGGACACAGGAGGTGCCGCGTGTCCTCGTGGGTCAGCCGGAAGTGGCTGTCCACCTCCGAGTACAGCGAGGAGCGGTACTGGCACACCTGGACACACGGACAGGCCGCGGTTAACCGCGGCATCCCAGGGAGCCGCGGCGCTTCCGCACGAGGATGGGGGGTGGCAACAGCAGCGGAGAAATCCCCATTAGTAGGGAAAGGATCCAGGGATTTGGGGCATTTTAAAGGGATTATTGGGGTGGGAAGAGAAATGGGAAAACCCCAAAAAATAGGGAAAGGATGCAGGGAGCTGGGGCATTTTAATGGGATATTGGGGTGGGAAGGGAAATGAGAAAATCACAATTAATAGGGGAAAAAATCCAGGGATTTGGGGCATTTTAACGGGATATTGGGGTGGGAAGGGAAATGGGAAAACCCCAAAAAATAGGGAAAGGATGCAGGGAGCTGGGGCATTTTAATGGGATATTGGGGTGGGAAGGGAAATGGGAAAACCCCAAAAAATAGGGAAAGGATCCAGGGATTTGGGGCATTTTAACGGGATATTGGGGTGGGAAGGGAAATGGGAAAACCCCAAAAAATAGGGAAAGGATGCAGGGAGCTGGGGCATTTTAACGGGATATTGGGGTGGGAAGGGAAATGAGAAAATCACAATTAATAGGGAAAAAAATCCAGGGATTTGGGGTATTTCACTATCAGGATGTGGGGTGGGAACAGCAGCGGAGAAATCCCCATTAGTAGGGAAAGGATCCAGGGATTTGGGGCATTTTAAAGGGATTATTGGGGTAGGAAGGGAAATGGAAAGATTCCCAATTAACGGGGAAAAAAACCCAGGGATTTGGGTCATTTCACTATCAGGATGTGGGGGGTGGGAAGGGCATCTTACGGAATTACTCTGGAATTTTTGGGGGCAGAATTGGGAATTGCAGGGGGGTATTGCCAGGAATTCCGGTACCTGGCACACGTAGGGCATCTCCCCGGGCTTGTGGGTGTCCTTCATGTGCTGCAGGAAGAGCGGCTCGCTCTCAAACGCCCACTCGCAGATCTTGCACTTGGCTGCCCCAAAAAACATGGAAAATACATCAGGATTTGGGAAAAAATGTGGGAATTTGAGGGGTGAGTGGGGTTGGGGGGAACAGAAGGGGAACAGGGGAAATAAAAGCGGGGGAAAGGGGGGAAAAGGGAGAAAAAAGGGGGAAGAGGAGAAAAGAAGTGGGAAAAGATGAGGGAAGAGGGAGAAGAGGAAAAGGGAGAAGAGGGGAAAAGGAGGGGAGGGGAGGGAGAAATTATCCCAATTTAAGGATGGAAAAGTCCCTGGAAAAGCACTGACTGGTGGACTCGTAGGGGCTGTGGACGTTCTCCAGGTGGCACTGGAGCTGGAAGGGGGTGTTGAAGTGGCGGTAGCAGTGCTGGCAGATGGTGTGGACATCGACCTCGCCGTTCTGCTGGTCCAGCTCCACGTGGTGCTTCATGTGGTTCATGAACCTGCAGGGAGAGAATTCCCAAACACTCCCATTCCTCATCCCGGAACAATGCCCTCTGCACACCATGCCCAGCTGATTCCAAGCCCCATTCCCACATCATTCCCAGCTTATTCCTCACGGGATGCTGTTCTTGAGGCGCTCGGTGCAGTGGGGGCAGCAGTGCCCCCGTCCTACTGAGCCTCATTCCCACACTCCCAGATCATTCCCAGATCATTCCCAGCCCATGCCTGGATTATCCCTGGATTATTCCCACCCCATTCCTCACCCGGTGTCGTTCTTGAGGCGCTCGGTGCAGTGCGGGCAGCGGAAGGATGTGAGCACCCTGGGGCAGGGGGGCAGTGGTGCCCCCATTACCCCCCATCCCACACCCCCCTATTCCTGCCCTATTCCCAGCCCGGATTCTCCCGGGATTCTCCCTCACCGGATGTTGTTCTTGAGGCGCTTGGTGCAGTGCGGGCAGCGGAAGGACGTGGGCACCCGGGGGCAGGGCGGCAGCGCGGCGCCCTTGCCGCCGTCCCTGCCGTAGTAGAACTCATCCACCAGCATGATCAGCTTGGCCTGCGCGGGGTCGGCCCCGGCCTCCCCGGGCTCGGGCGCGGCCTTGGGCGGGGTCGGGGGCGGGGCCGGGGCCGCGCCCTGGGCCGGGGACGGGGCCTTGGCCGAGGGCGGGGCGGGCTCGGAATCCAGGGATTTGCGTTTCTTCAGGAATTCCACCAGCTCCGGGCAGCAGTACTGCGGAAAGGGGGGGGTGGTCAGGGGTTAAAACTGGGGCTGGGGTTAATCTCTGCACCTGAAACTGGGTCTAGGATTCATCCCTACTCGTTAAACCGGGCCTAGAGTTAATCCCCACTCACTGAACTGGGTTTGGAATTACTCCCTACGCGTTAAACTGGGTCCGGGATTAATCCCTAAACAATGAACTGTGGCTAGAATTAAACCCTACTCGTTAAACTGGGCCTGGAATAATTAATTTAGAGACATTAAACTGAATCAGGAATTAATCCCAACTCATCAAACTGGGTCTGGAATTAATCCCCCCACACATTAAAGTGGGTCTAAAAATAATTAATCCCTACTCATTAAACTGGATCTAAATTTAATCCCTACCTGTAGCTAGAAATAATTAATCCCCACACGTTAAACTGGATCTAGAATTAATTAAAACTGTGTCTAGAATTAATCCCCACACGTTAAACTGTACCTAGAATTAATTAATCCCCACACATTAAACTGGATCTAGACATAATTAATCCCTACACATTAAACTGTACCCAGAATTAATCAACCCCCACACATTAAGCTAATTATTAACACTAATAACCATTAAAACCAATCACTAATTAAGACTAAACAGTGCTAAAACAGCGAAATCCCAGAAAATTCCCGAGGAAGGAATCCCGCTCATTCCACCAGGAATTAAATCCACCTCCTGCTGCCCAATTCCACCAGGAATTGCCCCAGAAAAGCCCGGAATTTTCCCTGGCACTCTCCCCGGGAATGACTTACACACATGTGTCCCCGCAGCGCCTCGGTGACGCGGAACTGGGCGTCGCACCTGGGACAAACCTTCCGGCCTCCGTCCTGGAAGTCGAAGTTGGGAATGGGGGAGGAGCTGACTGTAGCGGGAAAAACACGGGATCAGCCACAGCATCCCCAAACCCGCCCGTCTGAACCCAAATTCTGCATATTTAACCCTGATTTAAGTCAAGCTGGGGCTCCTGATGACATCAAAATTATGGGACTTAAATCAATGGCTCCCGCTGATGTGGAATGTCCTTTACATTATTTAAGTTTTGCCTCCCAATGCCATGAAATTTAAGGGATTTACCCCAAATTTTTTCTCCAAATGCCATGAAATTTAAGGGATTTAAATCACCTTTTGGACCCCGACGATACGGAATTTCAGGGACTTCCATAAAATCATGGCTCCTGATGACGTGGAATGTCCCTTAAACCAAGTTCTGACTCCCAATCCCATGAAATTTAACAGATTTACCCCAAATTTTCCCTCCCCACCGCCCCTTACCCCAGCCTTTGGGGTTTTCGGGCCCCCCTGACCTTTGAGGGAGGCGGAGGAGGCCGAGGCTTCGGCGGCCGTGCCGCGCTGGGCGCCGGGGCTGCTGTTGGGCACGGCGAGGGGCGCGGGGCTGTGGCCCAGCGAGGGCACCGTGCCCAGGGTGTTCACCATCTTGGCCACCTCGGTGCTGCCGCCGCCGTCGCTGCCGGGCACCCCCGGCCGCTTCACCGTCACGAAGCTGGCGATGCTCACTGCAGGGGGAGAGGGTTCCCATGGGATTCCCGACGGGAACTGGGCTGGGAATGCACCCACCCCGTCTGCTCGGTCGCTGGGGCTTCATCAAGGGTGGTCTGGACAGAATTCCCATTAAATTCCGGCCAGGAATTCCCCTGGGTGAATCCCATCCCCCCTCCACTTCTCCTGGCTCTCCTCCCTTGAGTCTCCAGGAGAGGTGGTTTTGACCAAACTCCAATGGAATTCCAGCCAGGAATTCCCAAATTTAACCAGTTCTCAAACCAACAAGTGATGATGAAATAGCCTAAAAAATTCCTACTTTTGGGATTTATACAGCCCCAAACTTAACCAGTTCTCAACCCAAGAAGCGATGATGGAATAAGACTAAGAAAGTCCCACTTTTGGAACCCCAAGTTGAACCAGTTCTCAACCCAAGGATTGATGATGAAACATTCCAAAAAATGCCATTTTTGGTACTCCCACAACCCCAAACATAACCAGTTCTTAAAGCAAGAACTGATGGTGAAACATTCCTGAAAAATAATTTCTTGGGGACTTCTACACCCCAAATTTAACTGGTTCTCAAACCAAGAACCGATTATGGAATATCCTAAAAAATTCCTATTTTTGGGACTCCTACAGCCCCAAACTTAACCAGTTCTCCACCCAAACTGACCCTGCTGTATAGGGATAATTGGAATCATCCCTATTTTCCAGGCTGGGAAGAGACTCTCAGCAAAAAAGCGAACTCGGGACCAAACCCCAAAGCCCATCCCTGGATCCCGTGGGTTTCCCAGGATAAATCCCCCTGGAATTGGGGCCGGCAGCGGGACGTGGTCACTCACTCTGCTGGGGTGCCTGGGCCTGGGGCACGGTGCTGCGCAGGGTCAGCGTGGCCGGGATGACCGTGGCGAAGGCGTTGGCGCCCGGCCGGCCGGGGCCGGCGCTGCCCGGCCGCACCTGGGCCACCGGCGAGAACACCTGGGGAACGCCAACTGCTGGTTTAACAAACTGGGTACCTGGGGCTTCAAACACAAAGGGAGAGCCGTGATCCGACCCCGTTCCACACACAACACCTGGGAAAAGTTCGGGATCGACACCTTTGTTCGGGATTTACAGCTCATTTCCAGGGGGGGTTAATCCCGAGATATGAAACTGGACCCAGAATTAACCAATCCCCACCCACTGGGTACCGGGGGCTTCAAACACAAAGGCAGAGCCGTGATCCGACCCCGTTCCTGTCACCTCCCAGACACCAAAATCCAGGGAAACTCGGGATTTACAGCTTTTTCACAGCCCGAAATCCGGGGAAATTCAGCATTTACAGCTTTTATCCAAGCGGGATTAATACCTAGATATTAAACTGTACCTAGAATTAATTCAAACTGCATCTAGAATTAATCCCTACACACAAAACTGGGCCTGGAATTAATTAATCCCTACGCATTAAGCTGGGTCTAGAACTAATCCCTACACAAGTATTATTGTGGGGCTGTCCCAGGCGTTACCTGGCACGAGGGGGATGGGCCTCACCTGGCTCATGGGGCTCTGCACTCATCACCACCACCACCATCATCATCATCACTATTAGCATTAATAATCATTATGAGTGATTATTAATGGTTTTGATTAATGATGATTGAATTACCTGGCACGAGGGTGATGGGCCGGACGGTCTGGCCCTGCTGGACGTTGAGCACGATGCCCACCTGGTTCATGGGGCTCTGCACGGGCCGGACGTTCCGCACAGGGAATCCCTGGAATTGCACGGATCCCTCAGGAAAAAATATCCCAAATCAACCCAAAACATCACCTGAGATTGGGGTGGGGGCTGGGATTTAGGATTGGGGTTGGGATTGGGGTCAGGATTGGGATGGGAAAAACAATATCCCGCAGTCCCCTCTGCTTCCCTTAACACCTGAAAATCTTCTCCCAGGGATTAAAATACTTGGGAAGAGCTCAAAATCCACCTGGGATTTCCTGGAGCTTCCCAGGAAAATGGAACCAAGCAGGAAAACCCTCAGAGACACCAAAGTCCCATTCCCACAGCCCTGGGAAACCTTCAGCGCAACGGAAGAACAGCATTAAAGTACCACAGGAAAAGGGGATTTTTTTTCCCAGGAAAGCAGGTTTTCCATGGCTTTTCCATGGATTTTGGGGTGGGGAACTCACCTGGGTGGTGATGAAGATGGGCTGGGTGCCCGCGGGGGGGTTGGTGCCGTGGTTGGCGTTCTGCATCAGCTGCACCGGCCGCAGCAGGGGCTGAGTGACCACTGCCCCCAGCCCGGCCGGGGCGCTCTGCGCCAGCAGCAGCGACTGCCCGCCCGGCTGGACAACGGCGTTCCCGCCTGGAAAACACCCGGAAAAATCCCTGGGAACAGGGGAAACATCGGCAGGGAAAGGGGGGAAATTGCTCTGCTCACCCATGTCCCACCAAGGGTTTTACCCCAGGGAATTTGGGGGAGTTTTGAAGGAATTGGGGAAAATACGAGGAGAACGTGGGGATCCTGAATTCCTAAAAAAGCTAAATTGCCAAATCAGCTAAATTCCCACCTGGAAAACATCAGGAATGTGGGAGAAAAATCAGTGGGGAAAGGGGGAAGATTGTTCTTCTCATCCGTGTCCCGCTGAGGATTTTATCCCAGGGAATTTGGGGGAGTTTTAAAGGAATTGGGGAAAATACGAGGAATGCTGAATTCCTAAATAAGTGAAATTCCCGCCTGGAAAAAGCAGGGAAGCAACAAAGCTGAAAAAGCTCAAAAACCCCAAATTAAAGAAAAATAACCCAAAATAAAAATTAAAATTAAAAAATAAACTAAAAAGGTGCCAGAGCAGCAAAAGTCATCCCAAAAAAATCCCACAAAATTAAAAATTACTCAAAGAAAGAAACTTCCAAAGAAAAAAAAAAACCTTGGAATAAAAACCCAGGAAAACTGAAAAAAAAACAACCCCAAAATTAAAAATTACCAAAGCAACAAAAACTCAAATTAAAAAACCACCAAGACATAAAAAATCCCCAAACCCACCCAAAAAACCGGCCTGGAAATAAAAACCCAAAAGGGGCAAAAAAATCCCAGGAAAACAAAAAACAAAATCCCCCAAAAAATCAAATCCCAAAAAGTCAAAGCAAAAAATCCCCACCCAAAGGGAAGAACCAAGAATTTAATTCTTATTTAACCCCTAATTTGGTTGAATAAATTAATTTATTGCCACTGGTTTGATTAATTAATGAGCAGGAATTCCAGTGAAATCCCTGATTTTCCCACTCATCCCAAACTCCCAGGAGGAGCAAAATCCGGGAGAAGTGCTGAGAGATCTTTTCTAAAATAAAAATTCCATTTTACACAGAAATCCTTCGTTTTTTCCTTCACACCCCAACTCCTTTGGGAATCATTTCTATTTTTCTTTTTCCAACAGCTGGAAAAATCTCATTTCTCTTGGAAAAAATGGGAAAAAGCCATTTCCTGCTTCCCAAATGATTATTCCCAGCTCTGTTCCCTGCCAGGAATGGGTTAAATTCCTCAAAAATTGGGATTTTCAACAACAAAACGGGAATATTTCGAGGAAGGGATAGATCCAAAGGCTGGAATTTTGCTCTGAAAGCCCTGGAATTCCAGGGGATTTTACCGGTGGGATTTTTTTCCATGGAATTGTAATCCTCCACCACGGAGTCCTCGATGACGTCGCTGATCTTCTGCCATGGCTCCAGCTCCTCCTCCTCGCATTCCATGAAAAGATCCGTGTCTGCCATGCTGCAGGAAGGGGGAGAGCGGCAGCCGTCGGTGGGGAACGCGCAGGGACGGCTTTCCCAAGGGCAGCAGGAGGAACAGGGCTTTGGGGTGGTTTTAGTTCCCAGAACTCCAAGGAAAAAACCAATTAAGGTTTAAAATCCCTGTTTCTTCCCAAGGAAATCCACGGAATTTGGGAGGAAAGTTCCTGGGAGCGACTCAAAATCGGGGTGTTTCGCCTCTCCCACTGAGGAATTCCAGGGTATTTCTCCGGTTTATCATCCCTGGTTTTTTTCCAGGGAAATCTCTGGAATGGTCTTAAATACCAAAAAATTAATAAATAATAATTAATAAAATTAATAAATAAATATAAATGATCACAACTTAATAACCCCAAATCCCTGCTCATCAATCAATCAATCAATCTATACACAGATTAATCAGGGGTTTAAATGTGGCCATGGAACAGAAGGAGGCCTAAAATTCACCTTAAATAATTGAAAATTTTGAATTAATAAATATAAATGAATTATTCAAATTTAACACTTCACTGCCAATAAATATAATAATGAATATATTTATCTATGAATAAAGCAGGGGTTTAAATGTGGCCACTGAAGAGGAAGAGGCCCCAAAATTAGTCTTAAAATGCTTTAAGTAAGAAAATATTAATAAATAACAAATAAACTCTTTAACAGCTCAATGCCTGCTAATAAATTAATTAATTTATTTATACATAGATAAAGCACGGGTTTAAATGTGGCCACTGAACAGAAAGCCAGGCCTAAAACTGGTCTTAAATTAGAAAATATTAATAAATAATAACTAATAGATTATTTAAATGTAATATTTAAATCCTGCTACTAAATTAATTAATTAATATATTTATACATAGATAAACCAGGTGCTCAAATGCGAAACAGAAAGAGGCCTAAAATTAATCTTAAATTGTCTTAAAAGAGGGAAAATGATAAATAAATATGAAAGAAGAATGAATATTAATATTAAATAATCAATATTATGAATAAGGAATAATAATTAATAAACCCGATTTCCTACTCCTCCAATAAATCCCCATTATGTCATTAACACAAAATAAATCAGGCAAAAAAATCCACTTTATCTCGGATACAAGCACCCCAGAATTCCAGGGCTTTTCCCCAAATCCACTTAATCTCGGATGTAATCCCGGTGTTTCCCCAGGAGGAAAATCACGGAGCTGGAAAAACGGGACCAGAGCTTAAAAACTCCAGGAAATCACCGGGAAAATCCCTCCATAAATGAAATATTCCCGAGGTTTTTCCACCTGAACAAAAGGGTTTGGATCCCTCCATCCCAGACTTTAAACTCCCCCAATAAATGAAATATTCCCGAGGTTTTTCCACCTAAAAGGGCTCCCCGGATCCCGGGTTTTACACCGGGAATTGCCCTGGTTTTGTGATGCAAACGCATCCCAAGCGTTTCCCATTATCCCGAATGTTTCCCGTTAGCCCAAGCACCTGCGGGAAGCCGGGCATGGGTTTAGGGTTTCATTCCCGCCTGGATGTTCCCTGGATTCACCCTGGGAAAGGCACTTCTCCAAGGATTTTTAAAAATTTAAAATCCAAAAAAAAATTTAAGATTTAAAAAAAAATCCCAAAATATTTTTTGTCATCCTCCCAAAATTCCCAGCTTGGAATCAGCGGCGGGAGCTTCGTTTTGAGGCTTTTAATTAAAATTAGAATCAAATGAAATTTAAAATAAAATAAATACAAAAAATAAAAGTACTGATAAAATTAAATTAAAATTAAATTACATTAAAATTTAAAATGAAATTAAAATTTAATTTAAAATAAAGGTAAAACGAAAATTAAAACTAAAAATTAAAATTGAAATATAAATGAAGTTATAAATTAAAGAATAAATAGAAAAATTTGAAATAAACAGAAATAAAGATAAAAATATTAAAAAAAAACAGAAATAAAATAAAAATAGAAATAAAAATTAAAATTAAAATATAAATTAAAATAAAAATTAAAGGGGACTTTTCCTGCTGGAAGTTCCTGGGAATTCCAGGGCAGGAATAAAGAGAAATTCCCAGCTCCAGGTGAGCTGGAAAAGCAAAGAGATGAATTTTGGATAAAGATGGAGCCAAGAGAATTACAGAATATTATCCCCGAGGGATGGAGAATATTCCTGCTGTGCCCAGGATTCCACATCCTCACTCTCCCGATGGGAAAACCCAGGGAAAGCCCCCTGCTCTGCTCAGATCCAGGTGGGAAAATTCCAGGATTTGGGATGTCCCTTCCCACCCTCCTTCCCCAGCTGGATTCCAGCTGGTTTATTCCCTCCCTCTGGCTGGGAAAGAATTCCAGGGGTAATTCCAGCTGCAATTCCATTTATCCTCCCACCAGGACAAGTTAAATCATTTTAAATGACATTTCCTAACCCCAAAACCAATCCCCATCCCTACTTTTAAAGCTTTATTCCCATTTTCCAAGGGAAAAACGCAATTCCAGGTGAATTTACAACTCAAAATCCAAGGAATCCGAGGTGGGAATTCATCCACGGATGGGAATTATAAAATATTCGTAGTTTTCTTTTGAAATGAAATTCCCAACTGGATTCCCAGCAGGAATCCACAGCCACAGGTGACTTCTTTTCCAAGGAATTTTCCTCTTCCCCGTTCTTTGCTGGGTTGTACCCCAGGATTTGATGGAATTCCGATGCATTTATGGTGTTCCCAACACCCAAACCCTTCCCCAAAAATGCATTTTAAGATCCTGGAATCTTCCTCACCTCCTGAGAATCCAGGAAAAATCCTAAAATTAGGACTGCAGATCCAAAATTGGGATTTAAGATCCAAAACTGGGATTTAAGATCCTACAAAGAAGCTCCAGGGAATGTTTTAGGAAATAAAGTAAGGCAAAAATCAACTTTTATGTCCAAGTTCCCCTCCTGAGCAGCCACTTTTCTCCATGATTTTCCCAAATTCCACGTTTTCCTCAAGAATTCCCTTTTTCCCCACTGATTTTCTCCCTGATTTTTGATAATCTCCCTTCAACAAGGAAAAATAATTTCATTTCCAAGACCCCACGAGGGTCAAATCCAGACAATTCCCACCAGAAAAATTCCCAAAGGTGCTGGAAATAACCAAAATAAAGCACTTTAATGGCTTTTCATGATTGATTAACACAAATTAAATCTGATTAATTAATGAAAATCCACTTTGGGTGAGGTTTTCCTGATTTTTCTGTATGGATAGGAAGGTGAAGGGTGAAATCCCAACCTCCAGGCCAAGGGAGATTTGCTTTTTGCTTCCCAAACTGACCTCACACTTCCCAGGATTTTCCCAATTCCTGGATGTTTGAGGGAAGGCCACACTGGCTGTTAATTAAATGTAATTATTAATTATTATTAACCTTTATTTACGGTGATTTTTATCTACCTCAGAGCCGAGGAAACCCAACCACTTCCTGATTTTTTGGGATTGTTTTCCCAGCTTCCAGAGGCTTGGAGGTGTGGATTTTTTTGGGAAGAGGCAGAACATCCCATGGTTCTGCCTGTGGGATGGGGGACACCAAAATCCCATTTTTTTCCCCCATTCCAGAGTGACTGGAAGGAAAATCTTCCACAATTCCAGACTGGAGCAACGGAGAGAATTCCCAGGGTGGGAAGCACTGGGAAGAGAATTCCAATAATTACGGGATTTAAAGGAAAATTATGTAGGGATAAAAATAAAAATTAACCAGAGGAAAAATGGAAGAGCAGGGTAGGGAATGGGAATAACTCCTGGATCCTGGGAAAAATATTTCCCGAAGGAAGCAGCAGATCCCTCCCATCCTGTGCCCCCCCCGGGATCAGGTGAATCCCAATAAAATCCTATCTTTGGGAAGCAGGATCCATCCCTCTCCAGCTCCCTGGCGCATCCCAGCCAGAGAGAATTCCCGGAAAACCTCGGGATGGCATCAAACACCGGGAATTTGCAGCCTCAGGGGATGAAATTCCAAATCCTGCTGGAGGGAGGGAATTCCTGCGGTCCTGACCCAGCCGTGGGGAGATTCCCTTCTCCCGGAGTTTTGGGATGCCGGGTTTGTCAGGGTGAGGGCAGGGGAGCAAACGAGGAGAAGTTTTCTTGTCTTTTCCTGCTGGGATCCGGTTGGGATGAGGGGATGGAGCCGCTCCTGTCACCTGAGGGTGACACCGGAGGGATGGGACAGGGACAGGGCAAGGAAAGCCTGGGAAGAGGCTGAGGAAGAGGAGCAGGACGGTGATCCCAAACCCCTGAGGAGAGGGGTGGGACGGCAATCCCAGATCCCTCAGGAAAGGGTTGGGATCCCAATCCCAGACCCCTCAGGGGAGGGGTGGGATAGCAACCCCAGGACCCTCAGGAGGAGGTTGGGATTTACCAATCCCAAATCCAGTGGGATGGGATGGCAATCCCAGGACCCAGTGGAAGAGGGTTGGGATACCAACCCCAGGACCCTGAGGAGAGCGGTGGGATCCCAACCCCAAATCCCTGAGGAGAAGGCTGGGATCCCAATCCCAGCACCCTCAGGAGAAGGTTGGAATACTAATCCCAGATCCCTGAGGAGAAGGTTGGGACCCGAACCCCAGGACTCCCAGGAGAGGGCTGGGGTCCCAGTCCCAAATCCCTGCGGCCGAGGGGCTCCACACGCCAGTGGAGAGGGGGGACTCACTCAGCGAAGGTGAAGCACCAGCAGGCCAAGGATGATGAGGGGGGGGTGGTCTCACCCTGCAAACCGCTGGCCACAGACCCCCCCCTTTTCCGTAACTTCCCCTGAAAACCGGGAAAAGGCCGTTTCTCCCGAGAACTCCGGGAAAAGCCCCCCGCCACCCTCGGCGTATTGTGGTGGCTAAGAAAGAGAGCGAAAAATAATCCCCGTGCCCAACATGGCCGCCCACCAGCGAAGCAGCGCCGCCAAAGAGAGGAGGGGGCGGCAGCACCGGGAGAAGGGAGGAAGGAGGGACGCGACCGCCCCTTCCTCACCCCGGCGGTGGCAACCGGGGGGCGACCATGAGGGGACCCCCGGTGTGGCGGGGGCAGCGCGGAGGGAGCGGCGACGGGACCGCATCACCGCCGCCCCCCTCCCCTCAGGGCGGCCGCTTCACCGCGCCCCCCGGCCGTGAGGGCTGCGCGCGGATCACTCCGCGTCCCTCAGCGCTCGCCGGGGCCCGGCGGGAGCGGCCGCCGGAGCCGCCGCGGCTCCTCCCCGGCCCCTCCTCGGCACCCCGAGCCCTCCCTCCTCCTCCTTCTCCTTCTCCTCCTCCTCCTGCTCTTCTCCTCCTCCTCCTCCCGCCACCGCTTTGTGTACGGCGCGCTCCGGCCCTGCCGCCCCCCCCCCCCCCCTTCATTCCCTCCTTCTCCCCCATTCCCGGGCGGTTCGAGCCGGTTCCACCGTCACCGATCCTCCCCCCTCCATCTCCCGCCGCCGCCGCCGCCACCCCCGGGGGCCCCGCCGCCTTCATCATGCCCCCCCCGCGCCCCCCGCCTCACCTTCCTCAGCGCTGCCGCCGCTCGCTCCTATGGGGCTCCGCCGCTCTCCGGGCGAGGCGACCCGCAGGGCGCGGGGGCAGGTGGCATGAGCCCCCCCCCGCCCCACACTTCGCGGGATGCTGAGGAGGATGAAGATGATGAAGAAGAAGGAGGAGGAATTATCCCTGGCTCTGCTCGCCCTCTGTACGTTCTGCCGGGGGGCGTCTCCGTGCTTGGCGTGCGTGTGGGTTTTTTTCCCCCCCCCCGCGCTTCACCCCTCACGGAAAGGGGGGGGATAAAAAAAAAAAGGTCGTCGGGCCCGGCGGGCTGATACAGGCGCGCGGCGCCCGCAGCCGCACCACACACACACAACACACACACCACACACACAAAAAGGGGACCTGGCCGGCGGAGGGATATGGTGACGTCACTTCCTCCTGCGCGCGGTGACGTCACGGGGGACGGCCCTGAGGCGGCTGAGGGAGGGAAGGGGGGGCGGGAAAATGGCGGCGTTGGGTCGCGACCCCCGCCCGCTCCTCGCGGCTTTTCCCCTCATGGATCTGCCATTGCTCCGGTTCTAAGGGTCCCTGAGGGGATGAGGGGATGCGGAGCGGCGGGAGCGCGGCCCGCGCTGCCTCAGGCCGGGCTGAGGGGATGCTCCCGGGGGCCGGGTGTCCCGCGCTGGGCTTGACTGGCCCGAGACCCCCTCAGGGCCGTGGGGGGCTGTGAGGAGGGGTCAGCCCCCACAGGTGAGGAGTGGTTGGTCCTAAGGTGTTCCCTGGCCAAAATCTCTTGCTTGGGGCCAAAATTTCCTACCTGAGGCTAAACTCTCTCCCCTGGGGCAGGTGTTGGCTTTACCTGGATGGGCTTCCCTCACCTTCCATCCCCTTGGAGTTGGGATCAGCCCTCCTTGACATCCCCAGGTGAGGAGGAGTTTGGTCCTAAGATGCTCCCTGGCCAGAATTTCCCACCTGAGGCCAGAAGTTTTCCACCTGAGTTAGCCCAAAACTGAGGAAAAACAGCCCAAAAATGGGAGGAAAACAGCCCCGAAAATGAGGGGGAAATAGCCAAAAAAATGGGGGGAAAATAGCAAAAAAAAAAAAAAAAGCAGCCCAAAAATGGGGAAAAAGTAAATCAAAATGGGGGAAAACAACCCCAAAAATGAGGGGGAAATAGAAAAAAAAGAAGAGAAATATAAATAATCATTTAAATCTCTTTAATAATAAAAGAAAAATCCCATTCATGTTTTTTTTCCTGGTGGTTCATGGGAGCAGCAGGGATGTAAAAAGTGGGAATGTTTCGGAAATGCCAAAATAAACATTCCCTGGAGGGAGGGAAAAAAAGCAGATTCCTTAAAAATTCAATAATAAATAAATTAATAACTAATAAATTGATGAATTTATTCTCATTAGGGACCATTTAGAGAATCCCAGCTGGAATTAGGAGTGAAATCCTGATTTTCCAGGAAAAATAATCTTCTTCAAGAAGGATTTTTTTTGGTTTTTTTCCATCCAAAAGAGCCACAAAATATTTTAAATTTGCTGAGATTCCTTGGGAGAGAATTCCCGGCAGATCTGGAAACTTTGCCCAAAATCCCGAGTTTTTAAACCAAAACTCCTCCCTCTTCTGCCATTCCCAAACTCTCCCTCTCCAGGCTGAAAAAAATGGGAAAAATATGGACTAAAAAGGAGAAAATCGGGAAAGAACAGGGGGAATTCGGCCGTGGAAGAACTTTGGAAGTTCCCCCCGGGCATTTAAGGTGGACTTTTGTCCTTTCCGTGCCCTGGATCCTCCCCTTGGCCCCTCCTCTCCCAAATCCCACCCCTTTTTCCTGGATTTCGGACCCTTTCCTGGCGGTTTCGCCACAAAAATCCTCCGGAGTTCCCGGAATTTCCACTCCCAGCCCGATCCAGGATGGGTAAGAGATCCCAAAATCCCCGAAATCCCTGGATCCCACCAGGATCTGCTGCTCTGGGCTCCCGGGGGGTGGAATTCCAGCTTTTGCCTGGATTTAAATATTCCTTTATTCCCCCAAACCCCGTGGTTTTAATTAGGAGCTTTAATTCCTTCATTAAAATCAATTTTTCTCAAATTAATTGGGATTTTTTAATCCCTAAACTTCTGAAAACTGGGAAAAACTCCTGGACTTGCTGCTTGGGAACAGGAAGAACCCTCAGGAAAATCCTTAAGGTTCAGAATTCAGCTTTTAACTGATATTTCCCATTTTTATGGGATAAATCCCTGATTTCCAGGATATTTTCCTTGTTTTTTTGAGGCTAAAACCTTGGATTTCCGTGAACTTTCACTTTTGGCTCCGTGGAAAAAGTGGGAGGGACTAAAAACTGGGACACTGTTTCTATGGGAATTGTTGGGAAATTTCCCAGGGATTTCAAAACAGAGGGAAAATCATAAATTTGGGGATGAAAAAATGATAACTTTTGGGATAAAACCCAGCCAAAAATGAGGAATTTCACCCACCAGGAATGTGTAGCCAAAAATACCAGTATTCCAACCAAAAATATCCTGGGTTTCCTGGAATTTTTTCACTCCCAAGTGGAATTTTTTTAGGAATTTTTGGCCCCAAGGTCCTGGAAGTCGATAAAAAGCTTTGGGAATGATTGATACACCTGGAAGGGCCTGGGAGCTCCAAAAATGGGGAATTATGGAAGGAATGAAGTCCTGGAATGCTCTGAAAAGTGAATTCCTTCAATCTCCTTGGGAATTTGGGGTTTTGGGGGAAAATTCCTGGAATTCCTGGATGGTTTTTGTGGCTTTTCAGTTGTTCTAACTTGAATTTTAATTGAATTTTTCCCAAAGTTAAATCCAGATTTGCCTCCCTGGAATTTTGAATATTTTGATACTAAACCCTCGAATTCCAGAGAAATTCCCGTTTCTCCAGCCCCTGCTAAAATCCCAAAATTATCCCTCCTAATTTGGCACTTTGGGACAACTCAGGGACCCAAAAATTGGGATAAATTCCAATGTTTTCTTCCCTGGAACGAGCAAATCCAAGGCCTAAACACTGGGATAAATTCCAGTGTTTTATTCCTCGTTACCACCTAAAAACCTGGAACGAGCAAATCCAAGGCCCCCAAATTCCCAGGATTTTTTGAGGCTGGACTTTCAAAAGGATTGGGATGTGGAAATGATGGAATTTTTCCCCTTTTTTCCCTTTTCCAGCAGGAAAATGTGGATCGTGTGGGCCAGGCTATCCCAGTCCTCTGGAGGCCATGAAAGGCAAGTGCTGGGACAACATTCCCAAATCCTGGAATGGGATTGGGATTAGGGGGGATTTGAGGGGAGAGAAAATGGATAAAAAGTATAAAACCGTGGAATTTTGGGATAATTAATCCCGAATTCTGCCCCCAGGGCCCCGGGAGCAGCTCCTGTACCTGCCCTGCATCTACCGGAACACCGGGATCGACATTCCCGACTTCCTGGCCACCGTGGACGTGGATCCCAACTCCCCTCGCTACTGCCAGGTACGGAAATCCGGGAAAATCCAGGAAAATCTGGGAAAATCCCAGAGAATCTGGGATCCCAAATCTCCCCCAGAGCTGCCAGGGACTGGAATCCAGGAAAATCCAGGATCCCAAACCATTCCCAGGTGGATCTGCATCCTTCCTCCTTCCCTTAATTAAAAATCCCATTAATTAGAGCCATTCCAAGATTTGGGATCCATTCCATGCAACTTCTCCTAATAAATCCCATCCCCATCCAACTCTTCTCCCACCATTCCCAGTAATTTTCCCTCTCTCCCAAGCTTCCTGAATGACAAACCCCCCGAGTGCTGAGGGCAAATCCGGGATTTTGGAGGCACATCCCTGTTTTTCCAGGTGATCCATCGGCTCCCGATGCCGAACGTGGGGGATGAGCTGCACCATTCCGGCTGGAACGCCTGCAGCAGCTGCTACGGCGACCCCACGAAAGCCAGGAACCTCCTGGTGCTTCCCAGCCTCATCTCCTCCAGGATCTACATCGTGGACGTGGGGTCGGATCCCAGGGCTCCCAAACTCCACAAGGTTTGGAGAAATTGGAATTTTTCCGTTTTTTTTCCTGCTTTTCTCCCCGCTTCTTTTTCCCTGATTTTCCCCCTTGCTTCCCCCTTTTCCCTCTTTTTCTCCCTTTTTTCCTGATTTTTCCTTTTTTCCTGCCGTTTTTTCCTTTTCTTCCCCTGATTTTTCCTGATTTTTCCATTTTCTTTTTTTTCCCCCCTTTTCCTCCCTTTTTTCCCTTTTTTCTCCCTGATTTTTCTGTATTTTTACCTGATTTTCCCCCTTTTTTCCCCCCTTTTCCCCCTTCCCCCCCTTTTATCCCTTTTTGTCCTTTTTTCCTTTTTTTCCCCTTTTCCTCCATTTTTTCTCCCTGATTTTTCTGTATTTTTCCCTGATTTTCCCCCTCCCCCCCCTTTTATCCCTTTTTCTCCTTTTTTTCTCCTTTTTTCCTTTTCCCCCCTTTTTTTTTCCCCTTTTCCCTGCGAACATTCCCAAACCCTCCCTCCCACTACCACAGGATCCCTCCAGCTGCTCCCACAGATCCCTGGCCATAAATCCACATTTTCCAGCCTTGATTCCCAGGACTTTTCCCCCTTTTTGCCACTTCCAGGTGGTGGAAGCTGAGGAATTGTCCCGGAAAGGGAACGCGGCTTTTCCGCACACCTCGCACTGCCTGGGCTCCGGGGAAATCCTCATCAGCTGCCTGGGGGACCCTGCTGGCAACGGGAAAGGTCCGGATCCTTCCACATTCCATGAAAACCCCCCGGGGCTTTTATCTCTCCATCCACAGGCTCCAAAATCCGCGGAATATTTGGAATTTCCCTGCTTTTTTTAGCGCATTCCAGCGGTTCTTTGTGGAGCTGTAAATTCATGTCATGATTAACTATAATTATAAATTATAATTCTAAATTAAAATTATAACTGATGGGAAATCATTTGAGGGGTTGTTATTATAGGGAAATATAAAACTAGGAAGGACAATAATAACAGGAAATAACTTTAGGAATTATTCTAGGAAAATACGGAATTTTTGGGAATTATTGTTGGTAATCGTGAAATTATGGGAAATAATTTTAGGGATTGTTATTCTAGGAAAATATGGAATAAAGAAGATACCAAGAATAAAATTGTGGGAAATAATTTTAAGGATTATAGGAAAAAGTGAAATTATAGGAAATTAATAATAATAATAATAATAATAAAAATGATGGGAAATATTTTAGGAATTATAGGAAAATGTAGAATTATAGGAAATTATTAATAATGATATTAATAAATTATGGGGAATAATTTCAGTAGTTATTGTTATAGGAAATTTCAATTATTATAGGGAAAAAATATTATTAATAATAATAATAAGGAAAAGAAATAATAAAGAAATAAAAAGAAATAAAAAGAAATGAAAAGAAATAAAAAGAAATAAAAAGAAATGAAAGTAAATAAAAGTAAATAAAAACAAAGGATTAATTTGCTTCATTTAAAGCTCTTGAAATATCTCCAAACCCTTTTTTTTGGGAATTTTTTCCAGGCACTTTCATCCTCCTGGATGGAGAAACCTTCGAAGTGAAAGGAAATTGGGAAACAGGAGGGAAAATCCCAGCCCTGGGCTACGACTTCTGGTACCAGCCCCGGCACCAGGTCCTGCTCAGCACCGAGTGGGGCGTTCCCAGGATCCTGGCACAGGGATTCCACCCCAGGGATGTGGAGCAAGGTCAGTGGGAAATCCCAGAAAATTCCCTTTCTGAGCAAAAATCCCTGGAAAAAACCCCCATTTTTTTACAGCAGGAATTTCAAGAAAAAATGGGATTTTTGAGAGCAAAAATACCTGAAAAATTCCATTTTGAAGAGTGGAAATTCCTCAAAAATTCAGTTTTGGTGAGAGAATTCCCCAAAAAATTCAGGTTTTGAGAGTGGAAACTCCTGAAAAAATCCATTTTTGGGAGTGGAAATTCCTGAGAAATTAATTTTTTAAGAGTCCAAATTCCAAAGAATTTTCATTTTTGAGAGAGAAAATTCAAGAAAAATTCCATTTTTGAGAGTGGGAACTCCTAAAAAATTCCAGTTTTGCATGGGAACTCCTGGAAAATTCAATTTTTAAGAGCAGAAACTCCCAAAAAAAATTCCATTTTTGTGCGTGGAAATTCCTAAAAAATTCCATTTTTGAGAGTGGAAACTCCTGGAAAACTGAATTTCTGAGCGTGGAAACTCCCAAACAATTCCATTTTTGAGCGCTGCAACCCCGAAAAAACTCCATTTTTTCTGGAAAAAATCCTGTTTTAACCCTCATTCCCCGCAAAGCCCAAACCAACCTTTAACTCCCTGTAAAAACCCCCGGATTTGGGGAATATTTTGGGAAGATCCCTCCCCGTGTCGCCCTCCCCAGGGCACTACGGGCGCCGCATCAACGTGTGGGACTGGAGCAGCCGCTCCCTGCTGCAGGAGATCGATCTGGGAAAAGGCTCCATCCCGCTGGAGATCCGCTTCCTGCACGACCCCAGCGCTTCCCAGGGATTCGTGGGATGTGCCCTGAGCGGGGAGATCCAACGCTTCTACAAAACCCCGGTGAGTTCCTGGCTGGTCGGGACAAAAGGGAGCCGGGAATTGGGGCTTTTCCGTGGAATTCCTGGGGTTTTGTGGAGTTCTCTGAGGTTTTATCACTCTGGGATTGTGGGAAGGAAAAACCATCCGGGGATATCCCAGGGACATTCCCACTGTTCCGGGGGGGGGGTCCTGGACACTCCCAGGGATGGGGAATCCATGGAATAACCTGGGCCAGGATCCAGAATTTATCCCTAAAATCCAGCCTAACCCAGCCCAGGGAGTCCTGGAATGCTTTGGGATGGAAAAAGTCCTTGAAGATCCCTAAAATTCCAATCCCAGGGACATTCCCACTATCCCAGGCTGCTCCAGAGATGGGAAATCCATGGAATCACCTCTCCCAGCAGCTCCCTGCCCTCCCAGGGGAGAATTCCTCCCTCGATATCCCACTGGGAATGTCCCCAGTGTCACCTGGAGGCTTTGGAAGCTCCGGGAAGAGCCGAAGGGAACGGAATTCCTTGGATTTGTTGGATTTTCTCCTCCCAATCCCGGCTCAGCTTCCCTGAGCTCAACAAATCCAGGGTCAGGAGCTGGGCTTGGATCATCCCTCCCAGCTGCAGATATTCCATGAATTTGGGGAATTTTGGAATAACGATTCCGTGTTTTCCCTCCCTCAGGAAGGGAACTGGGCAGCGGAGAAGGTGATTCAGGTGCCCAGCAAGAAAGTCCAAGGATGGCTCCTCCCGGACATGCCAGGTCAGTGAGAGCGAGTTTGAGGGAAATTTGGGAATTTTCTCATGGATCCTGAGCAGATTTTGGCCAAATTTGATCCTTAAATGGCAAAAAATTCCCAATTGTTGTGGTTTTTTTAAGGGAGAATTCTGGGATGAGCAAAGGAGCCCTGCGGTGGGAGGGGGATCTGCTCTGTGCTTGAGGTGGGATTTTCCAGGAAAATCCTTGGAATGTGGGGCTGGATGTGCTCAGGAATTCTGGGAATGCTGGAGAACCCTGGAATGATCCCAAGGTCAATTTTGTTTCTCCCAACTTTTCCAACCCCTTTTTTTGGTGCTTCCAAATGGGAATTTTGGGGTTTGGGGTGTCTCTGGTCCCTCCCATTCCCTGATTTCCCTCTGGAATTCCCCTGGGAAGGTCTGATCACGGACATCCTGATCTCCCTGGACGACAGATTCCTGTACTTCAGCAACTGGATCCACGGGGATGTCCGGCAGTACGACATCTCCGATCCCAAAAATCCCAGGCTGGTGGGGCAGGTGAGGAAAAACGGGAAAACACTCCCAAAAATCCAATTCCAAGCTCATTCCCTCCTTTTTCTAACGATTAAATTTGGATTCATTTTGGTTTTTCCCATGGAATTTGATCGTTTTCCAGGTTTTTCTGGGAGGCAGCATCTCCAAAGGGGGAGCAGTGACCGTGCTGGAAGATCGGGAATTGCAGGATCAGCCAGAGCCTTGCGTGATCCAGGTGAGTTTTCCCGAATTTTTCCCAAATTCTTCCCTCATTTCGGAGATTTCTGATGTCAAAAACCCCGGCCGAGGTTGTTCCTGCCTGGATTTTCCTTCCTGAGGGATGGATTCATCCCTAAAATCCGAATTTTCGCTCGGAAAGAAATAGCGGAATTAGTAAAGTTGGGAAAAACCTCCCGGCTCTCCCAGTTCAACCATTAACTGATGGCTTTTTCCATGGAGAATTTTGGGATGGGGATAAAAAAAATCTCTTGGACACCCCCAGGGCAAGGAAATGTTGGCATTTCCACCCCTGGAATTCCTTGGAGAATCTCTGGATGTGGCACTTGGGGAGGCGGGGAGGCAAAAAAAAGAAGGAGGAAAGGGAATTCCTGCCAAAAATTGGGGAAAACACTTGGATTTGATGATTCCTGGAGGGCTTTTCCAACCTTAATCCCACAATCCTGTAAAAAAATTCCGGAAAATTCCAAATCCTTCATCCTTTTTTCCCTGACTCATCTCCAACGACTTCAGGCCTCCCATTCTGAGGCAAAAATTCCCCCCCAAAAAAATCCATTTCCTCCCTAAAAATACGGATTTGCTGCTCCGGAATCCGGGATTTTGGAATCTTTTCCCAAAATTTTAGGGAAAGAAGATTCCCGGGGGTCCGCAGATGCTGCAGCTGAGCCTGGACGGGAGGAGGCTCTACGTGAGCACGTCCCTGTTCAGCGCCTGGGACCGGCAGTTCTACCCCGAGCTCATCAGGTCAGGGACTTATTGATTACTTATTGATTACTTATTGATTAGTAATTGATTATTTATTGGTCAGTAATGGGTTAGTAATGGATTCGTAATGGATTTGTAATGGATTAGTAATTGATTAGTAATTGATTAGTAGTTTATTAGCATCAGCAAAGTCTTTTCCTGGCCCCAAACCCTTTTCCCATTCCCTCTTTTCCCATTCCCTCTTTTCCCAAACCCCTTCCCAACCCTTTTCCCATCCGTTCCCAGGGAGGGCTCCGTGTTGCTGCAGCTGGACGTGGACACGGAGAAGGGGGGACTGGCAGTGAATCCCAAATTCCTGGTGGATTTCGGGAAGGAGCCGGGGGGCCCCGTCCTGGCGCACGAGATGCGCTACCCGGGGGGGGACTGCACCTCCGACATCTGGCTCTGATCCCAGGAAATTCGGCATTTATCCCATTTTTTACCCTTTTCCCCCCCTTCTTTTCCCTCCACTTCCCTCTTCCCGGGGATTTTGGGATGCCTGGAGCTTCATCCGCTCCCAAAATTCTGATTCCGGAGCAGCTTCTCTTAAAACTCTTCTCCTTCTGCACTCCTCAAAGATCAAAACCCCAAATAAAATTCTCCTTCCAGAGCTGAAATCCCATTTTTATAGGCTTTTGGGAATTTTTGGAATTTTTTTGATTCCAAAAAATATCATTTTCCAACATTTTTCCAACTTTTTTGGTTGTATTTCCACTAAAACTGTGAGTTTTCCATTGGATAAGGCACCTGATGTCATTTCCCAACCTTTTTCCCATCTTTTTTGCTGTATAGAGATAAAATAGGGAAATTAGGGAAAAGGGGATAAAATGGGGAGAGAATAGGGATAAAACAGAGAAACAATAGGAAAAAATAGAGAAAAAATAGGAATAAAATATGGATTAAATGGGAATAAAAGAGGGATAAAATAGAGAAAAAATAGGGATAAAGTAGACATAAAATGGGGATAAAACATGGATAAAATAGAGATAAAATGGGAATAAAAATAGGGATAAAATTGGGATAAAATCCACACCTGGAAGAAAACCCACCAGCGAAGAACCAGCAAAGGGAATTTGTCCCAGAAACTTCCAGCAATCCCTGCACACCCCGTGCCCCACCCCGGGGATTTTCCCAGCCCCGCTCCCACCCTCAGCTCCTGGCGGGATTTGTTTCCCCCGGGATGAGTTGGGAATGAGACTCGGGAAGCTGCGGCTGATGCGGGGAACAACTTTATTTATTCCAGGCTAAAGCAGGGCCGGGGCGGAGCAGCGTCGGGAAGGGCTCGGGATTGCCGGGAAAGCGCCGGGAGCGCTGCAGGGAATGTCCCGGGACAGGGACCGAGCCGGGCCGGGCACGGGATGGGAGCCGGGAGCGCTCCAGGGAATGTCCCAGGACAGGGACCGAGCCGGGCTGGGCACGGGATGGGAGCCGGGAGCGCTCCAGGGAATGTCCCGGGAATGTCCCGGGACAGGGACCGAGCCGGGCCGGGCACGGGATGGGAGCCGGGAGCGCTGCAGGGAATGTCCCGGGACAGGGACCGAGCCGGGCCGGGCGCTTCCCTCGCTGCCGCCGAGGCTGCCGAAGTTCCGGATCTCGGGAAGAGCCCGGGGACATCGCGGGGACATCGCGGGGACATCCCAGGGACAGCCGCGGGTGCCGGCGCTGCTTTGCCCGGAGCGGGATCGAGATTCCAGCGGGAACGGGGACCCCAAAGCCCGGAATCACCCGAGGGGACCCCACACCCAACACCCGAGGGGACCCCACACCCATCACCCGCCGGGACCCCAAGGGCAGCACCGCAGGGGGAGGGGACAGCGGGCGCTTCCCGGGATCCCTAGGGCAGGATCTCGGACTTGGAATCGCCGCCGGCGAAGCGAATCTCGTGCGCCAGGCACGGCCCGTGCGGCTCCTTGCCGAAATCCACCAGGAAGTTCTTGTTCACGGCCAGGCCGCCCTTGTCCGTGTCCACGTCGAGCTGCAGCATCACCGAGCCCTCCCTGCGTGGGGACAGCGGGGGCTCGTGGCGACAGCGACCCCCGGGCTGCGCCACGGAGCCCGCCCGGAGCCGCTGCGGAGCCCGGGAGAGGATTTGCCAGCCCCGGGAGAAGGGGATGGCAGCGGGGCCGGCTTTGGCTCCCGAATTCCCTCCGGGAGTGAGCGAATCCCTGGGCAGGATGGGCCAGGACGGGCTCGGGCTCACTGTTGCTCCCGAATTCCCTCTGGATGATGAGGACAGGACGTGCCACGACTGGATCCCCTCGGGCCGGGGCTCATCCCCGGCTCTGCTCAGTCCCGACCCGCCCGGGGGCTCCGCCGGGAGCGGCTCCGGGACAGCCCCGGGCGGGTCCCGGCCCCTTGCCCGCCCCCCGCCCCTCCCGGTCCCGCAGCGCCCCCGCGCCGGGGGGAGCCTTTTCCAGCCGGGAATTCCTTACTTGACCACGCTGGGGTAGAACTGCCGGTCCCAGGTGCTGTATAAGGAGTTGGTCACGTAGAGCCGCTTCCCGTCCAGGCTCAGCTGCATCGTGCTGGGGCCGCCGTACACGCGCTTGCACTGGGCACACACGGACTGGGGTCACTGGGGGCACTGGGGGCACTGGGGGCACTGGGGGCACTGGGACTGGATCCCAGCAGGGGAAGGGAAGGGAAGGGGAAAAGCAGGAGAAGGAGCAGATCAGAGCAGGAGCAGAGCAGAGCAAGGGAAGAGCAGGAAGGAGCGGAGCAGGACTAAATGAGAGCAGGAGCAGAGCAGGAGCAGGTCAGAGCAGGTCAGAGCGGGACTGAGGTCAAATCCGAGCAGGAGCAGGTCAGAGCAAGAGCAGGAGTAGCTCGGGGACTCATCAGAGCAGGAGCGGATCAGGAACATCTCAGATGCAAGCGGCTCAGCTCAGAGCAGCTGAGCGCAGGCTGAGGCGCGGGCGCTGCCAGCCCTGCCAGGCGCTCACCTTGACCACCAGCGGCTCGGGCTGGCACTTGAGCTCCTCGTCCCTGCACACGGTCACGGGGCCCCCTCGCAGGATGCTGCCCCCCACGAACACCTGCAAGGGACGCGGTGGGACACGAGCGTTCCCCGGGCCCGGCCCCGCTGTCCCCGCTGTCCCCGCGCCCCGCTCGGCCCCCCGGGCCAGGGGCTGCCCCTCACCTGCCCCACCAGCCGCGGCTTGCAGTTCCTGCTCAGCTCGTACTGGCGGATGTCCCCGTGCAGCCAATTGCTGACGAACAGGAACCGATCGTCCGGGCTGATGATGAGGTCGGCGATGAAGGCTGCGGGCACACACGGGCTCAGGGCAGCGCCGGGGGAGGGCACGAGGGGTTGGGCTCAAGGGTTGGGCTTTGGGGTAAAGCAGGACTTGGGGTAAAGCAGGATTTGGGCTCACTCAGACTTTGGGCTCAGGCAGACTTTGGGCTCACTCAGACTTTGGGCTCAGCCATGATTTAGAGTCACGCAGACCTTGGGGTCAGCCAGGCTTTGGGGTCAGCCAGGCTTTGGGGTCAGCCAGGCTTTGCCCGGCTGCAGACCTCGCGGAGGGAACAGGAATGCCACCCCCGAGGGCACACGGACCTGGCATCTTGGGCATGATCCAGCCCGACACGTCCTTGGGCGGGATGCGGATCACCTCCTCCACTGCCCAGTTGTCTCTCTGCACAGGGACACAGAGCCGCGGCTGAGCCCCCCGGTGCCCCCGATCCCGATGCGGGGATCCCGATCCCGATGCGGGGCACACCGGGCTCATCCCGGCCCGCCCAGGCTCTGGCTCCGCACCCTCCCTCTCCCCGCTCCTCCCCGCGCTCCGGCCCGGCCGGGTCCCCCCGGCAGCCCCGGGGCCGCTCCCGGCACTCGCCTCGCACGATTTGTAGAAGCGAAAGACGACCCCGCTCAGGGCACAGCCCACGTAGCCCTCGGCGGCGTCGGGGTTGTGCAGGAACCGCACGTTCAGGGGCAGAGAATCCTCGCCCAGGTCGAAGCACTGCGTGAGGCTGCGGCAGGACAAGTTCCACACGTTCAGGCGGCGCCCGAAGACCCCTGCGGGACACGGGGGAAAAGGGTCGGGGGCGAGCAGGGCCAGGGATCCCTCCCCGGAGGGCTCCTGGTGGGGATCGGCAGGGAAAGGACGGGATTTGGGGAGGAGAAACTGGGAAAGGGCGGGATTTGGGGAGCAGAGAGAGCAGACAGGGAAATGCAGGATTTTGGGAGCAGACAGGGAAATGCAGGATTTTGGGAGCAGACAGGGAGATGAAGGATTTGGGAGCAGACAGGGAGATGCAGGATTTGGGGAGCAGACAGGGAAATGCAGGATTTTGGGAGCAGACAGGGAGATGCAGGATTTGGGAGCAGACAGGGAAATGCAGGATTTGGGAGCAGCCGGGAGCAGCCCGCCCCCGGTGCAGCCCCTGCCCATCCTCAGCCCGAGCCCGGCGAAGGCGCCGGGGGCACAAATCGGCCTCTGTGGGGGCACCGCCCCCCGGCAGCCCCTGGCTCGGCCCTGGCATTGGTGCCACCCGCGTGTCCCCACCTTTCTTGAAGTCATCGGGGTTGAAGCCGCGCCCGGCCACTTTGGGCACCACCCCGGCCGAGCTGACCAGCACGTTGTGCCGGGGCTGGTACGAGAAGTCGCAGCCGCTCGGGGGAACCTCGCACTCGTTCTCCCAGTTCCCCTTCAGCTCAAAGGTCTCTCCGTCCAGCACCACGAAGCCACCTGGGGCACACGAGGGACGCGGCGGTGACAAAGCCGGGCTCCCGCGAACTTCCCGAGATGGGAATCTTGGCAGGGAAATGGGAATTCTGGCAGGAGAATTCACCTTTGGCGTTGCCAGCGGGGTCGCCCATGTTGGCGATCAGGACGTCCCCGTTGGGCAGGGGGTGGGTGACAGCCAGGTAGCCCTTGTTGCACTTCCAGAACACATCCACGGGCTCGATCGTCTGCAAAAATCAGCACAAAGTTCCGCCTCCGCCTGCTCGCCGCCTTTCCCGGGATCACAGAATCCTTCGGGGCCGGGAAAGACCCCCAGGATGGTCCAGCCCAGCCTCTGGACACTCCCTGGCAGAGCCCCTTCCTCTCCTCCCTCCATCCCTCTCTCCATCCCTCCCCGTGCTCCCCCCCGGTGTCCCCCTTCCCCGCCGCTGCCCGGGGCTGCCCCCGGCCGTACCTTGCAGATCCGGGGCGCCCGGCACTGGGAGCCCACATCCACCACGTAGATGCGGGAGGAGATGAGGCAGGGCAGGACCAGCTTGGTCCTTTTGGCCGCGGCGCCGCTCTCGAAGCAGCCGCAGGCGGGGCCCCACCCCGCGCAGTGCAGCTCGTCCTTGAGGTTGGGCATGGGCAGCCGGTGGATCACCTGGGCACAGCCGGGGGAAACTGGCGAATGCCCCGCCGGGAGCGGCCCCGGGCTCGGGGCGTCCCTGCGCAGGGGCTGCGAACGGCCGGGAGCGCCCGGCGAGGAGAATTCTGCTCGCGGGGAATGAGGGACGTGCAGCTGCCCGCCGGGATTGCTCAGCATTCCCACCGAAATTCGGGGAATTGTGGCTGTGCAGAGCTGCTGCTCGTCCTCTGGGCCGGGCTGGGGCTTTGCTCTGCCGAGTCCTGCCGAGGATGGAGCTTACAGCGCGTTTAAAATGCTCCAAAGCCTCTTTTGGCTTCCGAGCGCCTTTGATTCCAAGGGGGATTTTTGAATGTGCTGGGAGTTGGGAAGGGAGTCGGAGGCAGCACACGGAGCTGGGGGTGATCCAAGCACGATCTGGCAGGGGGAGAGCGGGGATGGCGCAGGGAAGGGGAGGATTCCCGGCAGGAAAAATCCCTGAGCGCTGCAGAGCCAGCGGGGCAGCAGGAAGGAGCGGAGCCGTGACGGCAAAACTCCCAAAACTTCCCCAGGTGGCTCCGAACGGGACAGGGCCGGCACGGGGGACAAGAGCCAGCCCAGGCTGGGGGGACACAAAGCTGCCCCGAGCCCAGAAGGGGCCGGGCAGGAGCGGAGGGGACACGGGACAAGCGGGTTTTCCCAGGAAAAAAAGAGTCCGAAGGCCGCCCCCGGAGGCCTCGGGAAGCAGAGCCCCCGCAGCGATCCCTCCCCCCAGGAAGCCCAGCAGGAGGCAGCTGGTACCTGGCCGTAGTGGGGGGAGCGGGGGTTGAGGTCCACGGTGGCCAGGAAATCGGGTTGGTCGATGCAGGTGGACCTGTAGGTGCAGGTCACGTAGGCGACCTCCTCCCTCGGGGCTGGGGACACAAAAGCGGGCTCAAACCGCGCCGGGAACCCCCAGCAAGGGCAGGAGAAGCTCCGGGCAACTCTCAGAAACGCCCGAAATGATTTCCAGGATGCTGCGAGCTCCTCCCGCTGCCCCGTCCAGCCCCGGGGCCGTTCCTGCCCCGGGAACAGCCGAGGGGAACCTCCCGGAGTTCTCCCGCTGGGGAAGGAGCTCGGCACGAACACCGAGCTCGGGGGATCCCGAAGACCCCAAATTCCCCCGTGCCAGCCCCGTGCCAGCCCCATTCCCAGCACTCGCCTTTCAGCACGTCGGGGCACGAGGGGTACTCGTAGCACGGAGCTCTGCATCTGTCTGGGGAGACGAGGGGACACCGTGAGCCCCGGCCCGGTGCCGCGGCTCCGGGCTCCCGGCGCAGAGGGTCCCTCCCGCCCCGCGCACCGGGGCCGCCCCAGCCCTCCCCGGGACCCAGCGGGAGCGCTCGGGGCGGCGCCGGCACCTCCCGGCTCCAGGAGGGGACCCCGGGGACAGCCCGGAGCCGAGCCCTGCCCGGGGCCTCGGAGCCCCTCGGGGACCCCTCCCCACCGCGGGGATGGGACAGAGCAGGGACGGGATGGGACAGAGCTGCCTCCGAGACCGAGACCGGGACGGGGACAGAGCTGTCACCCTGAGCCGGGACAGGATGGGGACTCAGCTGTCACCCTGAGCCGGGACGGGAGGGAAGGTCCAGCAGGGAAAATCCCCCTGGACGCCGGACCCCCTGGAGCAGGGAAGGGCCCCTCAGCCCCGCAGGAGCTCCCCAGGGCCCAGCAGAGCCTCGGGACCAGCGGCACCGCGGCCAAAGCTCGGCCCCAGCTCCCCCCTCCTGCCCAGCTGTGGACAAAGCCAGCTGTGCCCAGCTGTGCCCGGGCCGGGGCTGCGGGCCCGGAGCTGCGGGGGGAGGCTCCGAGGCTCCCTTACCCATGGCTGGAGCTTTGGGGGTGCCCGGTGGTGGCGGCCGAGGAGCTGGAGCTGGAGGGGCAGCTGCTGTCTCCGGGCTGGAGCGGCTGTGCTGTGCCCAGGCTGCTCCCGGGGGGCCTTTTATCCCGGGAAAAGGGTGGGGGGAGCGGGGCCAAGCCCAGGGAGGGGCTGCCCAGCGCTTGGGAGGTGCCAGCCCGGCGCTGCGGCTTCTTTCCGCCTCCCCGCCGCCAATCTGGGGCCAAATCTGCTGCTCCCTGCAGCTCCCAAACCCTCAAACACCGCCGGCCCTATCTGATCCCGGCCTCGCTCCCCATGGAACGGCTGCTCCAGCCTCCCATCCGGCCCCATCCAACCCAGCCCCGTGCCCAGAGCATTCCCAAAGCCCGGCCGGAGCCTCGGCCCCACCAGCGGCTCCCGGGGCTTGCAGGGGCCGAGCCCACGGAGGCACCAAAGGCTCCTCTGGGATCCTGATCCCGGCAGGAGGCACGGCCCGATCCCAGGCATCACCCAAAGGCTCCTCTGGGATCCTGATCCCGGCAGGAGGCACGGCCCGATCCCAGGCATCACCCAAAGGCTCCCCAGGATCCCGGGGGGCCCAGCAGGGCCCGGCAGAGCGGCCTCTGCCCAGGGACAGGAGTTTGGGAGCTCAGGGACACCGGGATGGGCTTGGGGAGTGAGGGGATCCCAGGAACTGGGAAAATCCCAGGGGACAACGCGGACCCTCAGGAAATCCACCCTGAGCCCTCCTGAGGCAGCAGCAGCAGCAGCAGCCGGGGCAGGACACGGGGCGGCCTCGCAGGGCGGCACCTCCGGGCGGGGACGTGGGGCCAGCTGGGCAAAAGTGGGATTTGGGGAGCTCCGCACTGGGAATTGGGGCTGGAAGAGTCCCTGGGCCAGGAACGGTCACTGATCACTGTCCCCAACCCCCTGGGCCAGGAACGGTCACTGATCACTGTCCCCAACCCCCTGGGCCGTGCCCAGCCCCAGCCCCGGGTGGCACCAGCAGCACAAAAGTGGCACCAGCCGGCGTGGATTTCACCCGAACTGGGCTGAGGTGGCCCCAAAACAGCCCCGGCAAGAGCAGAGATCCCGACGCGGGCCCCGAGGGCTCGCAGCAGGGTCCCCTCCCGAGGCCACCACCGGCCTGGCCGCCAGCAGTGCCACAGGAAGGGACACTCAGCCCCCTGGAATGCGGCTCCCGGCTCTGGGAAGAGCTGCTCGGGCAGTGGGGAGGGCACAGGGACAGGGAATTGCTGTGCCAGGAATGCGGGGACACCGCGGAGGGCCCGGGAGGAGCCCGGGGATGTCCCCGGCAGCGGGGACAGCTCAGCCCCGCCGGCCACGGCTGCCCTTGAGGCTCCTCTGGCTCCGGGACAGCGCCGGGCACCGGGCGCGGGGGCACAGGGCAGCGGCCGGCGCCTCCCGGGCCTTCTCTGCACGTCGGGAGCAGCAGAGTTGGGAAAACTGATGGGATTTGGGGTGGGAAAGCACAACAAAGGCACTTCCAGGGCAGGGACAGCAGCACAGGGATCGGCACCGAGCCCAGCCAGAGCCTTCCCTGCCACCAGGGGAGGCCCAGCGGTGCCCACCCACGGTCAGCCAGGGCCGCTCCGAGGCAGGAAGGGGTTAAACAGAATCCTGGGTGCGAGCGGAAATCGCGGAAAAAGCGGCTCCGAGGCTGACGCGATGAAAGAAGCCGAGATTTAGGCAAAAGCAGCGCCGCGGGAAGGAATTTGTCCCTCACTTCGCCGGGATGGAGGCACCGCGGGAGCCTTCCCGTGGCTGCGGGATGGAGCTCGGGATCCGCCCGGGATCGGGAAGATCCCAGCACAGGAACGGCTCCGGGGTGTCGGAAGCAGCCCAAAGGAGGGGGGACAGCCAAGGACCCCCGGAGCCGCCGTGGCTGCCCCGTCCCTGGCGGGTCCCGGGCCGGGCGGGGCTCGCAGCCCTCCCCGCATGCCCGCGGCTCCTTCCCCTGGCGCTGCACACCCGCTCATTAGCGAGATCATTAGCCCGCCCCTCATTAGCGAGCCGCGCTGCTCCCGGTGGCTTCCCGTGGTGACGTCCCTGGGTCCCTCCCTGTCCCCGCTCGGCTGTCGCGTGTCCCGATGGCGCTGATAAGAGCGAGATAAGCGCCGGCTCAGCACAGCCCGCCGCTGCTCCCGCGGCCGCAGCACGAGCCCCAGGACCCTCCGGCCACTGCCCCCGCCCCGCCGGCCACTGCCCCCGCCCCGCCGGCCACTCCTGCCCTGTCCCCACCGGCTCCTCCGGCCCCCAGCGGCAAGGACACGCCGCAGGTTTGGCCGTGGCCGAGCCCGGCCGCTGCGGGGAGGCGCGGATCGGGACGAGACCGCGGCTCTCCCGGACCTTGGAGAGTCCCCGGGGCTCGCGAGTGCCCGGCGGGAGCTCCCCGGCTCCGGAAGCAGCTCCAGCCTCCCGCAGCTCTCCGGGAAGGCTTTGGCTTCCCCCGAACCCTGCCCCGAGCCCCTGGAGCTGCCCCGGCGGGTCCGGGGCTGCTTCATCATTTCCCGTTCCTAAATCCGCTTCCCTGCGCTCTTGTCCCGCTCTCCATCCTCTTCCCAGGAAGTTACCGGGGCATCCTCATGGGAAGAAATAAATGGGATCAAGTTCTGCTCCCCGGGAACGGGGCCAGAACAAGAGGGAACGGCCTCGAGCTGTGTCAGGGGAGGCTCAGGGTGGATATTTGGGAAAATCCCTCCTGGAAAGGGCGGCCAGGCCTTGGGAGGGGCTGCCCAGGGAGTGGCCATCCCTGAAGGTTTCCCCCTGAGGGATTGCTGAACATTGTTCTGGGTGACCAGGGGGAATCGGGCACAGCTTGGACTTAGTGGTCTTGGAGGGATTTTCCAACCTCAGTAGTCTTGCAATTCTCTGAAAGGTCCCATTAACACTCAGCGCAATTTCCAAACGTTAAACCCACCTCCGAAACTCCTCAAAATGAGCAAATCCTACAAAAACCACAGGAAAAAAAACCCTTTGGGAGAGCTCGAAATTTCCCTGCTGCAGCCTGGCCGGGAGGAGATAAAGCTGCGGCTGATAAGGTAAAGCTGCTGATAAGAGCCGAGCTGAGCTGCGATTATTTCCTGCTCCTCCCTGTGCCTAGGTGAGCTCGGCTGGTTCTCCCTGTGCTCACCTGCGGCTTTTCCATGACCAGAAGCGGGACCAGCGTCCCCCCAGCCCGGTTCGGGAAGTTTCCCGGCTTCTGCTCATCCCCACTTCCCACGATGCGCGGAAAACCAGATTTCTCCCGTTCCTGACACTGCAGATCCCGTTTATCTCCCCGATTTGGAGCGGATTCATCCCCTCCCGCAACCGCCGAGCCGGGATCTGTCCCTCCCATCCCTAGGGAGCCTCTGGAGCTGGACATTCCTGCCCCGTGGACGGAGGAAAGGCCACCCTGAGCCTTTCAGATCCCTCATTCCAAGCAGATCCAGAGGAGCGAGCGACGCCCTGGAATTATCTCCGGCTTTGTCGGCTCCCCAGGGCTGAACGCCTGAAAAGCTTCAAAGTGTCGGGAATTTTGGGTTCCGGTCCAGGGCAGCGGCCCCTCGCCGGCTTTTCCTGTTTGTTTAGGGAGTCGGGTGTTCCCTGGCACAATCCCGATCCCGAGGGAATTCGGGGTTTGGGCGTTGAGCTCCCCGCGTGTCCCCCTCGGCAAGGACAGGGACAAATCTCCTCCCTCCATCCCGTTCCCAGCCCGACCTGCAGGATCAGCGTCCCCGCTCCGGGCTGGGACGGAGCCCTCCCGATTTTTGGGGAAGTGTCACCGAGGAAAAGGAATTCGCTGGTTCTCCCGAGTTTAATTTTTTCCTGATTTTTTTTGGTGGTGGAGCTGGGAACAAACTCCGGAGCTCATCCATTGTCACCCGCCTTCCACTGACGGTGGAATTCCGCAGTTCTCGTCACGTTTTCAGGAGAGCCCATGCATCAGCCGGCTCCCAAAAATCACCCCTTTCCCACCGAATCATCAGAAAATCAGGGAATTCTTGGCTTGGAAGGGAATTCAAGCTCAAGGCTTCTCCCTGTTTCATGCCCACGGCTGAGTGGAGAGCTGGGAATCCTCCACACACCCGCGGAAGCAGCTCCTGGATGGAATTCCAGCCCCGCAGCAGTCCGGGAAGGGGTGACCAGTGGGATTTGGGGCTCACCCCATGAATTTAAACGTTTTCCCGAACTCTCCCGGTGCTCAGTGCCCGGCTGAGCTGTCGGGATGCGGACAAGACTGGGAAGAGGATGGAGAGCGGGACAAGAGCGCAGGGAAGCGGATTTAGGAACGGGAAATGATGAAGCAGCCCCGGACCCGCCGGGGCAGCTCCAGGGGCTCGGGGCAGGGTTCGGGGGAAGCCAAAGCCTTCCCGGAGAGCTGCGGGAGGCTGGAGCTGCTTCCGGAGCCGGGGAGCTCCCGCCGGGCACTCGCGAGCCCCGGGGACTCTCCAAGGTCCGGGAGAGCCGCGGTCTCGTCCCGATCCGCGCCTCCCCGCAGCGGCCGGGCTCGGCCACGGCCAAACCTGCGGCGTGTCCTTGCCGCTGGGGGCCGGAGGAGCCGGTGGGGACAGGGCAGGAGTGGCCGGCGGGGCGGGGGCAGTGGCCGGCGGGGCGGGGGCAGTGGCCGGAGGGTCCTGGGGCTCGTGCTGCGGCCGCGGGAGCAGCGGCGGGCTGTGCTGAGCCGGCGCTTATCTCGCTCTTATCAGCGCCATCGGGACACGCGACAGCCGAGCGGGGACAGGGAGGGACCCAGGGACGTCACCACGGGAAGCCACCGGGAGCAGCGCGGCTCGCTAATGAGGGGCGGGCTAATGATCTCGCTAATGAGCGGGTGTGCAGCGCCAGGGGAAGGAGCCGCGGGCATGCGGGGAGGGCTGCGAGCCCCGCCCGGCCCGGGACCCGCCAGGGACGGGGCAGCCACGGCGGCTCCGGGGGTCCTTGGCTGTCCCCCCTCCTTTGGGCTGCTCCCGACACCCCGGAGCCGTTCCTGTGCTGGGATCTTCCCGATCCCGGGCGGATCCCGAGCTCCATCCCGCAGCCACGGGAAGGCTCCCGCGGTGCCTCCATCCCGGCGAAGTGAGGGACAAATTCCTTCCCGCGGCGCTGCTTTTGCCTAAATCTCGGCTTCTTTCATCGCGTCAGCCTCGGAGCCGCTTTTTCCGCGATTTCCGCTCGCACCCAGGATTCTGTTTAACCCCTTCCTGCCTCGGAGCGGCCCTGGCTGACCGTGGGTGGGCACCGCTGGGCCTCCCCTGGTGGCAGGGAAGGCTCTGGCTGGGCTCGGTGCCGATCCCTGTGCTGCTGTCCCTGCCCTGGAAGTGCCTTTGTTGTGCTTTCCCACCCCAAATCCCATCAGTTTTCCCAACTCTGCTGCTCCCGACGTGCAGAGAAGGCCCGGGAGGCGCCGGCCGCTGCCCTGTGCCCCCGCGCCCGGTGCCCGGCGCTGTCCCGGAGCCAGAGGAGCCTCAAGGGCAGCCGTGGCCGGCGGGGCTGAGCTGTCCCCGCTGCCGGGGACATCCCCGGGCTCCTCCCGGGCCCTCCGCGGTGTCCCCGCATTCCTGGCACAGCAATTCCCTGTCCCTGTGCCCTCCCCACTGCCCGAGCAGCTCTTCCCAGAGCCGGGAGCCGCATTCCAGGGGGCTGAGTGTCCCTTCCTGTGGCACTGCTGGCGGCCAGGCCGGTGGTGGCCTCGGGAGGGGACCCTGCTGCGAGCCCTCGGGGCCCGCGTCGGGATCTCTGCTCTTGCCGGGGCTGTTTTGGGGCCACCTCAGCCCAGTTCGGGTGAAATCCACGCCGGCTGGTGCCACTTTTGTGCTGCTGGTGCCACCCGGGGCTGGGGCTGGGCACGGCCCAGGGGGTTGGGGACAGTGATCAGTGACCGTTCCTGGCCCAGGGGGTTGGGGACAGTGATCAGTGACCGTTCCTGGCCCAGGGACTCTTCCAGCCCCAATTCCCAGTGCGGAGCTCCCCAAATCCCACTTTTGCCCAGCTGGCCCCACGTCCCCGCCCGGAGGTGCCGCCCTGCGAGGCCGCCCCGTGTCCTGCCCCGGCTGCTGCTGCTGCTGCTGCCTCAGGAGGGCTCAGGGTGGATTTCCTGAGGGTCCGCGTTGTCCCCTGGGATTTTCCCAGTTCCTGGGATCCCCTCACTCCCCAAGCCCATCCCGGTGTCCCTGAGCTCCCAAACTCCTGTCCCTGGGCAGAGGCCGCTCTGCCGGGCCCTGCTGGGCCCCCCGGGATCCTGGGGAGCCTTTGGGTGATGCCTGGGATCGGGCCGTGCCTCCTGCCGGGATCAGGATCCCAGAGGAGCCTTTGGGTGATGCCTGGGATCGGGCCGTGCCTCCTGCCGGGATCAGGATCCCAGAGGAGCCTTTGGTGCCTCCGTGGGCTCGGCCCCTGCAAGCCCCGGGAGCCGCTGGTGGGGCCGAGGCTCCGGCCGGGCTTTGGGAATGCTCTGGGCACGGGGCTGGGTTGGATGGGGCCGGATGGGAGGCTGGAGCAGCCGTTCCATGGGGAGCGAGGCCGGGATCAGATAGGGCCGGCGGTGTTTGAGGGTTTGGGAGCTGCAGGGAGCAGCAGATTTGGCCCCAGATTGGCGGCGGGGAGGCGGAAAGAAGCCGCAGCGCCGGGCTGGCACCTCCCAAGCGCTGGGCAGCCCCTCCCTGGGCTTGGCCCCGCTCCCCCCACCCTTTTCCCGGGATAAAAGGCCCCCCGGGAGCAGCCTGGGCACAGCACAGCCGCTCCAGCCCGGAGACAGCAGCTGCCCCTCCAGCTCCAGCTCCTCGGCCGCCACCACCGGGCACCCCCAAAGCTCCAGCCATGGGTAAGGGAGCCTCGGAGCCTCCCCCCGCAGCTCCGGGCCCGCAGCCCCGGCCCGGGCACAGCTGGGCACAGCTGGCTTTGTCCACAGCTGGGCAGGAGGGGGGAGCTGGGGCCGAGCTTTGGCCGCGGTGCCGCTGGTCCCGAGGCTCTGCTGGGCCCTGGGGAGCTCCTGCGGGGCTGAGGGGCCCTTCCCTGCTCCAGGGGGTCCGGCGTCCAGGGGGATTTTCCCTGCTGGACCTTCCCTCCCGTCCCGGCTCAGGGTGACAGCTGAGTCCCCATCCTGTCCCGGCTCAGGGTGACAGCTCTGTCCCCGTCCCGGTCTCGGTCTCGGAGGCAGCTCTGTCCCATCCCGTCCCTGCTCTGTCCCATCCCCGCGGTGGGGAGGGGTCCCCGAGGGGCTCCGAGGCCCCGGGCAGGGCTCGGCTCCGGGCTGTCCCCGGGGTCCCCTCCTGGAGCCGGGAGGTGCCGGCGCCGCCCCGAGCGCTCCCGCTGGGTCCCGGGGAGGGCTGGGGCGGCCCCGGTGCGCGGGGCGGGAGGGACCCTCTGCGCCGGGAGCCCGGAGCCGCGGCACCGGGCCGGGGCTCACGGTGTCCCCTCGTCTCCCCAGACAGATGCAGAGCTCCGTGCTACGAGTACCCCTCGTGCCCCGACGTGCTGAAAGGCGAGTGCTGGGAATGGGGCTGGCACGGGGCTGGCACGGGGGAATTTGGGGTCTTCGGGATCCCCCGAGCTCGGTGTTCGTGCCGAGCTCCTTCCCCAGCGGGAGAACTCCGGGAGGTTCCCCTCGGCTGTTCCCGGGGCAGGAACGGCCCCGGGGCTGGACGGGGCAGCGGGAGGAGCTCGCAGCATCCTGGAAATCATTTCGGGCGTTTCTGAGAGTTGCCCGGAGCTTCTCCTGCCCTTGCTGGGGGTTCCCGGCGCGGTTTGAGCCCGCTTTTGTGTCCCCAGCCCCGAGGGAGGAGGTCGCCTACGTGACCTGCACCTACAGGTCCACCTGCATCGACCAACCCGATTTCCTGGCCACCGTGGACCTCAACCCCCGCTCCCCCCACTACGGCCAGGTACCAGCTGCCTCCTGCTGGGCTTCCTGGGGGGAGGGATCGCTGCGGGGGCTCTGCTTCCCGAGGCCGCCGGGGGCGGCCTTCGGACTCTTTTTTTCCTGGGAAAACCCGCTTGTCCCGTGTCCCCTCCGCTCCTGCCCGGCCCCTTCTGGGCTCGGGGCAGCTTTGTGTCCCCCCAGCCTGGGCTGGCTCTTGTCCCCCGTGCCGGCCCTGTCCCGTTCGGAGCCACCTGGGGAAGTTTTGGGAGTTTTGCCGTCACGGCTCCGCTCCTTCCTGCTGCCCCGCTGGCTCTGCAGCGCTCAGGGATTTTTCCTGCCGGGAATCCTCCCCTTCCCTGCGCCATCCCCGCTCTCCCCCTGCCAGATCGTGCTTGGATCACCCCCAGCTCCGTGTGCTGCCTCCGACTCCCTTCCCAACTCCCAGCACATTCAAAAATCCCCCTTGGAATCAAAGGCGCTCGGAAGCCAAAAGAGGCTTTGGAGCATTTTAAACGCGCTTTAAGCTCCATCCTCGGCAGGACTCGGCAGAGCAAAGCCCCAGCCCGGCCCAGAGGACGAGCAGCAGCTCTGCACAGCCACAATTCCCCGAATTTCGGTGGGAATGCTGAGCAATCCCGGCGGGCAGCTGCACGTCCCTCATTCCCCGCGAGCAGAATTCTCCTCGCCGGGCGCTCCCGGCCGTTCGCAGCCCCTGCGCAGGGACGCCCCGAGCCCGGGGCCGCTCCCGGCGGGGCATTCGCCAGTTTCCCCCGGCTGTGCCCAGGTGATCCACCGGCTGCCCATGCCCAACCTCAAGGACGAGCTGCACTGCGCGGGGTGGGGCCCCGCCTGCGGCTGCTTCGAGAGCGGCGCCGCGGCCAAAAGGACCAAGCTGGTCCTGCCCTGCCTCATCTCCTCCCGCATCTACGTGGTGGATGTGGGCTCCCAGTGCCGGGCGCCCCGGATCTGCAAGGTACGGCCGGGGGCAGCCCCGGGCAGCGGCGGGGAAGGGGGACACCGGGGGGGAGCACGGGGAGGGATGGAGAGAGGGATGGAGGGAGGAGAGGAAGGGGCTCTGCCAGGGAGTGTCCAGAGGCTGGGCTGGACCATCCTGGGGGTCTTTCCCGGCCCCGAAGGATTCTGTGATCCCGGGAAAGGCGGCGAGCAGGCGGAGGCGGAACTTTGTGCTGATTTTTGCAGACGATCGAGCCCGTGGATGTGTTCTGGAAGTGCAACAAGGGCTACCTGGCTGTCACCCACCCCCTGCCCAACGGGGACGTCCTGATCGCCAACATGGGCGACCCCGCTGGCAACGCCAAAGGTGAATTCTCCTGCCAGAATTCCCATTTCCCTGCCAAGATTCCCATCTCGGGAAGCTCGCGGGAGCCCGGCTTTGTCACCGCCGCGTCCCTCGTGTGCCCCAGGTGGCTTCGTGGTGCTGGACGGAGAGACCTTTGAGCTGAAGGGGAACTGGGAGAACGAGTGCGAGGTTCCCCCGAGCGGCTGCGACTTCTCGTACCAGCCCCGGCACAACGTGCTGGTCAGCTCGGCCGGGGTGGTGCCCAAAGTGGCCGGGCGCGGCTTCAACCCCGATGACTTCAAGAAAGGTGGGGACACGCGGGTGGCACCAATGCCAGGGCCGAGCCAGGGGCTGCCGGGGGGCGGTGCCCCCACAGAGGCCGATTTGTGCCCCCGGCGCCTTCGCCGGGCTCGGGCTGAGGATGGGCAGGGGCTGCACCGGGGGCGGGCTGCTCCCGGCTGCTCCCAAATCCTGCATTTCCCTGTCTGCTCCCAAATCCTGCATTTCCCTGTCTGCTCCCCAAATCCTGCATTTCCCTGTCTGCTCCCAAATCCTGCATTTCCCTGTCTGCTCCCAAATCCTGCATCTCCCTGTCTGCTCCCCAAATCCTGCATTTCCCTGTCTGCTCCCAAATCCTGCATCTCCCTGTCTGCTCCCAAAATCCTGCATTTCCCTGTCTGCTCCCAAAATCCTGCATTTCCCTGTCTGCTCCCCAAATCCTGCATCTCCCTGTCTGCTCCCAAATCCTGCGTTTCCCTGTCTGCTCCCAAAATCCTGCATCTCCCTGTCTGCTCTCTCTGCTCCCCAAATCCCGCCCTTTCCCAGTTTCTCCTCCCCAGATCCCGTCCTTTCCCTGCTGATCCCCACCAGGAGCCCTCCGGGGAGGGATCCCTGGCCCTGCTCGCCCCCGACCCTTTTCCCCCGTGTCCCGCAGGGGTCTTCGGGCGCCGCCTGAACGTGTGGAACTTGTCCTGCCGCAGCCTCACGCAGTGCTTCGACCTGGGCGAGGATTCTCTGCCCCTGAACGTGCGGTTCCTGCACAACCCCGACGCCGCCGAGGGCTACGTGGGCTGTGCCCTGAGCGGGGTCGTCTTTCGCTTCTACAAATCGTGCGAGGCGAGTGCCGGGAGCGGCCCCGGGGCTGCCGGGGGGACCCGGCCGGGCCGGAGCGCGGGGAGGAGCGGGGAGAGGGAGGGTGCGGAGCCAGAGCCTGGGCGGGCCGGGATGAGCCCGGTGTGCCCCGCATCGGGATCGGGATCCCCGCATCGGGATCGGGGGCACCGGGGGGCTCAGCCGCGGCTCTGTGTCCCTGTGCAGAGAGACAACTGGGCAGTGGAGGAGGTGATCCGTATCCCGCCCAAGGACGTGTCGGGCTGGATCATGCCCAAGATGCCAGGTCCGTGTGCCCTCGGGGGTGGCATTCCTGTTCCCTCCGCGAGGTCTGCAGCCGGGCAAAGCCTGGCTGACCCCAAAGCCTGGCTGATCCCAAAGCCTGGCTGACCCCAAGGTCTGCGTGACTCTAAATCATGGCTGAGCCCAAAGTCTGAGTGAGCCCAAAGTCTGCCTGAGCCCAAAGTCTGAGTGAGCCCAAATCCTGCTTTACCCCAAGTCCTGCTTTACCCCAAAGCCCAACCCTTGAGCCCAACCCCTCGTGCCCTCCCCCGGCGCTGCCCTGAGCCCGTGTGTGCCCGCAGCCTTCATCGCCGACCTCATCATCAGCCCGGACGATCGGTTCCTGTTCGTCAGCAATTGGCTGCACGGGGACATCCGCCAGTACGAGCTGAGCAGGAACTGCAAGCCGCGGCTGGTGGGGCAGGTGAGGGGCAGCCCCTGGCCCGGGGGGCCGAGCGGGGCGCGGGGACAGCGGGGACAGCGGGGCCGGGCCCGGGGAACGCTCGTGTCCCACCGCGTCCCTTGCAGGTGTTCGTGGGGGGCAGCATCCTGCGAGGGGGCCCCGTGACCGTGTGCAGGGACGAGGAGCTCAAGTGCCAGCCCGAGCCGCTGGTGGTCAAGGTGAGCGCCTGGCAGGGCTGGCAGCGCCCGCGCCTCAGCCTGCGCTCAGCTGCTCTGAGCTGAGCCGCTTGCATCTGAGATGTTCCTGATCCGCTCCTGCTCTGATGAGTCCCCGAGCTACTCCTGCTCTTGCTCTGACCTGCTCCTGCTCGGATTTGACCTCAGTCCCGCTCTGACCTGCTCTGACCTGCTCCTGCTCTGCTCCTGCTCTCATTTAGTCCTGCTCCGCTCCTTCCTGCTCTTCCCTTGCTCTGCTCTGCTCCTGCTCTGATCTGCTCCTTCTCCTGCTTTTCCCCTTCCCTTCCCTTCCCCTGCTGGGATCCAGTCCCAGTGCCCCCAGTGCCCCCAGTGCCCCCAGTGCCCCCAGTGCCCCCAGTGACCCCAGTCCGTGTGTGCCCAGTGCAAGCGCGTGTACGGCGGCCCCAGCACGATGCAGCTGAGCCTGGACGGGAAGCGGCTCTACGTGACCAACTCCTTATACAGCACCTGGGACCGGCAGTTCTACCCCAGCGTGGTCAAGTAAGGAATTCCCGGCTGGAAAAGGCTCCCCCCGGCGCGGGGGCGCTGCGGGACCGGGAGGGGCGGGGGGCGGGCAAGGGGCCGGGACCCGCCCGGGGCTGTCCCGGAGCCGCTCCCGGCGGAGCCCCCGGGCGGGTCGGGACTGAGCAGAGCCGGGGATGAGCCCCGGCCCGAGGGGATCCAGTCGTGGCACGTCCTGTCCTCATCATCCAGAGGGAATTCGGGAGCAACAGTGAGCCCGAGCCCGTCCTGGCCCATCCTGCCCAGGGATTCGCTCACTCCCGGAGGGAATTCGGGAGCCAAAGCCGGCCCCGCTGCCATCCCCTTCTCCCGGGGCTGGCAAATCCTCTCCCGGGCTCCGCAGCGGCTCCGGGCGGGCTCCGTGGCGCAGCCCGGGGGTCGCTGTCGCCACGAGCCCCCGCTGTCCCCACGCAGGGAGGGCTCGGTGATGCTGCAGCTCGACGTGGACACGGACAAGGGCGGCCTGGCCGTGAACAAGAACTTCCTGGTGGATTTCGGCAAGGAGCCGCACGGGCCGTGCCTGGCGCACGAGATTCGCTTCGCCGGCGGCGATTCCAAGTCCGAGATCCTGCCCTAGGGATCCCGGGAAGCGCCCGCTGTCCCCTCCCCCTGCGGTGCTGCCCTTGGGGTCCCGGCGGGTGATGGGTGTGGGGTCCCCTCGGGTGATGGTGTGGGGTCCCCTCGGGTGATTCCGGGCTTTGGGGTCCCCGTTCCCGCTGGAATCTCGATCCCGCTCCGGGCAAAGCAGCGCCGGCACCCGCGGCTGTCCCTGGGATGTCCCCGCGATGTCCCCGCGATGTCCCCGGGCTCTTCCCGAGATCCGGAACTTCGGCAGCCTCGGCGGCAGCGAGGGAAGCGCCCGGCCCGGCTCGGTCCCTGTCCCGGGACATTCCCTGCAGCGCTCCCGGCTCCCATCCCGTGCCCGGCCCGGCTCGGTCCCTGTCCCGGGACATTCCCTGCAGCGCTCCCGGCTCCCATCCCGTGCCCGGCCCGGCTCGGTCCCTGTCCCGTCCCGGCTCCCATCCCGTGCCCGGCCCGGCTCGGTCCCTGTCCCGGGACATTCCCTGCAGCGCTCCCGGCGCTTTCCCGGCAATCCCGAGCCCTTCCCGACGCTGCTTCGCCCCGGCCCTGCTTTAGCCTGGAATAAATAAAGTTGTTCCCCGCATCAGCCGCAGCTTCCCGAGTCTCATTCCCAACTCATCCCGGGGGAAACAAATCCCGCCCGGGGCTGAGGGTGGGAGCGGGGCTGGGAAAATCCCCGGGGTGGGGCACGGGGTGTGCAGGGATTGCTGGAAGTTTCTGGGACAAATTCCCTTTGCTGGTTCTTCGCTGGTGGGCGCGCGTTATTCCATGGATTCCCCATCCCTGGAATTGTCCAGGAGCACCCTGGGATGGTGGGAGCTGTCCCCGCCCCTGAATCTTTAGGGATCTTTGGGATCTTTTCCATCCCAAACCATTCCAGAATTCCTTGTGCTGGGTCGGATGGGATTTTAGGGATAAATCCCGGAGCCTGGCCCAGGTTATTCCATGGATTCCCCACGGAACTGCCCAATTCCAGCCCGGACTGCTCTTGCAGCCACCTGGGACAGTGGGAGTTGTCCATGGGGGAAGAACGAGATGAGCTCTAAGATCCCATCCGTCCCACAGTCCCAAATCCCCACA